>NW_027468859.1:20220455-20412955 GCF_046254945.1 Alosa pseudoharengus | reverse complement strand
GTGTCCACTGAGAACTTGAACAATAACAATGTGTGACTGCAAGCAAACCTTACAGGTAGTGCAAATATCCAGAAGCAATATAAATGTAGATAAATAAAATATGAGGCCCTTTCTCTGTAAACCCATCGTTTAATTACAATGTGTACGTGCGTGAGGAGTACGTGTAGAGGGTTGGGGGTTGGGGAGGATTCTAGCCTGTGTCATATTTGAATGCTGACACAAAAAATATAGGAAAAATGAGTGTGTTTCACTAGATGGCAGCTAGCAAAAGAAAGACCTCTCACCTCTAAGGTCTCGGCATTCGGTCAAGTAGGCCCCATGGGCACTCAGCATCTACAGTCAGGGGCAAATAAAGCAAGAGCGCAGAAATCCCATCAGACTACATGCAAGCAGTACACAAGCAAGCGAAGTCATCTGAGCTGTATGACAACACATTAGAGGTTGAGTCAAAGTGCTAACATTAAAGCACAATGACAAAAACATGTCCAAAACACTGGTGTGAACCTCTCTTCAATTATGTAGATGCAAATAGGGCAACATTGTCATGGGGGTAGCCACAGCAAGTTGTGGAAAGTAACTTTGTCAAAGACAAAAGAATGTTCGCTAAGTGGCTAGGCAATTAGACAGGAGAGATGTTACTACTATCAGACACTCATTCCCTTCTCCATTAAAAAGTTGTAGCGAACTCAATATTCTATACATTTTTTTCAGTGCAACTGTTTACAGATTTAGAACCTATTTACGGAGACAAACTCATTCACGTTAGCATCGCAGGCATGCCTTGATAAGTGAAAATGTTACATAAAAAACTAAATGAAAAATGTTGCCAAATCGCGGCGGTAATCCCCCTGCAAATAAATAATCCACTATCTAGCCAATTGGAATAAGGCGCTAGCATCAATGATCCTCTATAAGGGAGACTCAGTGACGCTATTATATAACCTGCTCTATCTCTGGCAAGAAAGGGAAGCTGCTCTCTCTATCTGGGGTTCATGCAAATGCAGTCCCTGCAGATTTCTGCACATTTCAATTAGCTTTAAGAATCATGATGACTGGTATTATGAAATAAAGTCCCCCAGTAAAACCGCCTATAAGAGAGAGAGAGAGAGAAGAGGAGAAAAAAATCACACTGATCATGTTTGGGGTCAACAGCAACGTACATGACTTCTGAGCAGGTATATTCCTCCTCTGCAATAGAGTAATAAACACTGAAAAGACATTTTGTACGACAAAACATTTCTGTGTCAGGTTTTCTGTTTTTCAGATGCAGAAATAAGTTGCTAATTTTGTCTGTGCGCTTCCTAGACAGTGCAGGTTTAATTGCTAATTGTTAACCGGGAATGAATGCATTTGCATATTAATTAGGGAGCCCATTTACATTTTTAATTTGCTGCCTTCAAAGGGGGTGAGATAAAAGGTCGCACAATTTTAAATAATTTATGCTCCATTGCTGAAAAGACGCTGAAAAGAAGTGCTCAGCTGATTTTAACCCCTGAGAGCTTTTACAGAATAAAGCACTCCAAAAATTGTTTTTACAAATCTAATTAAATGGAAAAGGGCTCTGAACCAGACCATGGAGGAGAGCCACCCAGCAGAGAGGGAGAGAGAGAGAGATGGTGAGAGAGAAAGAGAGAGAGAGAGAGAAAGAAAGGAAGAGAAAGAAAGTTGAAGAGTGTGTTGAGGAACCACAGGGTACCAGAGAAGGCCCTCACACTATTGAAGAAGGGAGAGGGCTGAGAGTTCTGGAACCTTCCGTCAGGGTTCTGAAAAGACTTCTGTCACCCCTCTGGACGCATGCGAGTTGCCCGGCATGTGAAACAGTGCTGCCTTCTCAATCAAATGTGGCAAAAACGCAGCACTGCAGGTTACACTCCACTGAGCCCAAAGTCACAAATCAGCCACTTCAGTGCTGGTAAGATGTGTCTCCTTTGTTGCCGTAGAAAATTGGAAGTTTCATTTGGGATTTTTTTTCCCCGCGCAAGTCTTTTATGAGGGGAGCAGTCCCTTGCTTGCAGACTGGTAAGTAGGTGTCTTCAAAACAAAGGACTTATTTAAACAAAGGAGCATGCAGTATGAGATTATCAAGTAAATGTTCGATCACAATATTCATATGTCGTTGCTATGCCAACGCTCCTTGCCATTCATTTTTCACTGCCTTTCCTTCTCTGAGTTTGTGTCAAATGTGACACATATTTACATCATACTGTTCTATCATAGGACTTCTGATACCTCACACGACACTGGTCGCCGGGGCAACTAGCTGCCCTTTTTGGCTCAATTAGAGGAACGGCACTACAGATGCCTGTGTCGCATGTCCCTTCAGAATTTTTTTCTTCTTTTTTGCGTCTTTTTTCTGACTGAGTCTCACTTATCCCCCCCCCCCCCTTTCAAATTGCCCACATCCAAAAACTAGTTGTGATCATGACTTCTCTCTTTTGTGCCAGAGATCCTAATTACACGCCCCCAGACGGCGTGAGAGGCAGGGCACTTAAAGGCGAGCGCATCGCACGGCTTCATTGTCTGCTTGGCATTTGGTCTTTGTGCCCATGGTCTTAAATTACATCCTGACAATCTCAGTGGGCGCAGACACAGAGAAAGCATAAGAGTAAGGGGGGGGGGGGTGAGGGGGGGTTAGTGGGCATGGGGGTCGGCACGCGCCAGTCTTTCTCTCCTTCTCTCTCTCTTTCTCTACCTCCAAGGCACTCCTACACACGCTCTTAAGAGAACCAGAGAAATCACTGCCGAAAATTTGCCGGTTTCTCATGCTCACTGATTGTTCAGAATTAGCCGCACATTCCACCAAGAGGCGACAGAACATCTGAAAAGGACACAAATGAGGGGCCTGATCACATTGCAACTCCCCCCTTACCCACTGCCGCACCAAAAGGCACATTCAGTCAGGCCCAAAATTAAGCGAACCAACTCCCATTCAATTCAAACACCACTGAATTGGAAAAGGAGAGCGTGAGGATGGGGACTGTGTGTGTGTGTGTGTGTGTGTGTGTGTGTGTGTGTGTGTGTGTCTGTGTGTGTGTGTGTGTAAGTGTGTGTATGTGTGTGTGTGTGTGTGTGAGTGTGTGTGTGGGGGAGGGGGGTCGACCCTTGATTGAATAATTGATTTTCGTCCGTGGTCTATGTTTAAGAAGGATAACTAGACATGCTCTGGCCCATAATGATTGTAATTACTGCAATGACTGGTCATGTCAAATATGACACTGAAAGGACTGTTATTAACCTTTATTATCTGAAGCAGGAGAAAGAGAGGAGGCAAGAGAGAGAGAGAGAGAAAGAGGAAAAAATGATTCTACACATATCTGTTTCTTTCTTTCTCTCTCTCCCTCTCTCTCCCTCCTCTCATCTGCGTATTTCACCTCAGTAACACTGCTGATCGCTTGAGTAGACATAATTGTGCTAAGCTCAGTGTTGCTGATGTAAGGTGGCTGGTTAATTGACTGTGCCGTGAGAGGCACTGAAGTGTCCACAGCTTTGATTTCCCATCCCATCCCTCCGGGGCAACACGCCTCCCACCCCCACCCCCCAACAACTCAACCTCTTGAAAGGACCTCAGCTGACACCCGCTGATAATTGATATAAATTGTATAGGATAAATCCAAGCAAAACTTGTCAAATTCAACGGAATGGG
The DNA here is from genome assembly GCF_046254945.1 of Alosa pseudoharengus. NCBI lineage: Eukaryota > Metazoa > Chordata > Actinopteri > Clupeiformes > Clupeidae > Alosa > Alosa pseudoharengus. The sequence goes on along the minus strand of NW_027468859.1, from coordinate 20,409,312 downwards.
AGAGAGAGAAAGAGGGACAGATAGAAAAAAGTTCCTTGTTTTTCTGTCTACCCCCCTTCACACACACTGTGTTCATTATCACCGTTGCCTGTGAGTGGTTGTGAACTTGAGGAGCCTTGGACCAGGTTGTTTTTCTTTCTTTTTTTGCCTTTTGCCAAGCTCAAAAGCGATGTTCAAATCCGTGTCATCGTGAAGATCAAGCCTCATTGCTCTCCAGACAGATTTACAGAAAAATAACTGCCAGTTTGGCAGCTGGCCTCATTTGCATATGCAGGCATTAATTAGCTGGTGCGGGTGTGAGGCTGGGTGTGACTGCCGGGCAGCATGCCTGGGGAGGCATACACTGTGGAGGGTGGGGGGCAGTTCAGGGTGTTAAGGGGCACCCCAAAATACACACAGCGCCCATCAGGGTCCCGGAGTTATACAAACCTCTGCTACCTCACACTGGGCCTAAGTGAGTGAGTGAGTGAGAGAATGAGAGAGAGAGAGAACCCATTTTTCCATTGTCAAACAAAACACCACTAAGACAATGAACTCCACCTAGCCTTTCACAAAGATGGTAGGCCTACCTTCATTTGCTGAAAACAATTCTCAATTGTTCATACAATCAATCCTAAACACCAGTATGTGAAGTGCCCATGAGTGTCTCAGATAAAAAGACAAGCCTACCTCACACTGGGCCACTGTGTGTGTGTGTCATCGTATATTTAGCCATTTACTCTCTTAAAGTCAAACGCTATGGGAATGGACACAATTTAGTCCAGTGATTACATTTGAATACATAACGTGTCTTAATTTACTGAACACTTAACTCAAACATTGTTAAGCGAGCTGATCCAGAGTCAGAGGATTTAGTGGGGAAATAGTAAAAATTGAAGAGAGCAAGCGTTTGGCCTACTGCTAAGCGAAAGCACGAAGGTTACGATGAGCAGTGCGTGCTTCGTGCGATGGGAGATGTTTTTGGCAGGCTTCTCTGTCCGTCTGCCAAGTCGCTCAATTACACACACTCTCATAAAGCACTTTGCTTCACTCCAACACCTGAACAGTGCTGCTCACAGACTTAAAAAAAAGAAAAAGAAAAACACCCCGGACATTATCATTTAAATGTCTGGGCTATTAATGGCTCACAAAGGGCAATTTGCATTGCATTTTCAGAAAGCACTTACCGATATACAGTGGCATCCTACCTCTTGGAAGGGACTAGTAAACTACTTCCATTGACAGTTCGAACCATGGTGCTCGAAAAATAAAAAAGAGATTAGCATCCAGAATTTTCTTTACGTTACTTGTGATATGGAACCATGTGTGTTAAGAAAGCACCTGCATTACACCGTGTAGTGGCAGGCCGTGGAGTACCAAAGTTCTTGGCACATTATGAGAACAACAGCGACATCTACAGGACAAGTAGAAACACTCGCTGAGTGGTTAACTCCAGAGATTAATGCAAAATTAGTCTATATCCCAATGGCTGATTGATTGAGTGATTGATGTACAGAATATTCCGAAAATAAAGTCTACAGTAGGCCTATGTTAAATTTAGTTCGTAATCATTTACTTTATATCCAACACATTTTTTTTCATCTATACATAGGCCTAACAACACCTTTATCAATAAATGTCTGCAGCAAAAACACTCCAATGAACTGAACACTGAAGTGTCAGGTTGTAACCAAATTCTTTTTATTAATGTCTCCCCCCAACATTTCACTTAGGCTACTTGCTCCTCTCACCTCCCCTAGTCACAACACTGCAGGACATCCATCTATCCAGAAGGTCAGGCCCGGATCATCCTGAGGTCTCTCCCTGGCACTCGGATCAATAACAGCCGTCTCCATCCTGTTCAAAAGGCAATCTGTAATCTACATCTGAGGCAGAAGGTACCCTAGGATAATAGATTACAGAATTGTTACAGATTTCTTGCACTATTCAGCAAGGCAAGTTTCAGATTATGAAAATATTACAATAGATAAAAAAAACTAAAGAAGAGTTTGAATATTAATAATCTCACTTCTAACCTAATCTGTAATCTCATTGTTATATGAAGTGCAAGGTTTTAGCTAGACATTTAAGGTGCCTCAAATCCTCAATTTACATGTTTTTAATCTAAAAGAAGAAAAAAATCTCTGTCCGGGCAATTCCAGAGCTCTTGGACCTCCATATTTTTCAGCGCTGTCCAGCCCCAGTGTTGGGAAGTAACTGAATACATGTATTCGGGATTACGTATTCAGAATACAAATTATGAGTAACTGTATTTAGTTACAGTTACATGTTCAATGAGTGGTATTCAGAATACAGTTACTTTGGCCATTTTAAGGGGTTACTTTTAGAATCCTTCTCATATGAATTTCTGGGATTTTTGAACTGAAATTCTAATATTTCTGTGAGATGATCGATCTTGTGCATTAACAAAATGTATAATGTTTCAGTTTATCCTATAAAGTTAAGTTGTGGGTTTTTTGCTGACATCGCCTGTGGTTCTTACAAACTGAAATAGCAGCTTGATTTCCCACTTGATAAAATGTAAAACAGCGCTTATGTAATCCAAGTATTTAGAATACGGTACTTAGATGGAGTAATGTAACGGAATACGTTACAAATTACATTTTAGGGCATGTATTCTGTATTCTGTAACTGATTACATTTTAAAAGTATTCTTCCCAACACTGTCCAGCCCTCACTACCCTCTTGGTCAGTGACCCAACCGATAGGCCAGAAAAGGGGTGACCTTCGCTGCAAACGCCAGTCCAGCACCAGTGAACACCCAGAGCAAAAGGAGCGGAGGCAGTCAGAGCAACTGCAGGCACTCACTTCCTGAGCACCTGCGGCGATGTCTCCTCACACAATAGCAGTAGCAGCAGTGTCTCATTTGCAGGTTTGGTCAGATCAGTCGGGAGAAGGTTGCTTGTTCACTTCACACCCATGGTTGTTTTGATCAGTCGGAGGGGTGAGGGGAGGGGAGGATGGGGGGGGGGGGCATAGTAGACAGGCTCTTTCATTTTCCCTGCGCGTTGTTGGCATCTTCCCTTTGAATGCCGCATTGTTTTAGCACAGAGCCGTTCATTAACGTGAAGGACGTGCTTTTATCACCTGTGTCTTGTGTGTGTGTGTGTGTGTGTGTCAGGGAGAGCAGGCTCGTGCTTTTTAAAAAGAGAGAATGGTTGAGGTGGATAGACAGGCCTGCTGTGAGAGAAGCCAGTTTGAAAAGAAAAAGTTCAGGCATAAGATGTGTGTGTGTGTGTGTGTGTGTGTGTGTGTGTGGGAGCGTTAAGACGGTGTTCATGGCAACTTGAGAGAACAGAGAATGCAGGCTGATAGATCACCCTCTAAAGATGGCGCACCGTGGGCCCTGAGGCCTCAGCAAAATCACACTCGGAAAGCACGGCGCAGAAACCTGGTGGGAGCCTCCTGACCTCGCCGAGCGCAGGGGTCGAGATGGAGGAGCCCTGTCACACAGATGCCCTCGATCCTCCATCAGAGACATGGGCACGCTGGCATGCGCCATGTTCACGTCTCCTCCCGAAATCTGGCGTCTCTTTTGCGCGCTCTGTTCCCAGACAACAGTGCCAACGTGTTGCCGTGGCGAGAGCCTAGTCTTCTCCATCACCCGGGCGGGGGCAGGGAGTGCCAGGGAGTCGCCTCCCTCCCTCTCTCCCTCCCGACGCCATCCATCTTCCCCTCTAACTGTTCCGGCATATGGAGGCCCAGCAGGGGAACCAGGCTGCACCGGCATGCTCTCCTGGCACCACCACCCCACGCGAGGGAGCGTTCAGCCGGGGTTAGAGTGCACGCACACCCCCGTCCAGGAAGCGAGGCTCTTTCCAGCACCTCCCCAATCTCCCCCCCCCCCCCCCCCCCCCCCTTCTTCCCACGGATGAACTGCCACCTCTGGATGCCAGCCTAATGCTGAGCTAATTAATGGGAGGCACGCAGCATCCCTGACACCAGTAGACACGGCCAGCAGCTGACCCGCCGAGCAGAACCGCAGGAAATGCAGACTGACGTCCAGTCACGGTGAGGGATTGCTTTGCGCATCCGTGCAGGTAACTCACTCACAGACGGGCGCAGGATGCAGCTTTGTCCTTGTGGGTCGGAGTGTTGGAATGGATCAAATAGGGAAAAATGGGAGGGCTGGGAAAAGCAGGCCTTTGACAGAGGAGCCACCATGATGGGAGAGGGAGATTTACTGTGGCTCAGCATCCCCTCTGCTCTTCACAAGCACACATGTAGAATTGCCCTGATACGATGAGAGAGGCCAGAGACGGGCAGCAGTACTGTAGGTATTTCTCCCGTTGGCAAAAACAGTCTCGTCCAATTCCAGTGTCTACTGTCCAAACCGGACTTCTTTCAAATGCTTTGCCCCCCTATTTGAGTGTGTCTGTGTGTGGGGGGTATTTTTGATTCTTTTTTTTAACATGCGGCTGATCAGTTACAGTGTGTTTGGAGTGAGAGGAAAAAAAAAACGAGGGGAGCGAGGTGGCTTAAGCAGCACAAACAGTTGTGTGGAGTTGGACACGGCAAAATGAAAGCATATGTCTGCGGCGGAGAAATGAAAACACAGATAAATATTGGCAGAGAGGAGCGATGGCTGAGTTGCATTGTCCCTGTGAGACAGACCATAATGATATTCATAAGGGGACCACCTACCGAGGCACAATCGAAGCTGTTCCTTAGCAACAAAATACATTTTCTTACGGGCAGCGTCTTGGAAAATTGTCACGATTGTGTTGCAGATGGAAAACAACACTACTTAAAAAAAGAAAAAAAGGAGAAAAAAACATGTAGTAGGTTTTGAAGGACTATATTGTCATCTATCTATTTGCTTTTAATAATAGAAAATACAGAGGAAAATCTTAAGAAAACAATCATATAGTGTATTTATTTAACAGGAAATGGAAGACTGTGAATGAATGAGTGAATGACAATGAATTCATGAAAAGATTTACATTTTCAGATATAACTCTATTGATATACCCAATAAAAAAAAGCCACGTTTGCCTCAACAAAACTTTCCCTCAAACTTTCCAACCTCATCCTTAAAAAAATGATTCAAACTGCATGTCTTTATGCAACATACACCTTTATTTGAGGAAAAAATTACAGTATCCTTACTTTTACAAAGACGGCTAAGAAAAGTTGAGAAAGGGGTAAGTACTGTAAGACCCCTAAAAGGTGTGTGAGCAGTGGTGATATTTCCTCTCTCCCCCAGGTAGAGAACATCAGAACGCTTCCGTATACAGCACTCTTAGCTTTCCTCGCACCGTCAAAACAAACAATTAAGACAAAGCCACGTCTGTTTATGCAGAGACAGAGAGAAAGAAAATAATTGTGAAACCTGAAATTTGACAAGTTTTTTTTTTTTACTTTCAAGAACCGTACAAACAGAAGCTCTTGTCTCTGTAACTATTCTTCATTTCAAAAAAACGTAATTGCAAGCTCATTCCATTATCTGGGGCACGCAAAATAAGAAAGAAAGAAAGAAAGAAAGAAAGAAAGAAAGAAAGAAAAATCAATTGGTCATCAGCACTAAACATACATAATGGTAGAGATTACTGTTATTTTAACTGCATCCACTGATACCACGTTCAAAAGAAACTATCCAAGCTTAACTGTGTGCTCAACTTAAACAGCTGAAGGTTTTCTCTTTGTACCTTATAATGGTTCTGAATGAGTCACACACACACAGAGAGCAATAAGAAACGCAAAAGAGTACTTTTAAATGGTCAGCTACTGCTGCTCACAAACTAAAACAAAGCAGTAGTTTCTCCAACAGTCTCTAGAAACAGCTCGGAGCTCCCATACAGGAGAAGTGGAAGCCGGAAAATGTTGTCTCTTTCTCTCTCGCGTAGGAAAAGACAAGATTGGTCAAATGATTTGCTCGAACCTGCAACAGTCTAATTTGCAGGGGAATCGCAACAGTCACCTGCCCTGTTTGAGCATCGCCCTTAAAATTTGAGCATGAGACACCCTCGACTCTGACGGACAACACGAAATCCTTTAGTCTTGTCACGCGATGCCATACGACTCCAGCAGACGCAAAGTCAAGGTGAACTGAACTGACCTCAGAAATGTGGATATGCAAACATGCCACAATATACTTCACCATAAGACCTGAGCACTACATTTGTTTTGTTTTTTCTTTTTTTTTTTTTACAGCAATGTCCGTGTTGTCAACAGACAAATACACAACAGGCAAAAAATAGGCATCTGTGTGTATACATACACTTTTCTCTCATAGTACTCCAAAGCAGGCAAACACACACATACACACACACACACACACACACACACACACACACACCAACCCCACCCCATCCCGTGCACACACGTACGCGTTCAGTCTCCACACAATTATGTGCGAAGACACAACAGAGTATTTGTGCGTCAGTCTGTTCTTGGCGGGAGTGCGAGGAGAATCGAGGAGGGTCGTTGGCGTTGAGGTTTTCTCAGGGACTTCTTCCGAGGGGCAGCTCTGCCCTCTAGTGGACAGAAGCAGATGTGGCAGTGAGGGACGCATGACGCTGCATCATCTCCTTTCCGGCATCCTGGCATCCTGAGGTGAGGACTAGGGGGATCTGTGTCTCACTCAAGAAAAGGTTGGACTCTCTGTTGGGGTACAGTATGTGAGGGGGGTGAGGGAGGGGGGCCCAGTCTGGCCTCTTCTACCCCACTCTCCCCTCGGCCCACTGAAGGTGAAGTGAGTCTGGGTGAGGTTGGCGAGGTGGGCGTGCGGGTGACCGCTGCCCCGGCTAAACTCTGCTCTGGCCCCCCTATCTGCTGAGGCGCAGCTTGATGGAGTTCTTCAAGACTGGAATGGGATTGGCGGGGGGCAGAGGCACGTCAGACAGGTCCGTGGTGGAGGCACGCTAGAGAAGACGCGGCACAGACAGAACAGAGATGAAAACAAACATGGAAGCTTGGAGCTTTGGAACAATCTCTTTTCCAGAATTTGTGCTAGTTTGGCTTGACTCTCCGTCATTGGAATGGCACGAAAAGCATAGAGATGGGAAGAAGCAAAACATATAAAGCAACTAAGGTTACCTGATCTGATGGTGCTTTCTGCTCAGGGTCCAGCTCCTGCAGGGACAAACAGACTCACTCAATAAACCGCTTTGGTGCTAGCTTTACGGTGCTTTGAAGCCTCACTTGAGATTTGGTACGTACGGCGGACATTTTGTTTGATACTGACCTTAATGTCCGTCTCCATAGCTTCATCGCCTTGTGTGGCCATCTCCTCTTCAACCTGCTGAAATCCAAAACATTCATTTGTACCCTTACAGCATACAAATGGGAGCATTGTGCAAGCAATATGAAATGAGTTCATTCATGTGTGAAATCACCGAAATAGTAAACATAAGTAAGTAAACACGCTCATTTCACTAGTGTGGTGATGACAGATCAAATAACATGTGATGTAATGGTGTGAGAAACACAGTCTTGGCCTACCTCCTTGGCTTCGTCCTCTACTTTGGGTTTCTTGCTCTGGTCCTCGGGCAGCGGTGACCCTGGGCGTTTCACAGGAAGGACTCCAGAGGTAGGGGAGTCGCCGCTGGGGGCATTGGAGGCCAGGGCGGCCGTCTGGTTTTCAAAAGACAACAAAGACAGAGGCATTGGCGCATGAAGGTTACCGCTATTCTTACATGTTGCCAAATGAGGCAATAAAGCTCTTTTTTAGTGGAGATCTTCACTGAGGATCTCTTTATGTCCAGGAAACCAGTCCACAATGTCAACTTGGCTCTTAATTAACACTTTAGAACAGGTTTACCAGCACTGTTATATTCATGCCAGATGAAAATATGAAATTTGTGCATTACATCTTTATTATTGTATTAAAATGCACCATATCTCCTTCAACTCAGCTAAGAGTTACTTAGGATTTGGTGCACAATGATCAAAGTAATGCATTTCGTTACAATTTGTAACACAGAAATAGCATCTTTGGTCTTTAGTGAGAGCAGATGAGCATGCGAGCAGGCCCTACCTCCTCTGTTTTGGGCTTCTTGCTCTTGTCCTCTGGCGGTGGCACGGGTGGAGGAGGGGGGGAGGAGGCCTTGGGCGCTGCTGGAGGGCCCATGGGAGGGGGGCTGCTGCTGGAGCTGGAGCCTTTACGCGACTGGATGGATTTGGGAGCCGTGGGCACAGCTGTTGGGGGGAGACACAGCAGGTGAGAGTGGGTTGGGGCTCAACCTTGAGGAGGAGGAGCAGAAGAGGAAGAGAGAGACGTATGGGCTGAGGCGGAAAAGTCCGGCTTCACAAACTAAAGGTCCCATCATGTATTGGTTCTACCTGTGCACTTAACACAGGGGATCTCACTATTAGCTGATCTGCCTGGCAGAGTTGTGCTCAGTAGAATCAGCTTGTTTAAGTGAATGGTTGGAACAGATATGTGGACTTCTGAAGTCAGACTTCCACCTCTGCACCTGGGTTAGGCACACGTACGCGAGGTAGGGGAGGTGCTCCCAGAGGTGTCCATTTTGTCTGAAGCAGTAATCATAGCTCCTGTGAACCTACAAGACACAATTAGGAGGAAAAACAACACACAAGTAAATACCAACTGATAAAGACAAATGAATTCCTTATTAACAAATTAATAGATATATAATATACATCAAAACAAGACATATACAACACCCTCCACATTTACTGGCACAGCTGGTAAAATTATAGGTAAATGTATCATACCTGGTAAAGTTATAGGTAAATGTATACTACCGGGTAAAATTATAGGTAAATGTATAATACCTGGGAAAGTATTTGGTGACTTTATGTTAATGCCCTAGTCATTTTTCCAATATAGGAAAGAGAATACACGGAATTAAAATAAAAGGAAAGTGTGTTGACCTTGTTGACGTAAATCAGGAAATGGCTATTAAAATAGGTAACTGGATGAAAATGCCCATATTTACAGTTAAAACAATAATTCAGAGGTTCAAATAAACTAGAAATGCGACAAACATGTTTGTACAAAGACCCATGGTCCCCACACAAGATGTTGATAGAGAAAATAAATCCAGAAGCATCACTGTTGGTAGAGTTACAGAAAAAAAGTAACTTGTAGTCACCAAATCTCAAAAAATCTTCAAAAGCGATGACAGCCAACAGATTATTTAGAAAATCATTTAATTACAAATGTAAATGGCTGGAGTTACTGAATCCTACAGGGTTTTTGAATTTGATTGTCAGATGAAATGAAAATTTGAGCTCTTTGGCAACAAACACAGTTGAGTTTGACGTTCATAGAATAATAACTATACTGAAAAGAACCCCATGCCTAATGATAACTATGGAGGGTCTGTGATATTGTGGGGCTGTTAATATTCCAAAGGCCTCTGGATCCTCATTAGGGTGCATGGTATCATGAACTCCAAGAAAAAAACATCTTTAATAAAAATCTGTCAGTCTCTGCCAAGACACTAAAAGCAGGTCATGATTGGATCATCCAGCAGATCAATGAACCAAAACACATGCCCAGATCAACACAAAAATGGTTTAACACAAAATCAACCTTCCGCCATGGTAGAGGTCTGCACGGGACTGATTTTTCCCGCTCCCGCATTAATGTGTCATTTTTAGTCCCGCTCCCGCATGCATTTGTAACATGATGTCCCGCTCCCGCCCGCTAAAGCCCGCATGCAGGAGGGATAGCCTATTCAGTTTTTCTTTCTGTCTCACGAAAGGAGCACACACACCTGAGAAAGACTCCTGATGTCAGTTTCTTGGTTCTGAATGTAGGCTAACAACTGAAGTAGGCCTAGTCTGGTGCCCTCTTCTTCTGTCATACTTTCGATTTCAATGAGCAGCAGGAACAAATTGAACCCACGTAAACAACAATATAGGCTGTAGGCCTGCTATCTGTCAGTTATGCTTAAACCCCGTTTTTTAATGCTGCCTAACAGAACATCCAGCAGAACTATAGTTATGAACACTACTTTAATCATTTCCATATTTAATTTTACGCACATATTTAATTTGCGGGAGTGCAGTGAATCATCGGTTTGTCCCACACCCGCGAACGCACCTCTCTCATCCCACCCGCTCCCGCAAAGAGCTTTCAAAAGTTGTCCCGCGCCGCACTCTTTTGCGTCGGGACCCGCGGGTCTACCGCAGGAGTGCAGACCTCTACGCCATGGCCATCTCAGTGACTCAGTCCCCTGATCTGAACTCCACAGAAAATCAGTGGGATGACCCAAAGGTGGAGAATACACAAGGAATCTAGGACCTAGGAATCTGGATGGTCTGGAGAGATTTTGTAAAGAGGAATGGTCTGAAATCCCTTGCTTTCTTATTTGTACAACTTTATGGGATGTCATAGAAGATTACAAGCTGTTTTAATGGCAAAGGGAGGCTTTACAAAGTATTTAAAACAGGAATGCTAATAATTGTCTCACATGTTTTTGTTGAAAATATTAATATTTATTACATATTGCCCCCCCACCCCCAACACACACCGTTATTTTTACCAAACTTTACCAGGGGCGCCAATAAAAGTTGAGGGCGCTGTAAATGAATACTGATAGTTCATCTGTACTCGATCAGCCGGGCTGCACTGGACACGAAACAGAAGTGCTCTGCTCATGGAGCATATGCTGCAAAAAAGTGCTTCTACTATAATCAATGGAACTGGCTTCACCAGATGTACAGTGACAGCTGTGTTAACATAAAAAAAAAAAAAATACCCGTCTTCTACAACTATTTTACCGGTCTGCAAACGGAACGCTCCAGTTGTGCACCCCATGTGGCCCGGCTGTAAGAAAAAAGAAATTAATAGGAAAAGGAATTTCCTACCCAATGGAGCCAAGAGGATTGATTTTATTGGCTGCTGCAGGCACAGAGGGAGGAGAGGGCACTGACAGGCTGTTGTCACTATCCAGTGACAGGTCCAGGCTGCTGTCATTCATTGGCCTTGGTCCCTCTGTTGAGTGCTATATGGAAAGAAATAGATAGGCATGAAAAATGTTTCTAGAACTTTCAATGTCAAACATTTTATTTTTTTTTGATCAATTATGTATGTGGTTTAGAGACAAACTTTAGTAATTTCACTTAAAGAGAGAGTCGTAAACCTCTTAATATTAGCGCCTTGTGGATTATTTCGACTTGTGAAACAAAGCTACAGGGCCCTTCTATCAGGAAGGTTATCACTTCCTCTGAGTAAATTTAGCCTGGTCTGCGCTGTGAGGAAGATTGTGTGGAGGTTGCCTTGCTTACCTTCCTCCTGCTTGGCCTGGTCTGTATGACATTACTGGGTAGAAGCTGTTGGAGCTGCTTTCTCTTCACATGTTTGGCAGTGATCTTCATGTCCTGCTCAAACATCTTGCTGCTGATCGCCTGACGGTACACTTAAAGCAAATGACAAAAGTGGAATTATGACTCAGGAATTGTAACTAGTCACAAATAGAGAAGCACTCATTTTCAAAAAACATATCATGGGTGCATGGAACTATGTAAAGGTAAGCTCCTAACAAATGCAGTCAGACATAACATCATAATATCAGAGAAAGAGATTTTCGAAAACAGTCTGACTAGGAAAAAAAAAATGTGTCCATCTAACTCAACTAATTGATAATCTTGTTTGAAACAATAATGTAATTAAAAAGCAAACAAAAACATTTATAGAAGCAGTTATTACTCAAACAAAGGCAACTGAAGGCATATTATCTAGAAAGGGAGAACTTACCAGTGTCTGTGAAGGACTGGATGTCCACTGTAAGGTCCACATTGAGGTTTTCTGACCCCTCCATTTTCTTGAAGACAATCCCAATAACCCACATCGTGCTGAACTCCTCTCTGTGTCAACCAAAGCAACCAGAATAAAGACATTGTGTTCTGAATAATAATAATTCAATAATGTAAGCTGTATGATCACTTCACTTTCCATAGTATAGGACAAACCACTTACAAAGTAAGTAGTTAAAGAATTGTATTTTTTGTAACAATGTTATAAACCATATTGTAATAGTGTTGGTATTCATTCACACGTGTAAAGAAAACACAATGACTTGATAAGACATGGACTGACTTGTCGTTGCCTTCCTTGGGTCCGGGAAACGAGTGTGCATTAACATGTGCGAGCGTGATGAACTCATTCTTCTCCAGGTTCCCCACCAGGATACGAATCTTTGACTCCACCAGGCCCACCCTGTCAAAGAAAAAAAATCTGTCAGTCAGTCGGTCCCCAGAACTCAGCAAACACAGCAAAATTATAGCATGTAGGCATAATAAACCAAGAAACAAAATTCTATGGAAAAGGGCTAAAGCCAACTCTACCTCCTCCCCCCTGGTGTTTGGGGAGTAGGCAGTACGGTACTCACCACTCAAGGTGCTGCTTCTCTGTCGGCGCGCTTGCTAGCAACACAATATAATGCCTTGGAACATAAAACAAACAGAACATTGCTATTACATCCTTTACACAAGATCCTGAGCACCCAGACAGGGACCCCTGGGTCAACCATTTGCACGTCTTGAACACTGTAGCGCTACCAGGCTGAGGAGATTGTTTCTGCCTGTTGCGGAGCATTATCTTTTTGTCCAGGAAGGCCGTATCAACAAATATAAGGCTGTCCAAAAGCATGTGTGTAAGGTAAAGTAAAACAAGCAAAAAAAATAAATAACTAAATCAAATCAAGAATCAAAAACCAATGTTCGAATTGACTACACTGAACTGCAATAATATCTCTACTAGATTTATGCAAAATGTTAGAAGGCAAAGTGACAATCTATTTCCTGAGCTCAAATAATTCCATAACTTATGACACAAGAACAAACTGTTCTGTTCAAAAGCCGAAAATGGCCACTTTTTTTACCTGAAAGACTTTTAATCATGGCATTACATCATTAACAAAAAGCTGTGAAGATTCAGACTCTGATAAAAGGCTTTTGAAACTCATACTGTAAAAATACTGTGATAAAGAAATGTTCACTTAAATTCACAGAATGCAAGTGATGAGTGAAAAAAAAAGTGACACCCAGATAACATTAGTGATTTATTAATTTGTTACAATTTTTGGGGGTAATGAAATGGATGAAAGGATGCATTGACAAACATTGCTAAGTGCAGTTTTTTTTTTTAATTGCTCTCGTCCACAATCTGGGTCACATATAGACCCTTTCAACAATAAAAACAAAAACAATGCTTGAACGTTCTATTTGGGCCCCAATCTACTTCCTCTGCATTAAGATAACATATGGAATGTTAAAAAGGAAGTCTTGTGGGGCCAACTATGATGCTGATAATGGAACTCTCTTGAAAGGGTCTATAGTGGTTCCCAGCGCAGCAGATCCCGAGGCAGAGTTCTCACAACTCCAGGGCAAAAGTGGAGCCCAAAGGGCACCCATGAGGACCCAGCAGCGCCACCCTCTGGGCTGTGGAGGCACTGCGCCTTGTGTCCTCTTCAGAGGGCACAAAACTGCCACGCCACTGGCCTCTGTTATGTCAAAGTGCCATCACTTGACCCTCCCTACCCACCACCCCCTCCAACATACACACTCAGAGAGAAGATGTGGTTTAGTGATGTATAGTCAATGCTCCAAAAAGAGAAGGCAAAAAAGCTACTGCTGCTTAGTAATCTATTTTAGTCCCCAGTATGATCCAATTAATATGGAGGTTGATATGCAAACTGATGTAATACGATGTAACTACGTAACATATTCTGGGGTGGAATAAAATGGGGTGGGGTGGGGGGGTCTGATAACACTGTCTACAACTACAGGGTCATATTGTGACTGAATTTTAAACCACTCAATTTTGCAATTATAAGCCACATCATGTTTTTATAAGGAACATTCAAGCATAAGGTGATCCTTTCTGCATAAACTGAGCCTTTTTGTCTGACACCAATAGCATATGCAAGCACTGCGCCTCAAATTACTATTCTAAGGGAATCTGATAAGGCTACTTTAAATACATTTATAAAAGCAATGCCCATGGTTTTGATCCCTGCATGAATTAAACAGGCTAAATAAAATCTGAAATCTGATACTGCTTTGGACTTAAGTGACTGCAAACTTCTGGACTTTGTCCCCTCAAGTACTCTCTAAGGCTTAACACAAAGTTATATTTCTTGTCATCATTACTTAAATTCAGCCTTACTTATCTGAAATTGCTTCATGGTAGAAATAGACCAGGGAATGGTGATAGTTGGAAAACGACTTACAATAATTACACCACATTACACATTGCTTTTCACACTATAGACTTAACTATAGGGTAGCTACTCTGCACTAAGCTGATCCAAACTGGTATTCATTTAACTGCATCTTACACATTTTAGGTCATGATACAAAAAAAAACAAATGTGCTAGCATGTTGACCCTACAATAAACCCCACAGAATGAACTGAAAACAAAATAGGGGACCTGAAAATAAAAAAGCTCTACAAAACCAGACTAACAAGAAATACATAGTACAAATTGTGAACTAAAACATTTTATTAGGAATTGCATACAGTTTCAAAAGGCACAGTAAAAAAAATATCAGTAGAGGGCAATGCAGCCTTACATGTGTCATACCTACCTTTGATTACTACAACCATTGTAAAAGCTTTATACTTTCATCATCGGCAGAGTATATCCTCAGTACTGATAACTTCAAAAGTAGTTTTATACGAATAATACTTAATCATGCCCATCATTAAGAAATGGAGGGATATCATTTTTCTCAGAATAAATAGTCAGCGTTGACTGCATAACTGTACTTTTATTTCTTTCAAATTCAATTATCAATAGATCACATATAAAAAGCATATAGTGTACTTTGGTGGTGTGTTTGTGTGGTGCTTTGAAAAAAAATAAATCTTTATTGAAATAATTTAATCTCACCATGTGTGGCCAACAGGATAAGCAGCTCAATACATACTTGTATTTCTGAAAGAAGTTTGGTGCTTCATATAGTTTGGACCATTCTGCTTTACTCTGCAGTATTTCATCTGTGATGGCAAGACCTGCAGAAAACATACAAGCTTCATGAAACACTCCCATTTCCACCTGATGCTGTACTGAACCACCAGCTGCTGTTAGTAATCATTTTGAGTGGTCAAGTAAAAATCACCAGTTTAGATTAGTTTAAGAGCTGAAATTGGTGGCTAGCCAATGTCTGAAACAAAACATCAACATCAAACAATTCAATGGGGAGTTCAAGCAAAAAGATTTTCAATTCATTTTCGATTCAATCATTTTGTTTCAGCTAAGTCTGAAAATAGTGTGCAATCTGGAAACAGTGATTTTTAAATGCAGCTAGACTTCTCGTGCTCTACTGGGTTGCTAAAGTGAAGTGCCTAGTAGTGAGTATAGAACTCTGCCACATGAAAAACCAAACTCCACAAAGCGCAACAGACCCTGTTTAAACTCGTCCACCATGACGGCCCGGGTGGAGGCAGAAACGTTGTAGGTGGAGTTCTGCTGGGGGTATGCTGGGGTAATGATGGGCATGAGGTGGTACCGGTCACTGGGCGTCACCTGTGGGGCAACAACATGCTCACAGTCAGCAGGACACTCATTACATTACATTACATTACATTACATTTAGCAGACACTTCTTGACCAAAGTGACTTACATATGTCAGCTATATTACAAGGGATCACATTGTCCCCGGAGCAACTTGGGGTTAAGTGCCTTGCTTAAGGTGGAACGGTGGAAGCCTGGAATTGAACCGACAACTTTCAGGCTACTGCACGCTAGCCCAGCTCCTTAACCACTACACTACCACCACCCACACTCATGTGGTTATGTGGTCACTCTCTGGCCATGCACTTAAGGCCAAAGCTCAAGCTCTGCTTTCAAAGCATTCTGGCGTAGTATAGTCACAATACCATCCCAAAGTATCCCGATACCAATACTTAAACGATACCATGTCAAAATCATTAAACATCAGTAATAGAAGTAATAGAATAGGTCTAGACTCTAGATCAGCGTTTCTCAAACTATGGGCCGCGGACCGGCACCGGTCTGCAACGTGGAGACTGCTGGTCCGCGGAGCCGTGGAGTGAAATTAGGCCTGGTGCTTCGTGTGATAATCTGCTGTGCGATTGATCAAGGAACCGCGGACTGACAGAAAAAGAAAACAAACATTTCAGGAGGAAATGCTAATTCAATGTCATTAAACATAAAGCCGTACAATTAAGTGTATGAGCGTTCATTCAATGCATGCGTGTGCGCGACAAACTGAAACTACCCGATAACGTTGGTAACAAAGCTCCGCTTCAACCTGTCGGAAGGCTATTTAATTATTTAACGGCATTTAATAGAACTACGTGGATCTTGCAACTTCCATAAAAACAGAGCAGAGACTGTATAACACTGTCTAGCATTGATTAGGCCTCAGTCTGAGTAGTCAAATTTGAATATAACGTGGCCAAAAGTAAGTTGTAGCCTTAGTCTTCCTATTAAAGATCTCCAGACCAAAGATTTATGCTTATCTCCTCCGCCGTTTACCATACATGAAAGCTGGTATTATGTTTCCTGATTCAGGCATTCAAATTAAATTTCTTTAAAACGCATGTACATTGTTTCTCCAGTTGCTTTTATTAAAATCTGTTTAAAATGTCTTTCTAAAAAAAAACTAAATGATACTAATAAAAATACTAATTTTAGGGTACCGTGGCAACCTTTTGAGTGTCGGTGCATCATGCAACCTGGGCAAATGACCAAACATTTGAGAGAGGCCTCAGCGTAGCAATCTAAGCTTTATTTAATACCAAACCTAATAATGAATTTAACAAACATGCTCAGTATGGAAATTGTGTTAACTCAACAGTAATTACTTAAAAGATATAAATGTATATGTCCACTTAATCTGACTAATACATTATGGCCAGAGGCCAAAGAAGGATTTATAGGAAGATGGTGACTTTACCCTTGGGTCCCAGACTGGAAGATTAAGGTTGCAATCCTCTGGTTGCTTTAAGAGAACAGGGTTGGGCCACTCCCTTTTAAAAAAAGACGACATGGACCAAAATTAGACAGACATTACAGCCAACGTCATTCGCATTAATACCCTGTGTCAATAATGCTTGTGTAACAGTCAATAGCATACCATTTTGAGAAGACCAGGAAGAACTTGTGGACCAGGGTGGCAGCCACAGCATTGGGATATAGTTGACAGGTCCTGGCCACCAACATGGCCCAGGACACTCCACCAAGAAATCCCAGAATGTTGGAGTAGATGTTGTGACCTGACAGGATACATTACAAACACTGTTATATGGAGAACTGGGGTGATGATAGTTGAACTGGTATAACCCCATTGGACCCTAATTTAAATGACGATCGAAGACTTCTAATGTGGCCAAACATTATTCTCATTTTTACCTAAGAATCCCCCACATCTGACACTACCAGCCCCCTAGTACTAATTTGGCGTGCCACACAAGTGAGCACAGGTGTGAACAATAAGGTCAACTTTTGGTGGAGTTCACACCTACTGAGGGGGCGTGTTTATGATGTTTCTTTAACATGCTTGTGTGGCATGAGACTGAAGGCACTTAAATATCAGCGCAATGCAGAATTGTCCATTTCTACTCCAGACGATGCACCATCAAGAAACAAGGATGTAATGCTGGAGAGGTGGGAAAACGGGCAGGCTGCTGTCCATTAGAGCTGACGCCAAAGTCTTGAGGCAAATACATTGGCATACAGCCAAAGCTGCTGTCCATCTCCGGGAAAGTCTTTGAGCATGGAGAGCTGCTGTCTTGTAATCTCTCCGGCTTTCCTGTGTATCACACTCCACTCTCACTAATGCAGCGGAGGTAACCTCGCATATACAGCAACTCAAAAATATTCTCTGTGGCTGCTGTTCTTTGGTACGCCAAACTGTACGTGGTAAACAAGCAATGTGTAATATACCACCTCCTGCAAGCTCTACCCTGACACCACCCCTCTACCCTGTTTAAAATCCATTCCTAATAGCACGTACATTTTCGGCTTGTGATGTTTGTGAAGCAAATGACTTCCTTTGTTACCCAAAAACAAACACACAAAATAACTCCGATTGAACTCATGTCACCAGGCAGCCAGGGCTAGCCAAAACAATTCTACTGTGACAACAGCCACGCTGCAACCAAGAGCAAAATGCAGCCACATACATTTTCTTTTTTCTGCGCTAATCCAGTTTACACCACAGAGGTAACCAAATGGCATTTGGGGACCATCACATGGCACACGATTCTCTCATCACAATGTTACACAGTGCTCTGTCCAACAAAGTGTTTTTACCTCCCCCAGACAAATATATACTGACGCACTCAACAGAAAACAAAACAGCTGTGGAAGTGAATGAACAATGGTAGCTTACGTTTCGCCCACAGTTTGATGGCTCTGAGGGTGAGTCTGAAGTTGTCAATGTTGGGGACCAGGTGGAGAATTTCATCAGTCACTCTACAACCTATATGATTTCAAAGCACGGAAATTAGATAAACTTCAAGATCAATCTAATAACAAGTGTGTTATCTGACTTTTATTACACGGCTCTTCATAGTGCTGCAGAATGCTCCATTCACTTGAATGGGCCTTCCCAACGTTCGGCGGTCTGCTAATTCTGAATAACAGACCGTTGCTAAGTATAACAGACCGCTGTCAAGGAAAATGGGCTTTGTGCTTCTAAGTCAATTCTTTCATATCACTACGCAAGGATTGGAACTTCATTCAAAAGTGAAAGCAGACGGTTGATCAGCTGTGTTCTAAAGAATGTTTGATTCAAGTTCAGCGTGTGTTGTTGCGAACTATTTGTTTCTCAGCAAAAGCCATGATGAAACGGTAACAAATAGGCTATAGCCTAGGCTATGTAGGCTAAAGAGTCATATCGTGGGGAGTTGATTGTGTCGTTTTGGTAAGTAGCCGTGTAATAAGCGGGATAATGTATAGAACGCTGGTCATTGTCGGGAGATAGGTCCCTTCAGGGCGGAACAAGACCCCTCCGCTGCGAGTCGGGGTCCGGTTCGCCCTGTCGGGACCTATCTCCCGACAATGACCGGCGTTCTATACATTATCCCTTACGTATTTCAACGAGAATAAAAATTGTGCTTTAATGGCCAAGCATTTGGGGTGTCACATTTCTCCAAATCCTCGATTTGACTTGATTTTCAATTTTAAGGTGTCTTTTTGACGAGATTCTCTTTTTAATTATATTACTATTATTGCATTTCTTATGTTGTGAACTTTTCTGGCCTTATATCCAATTTTGTTGAGGAGTTTTTATGCGAGCTACTAAACAGAAAAGAGACATGAACACACATTTGAACATAGTGAAATGAGCCTCTGAAGAGACACAAGGTTAGTGTTCATGGTATATTGCACTGTTAAAGTGTGTTTTATGCCTTAACACAGGGTACGCGTACCACCGGTGGTACGTGAGCTGCCACTAGGGGGTACGCAAGATGAAAAGGGCAATGTCGGAAAGGTGTTAAAATGAATTTAATCTAATTAATTAATAAATAATACATAATTTCTAATCGGATTATAATGATATGGAAACGTGAAATTAAAGGAAAACACTTGTAAACTCTATAGTAGGCTATGTTTTCATTAAAAAATAAGCTACCCACAATGCACGTGATTTCCTGCGGGCAGCCAGAATATCTGGCTCGTTAGTTTCGTGGAAGCATAGGCTAGGTACGCAAACATGGAAAACTGGCTAAAAAGAGGGACACTGTGCAAAAGGCCTAATTAAAGCGATGGAAGAGGAGAAGCGAGAAACAGAGCAGGAGACAGGTAACGATGGGATGGGGGGCAGAATGATGAAGGTGTAGGTGGCTCCGGAGCGCAGGGGGATGAAAGAAAGGACGAGAGAAAATACTGCGCGAAGAAAACAAAATTATGAAAATTATGCTTATGATATGAGGCTTCACGTGGATTTATCTAACCAGTGTAACGTTGTCCTCCACACTGTTTTTTAGCTCATAGACCAGAGGGGTATTTCACAAAACCTAGATAAGCGATTAAGCTGGGATTTTTTGGTTATCCTGGATGAATTTAGCCTCGACTTGGTTTCACAAAAGAGATGGCACATAAGTTACCATGGGGATTTATTCTCTGCACCTAGCCTGGTCCCGACCAGGCTAACAGCCAAGCCAAGTTAATTCTAATGGTAATTATGTTGTCTTATTGGCTCAGCTAGCGGTCATTCAAATCAGACCTCCGTGCTAATTTTTAAGGAGCTTTATTCCATTTATATACTATTTGCTAAATGTATTTCCTCGCAAAAACGAAACAGACTGTCTGCCTACTACCATATGGTTATTATTGAAATTGTGATAGGCCTATGCTAATAATTATAAGGCTAGGTACTTGTTGTTTGCTTCTTTTGTTGATAGACGTTTGATGAATAGCCTGTAGTTGATTGGAAGTGGAGGGGCAGGTTTTCAAAGGTATTTTCAACTATAATATTAAGGTATATCATATGTGCATCTTTGCAGTGGCAAGCGCTTGATTAATGACGTTGCGTGCCGAGACAAGGAAGCACTCACACGTGGGTTCATACGTAAATTTGCATTTAGTTGGTCTACCACGCCTAGTCCTGCTGTTTTACAGAAATAGCCACGATTCCCCATTCCAAAAAGGACAACTTTACTTCATTGTTAGTCTATATCAAAAGTGGTTGTTCACTTTGTGTGAATGACGCTATTTTCGGCGTCTTTTTTATTCCAACCGTGGGCACTTAGGAGCAGAAACGAGAACGCGCACACATCCTGAATCACTTACACCTGGCTTGACATAGTCGCTCCTACTCATCCTGGATTGGCATTAGTGAAACAGTTTGAGCTAGGATGACCAGACAACGCTATGTCAAACCTCGCTTTATCAGTTATTTTGGATGTCTTAATTCTGCCTTTGTGAAATACCCCTCAGTTGCACATTTTGATTTTGTTATTTGTTATGTAGGGTGGCTAATTAAACATGATGCCTGGAATGCGTCAATAGAATGTGTTACGTTATTATGTGTCGGATGGTGGGGGTACGCGAGCCGAGTCAGGATGTAAAAGGTGGTCCGCGGGAAAACAAGTTTGGGAACCGCTGCCTTAACATAATGTTGGACTGTAACTAGAACTCACTTCTAAGTTGAGAATGAATAAACCACTAAATATTTCCACACGGGTGATTTCAGAGAAGCAGGAGGGGGTTTGGGTTTGGCTGATGTGTCTCCTATATCAGCAGTTGCCATGGTGTCTTAACTGGCTGCAGCTTCAAGTTAGAGATAATGTTGACTCGCCACACTACAACAAATGTGTGCTTTTTCTCCACTCTTGGCATGCCTGCCAGATATGACATTGGGAGGCTTGGCTACATCCTCGATTCCACCTTTGATTTCGAAATTTAAGATCATAATGACATTTCGATCAATATCCGACTTAAAATATAGATCGTGACACCCCTACAGAGCCTGAAACAATTTGGAGCGTAAAATAAAATCACCATTAAGGCTCCTTATGCAGCGAATATCCAAGTTCTTCAACAAACTGTCATCTCGTAGGTCCAGGTTCTCTGGAATGGTTTGCAGTGCTAATCTTGCAAATAGGATGTCAATCTGTCCAGGTAACACAGCAAAATTGACAAGAAAAAAACAGAAGTCACTCCAAACCATGTCAGCACACTTTCATTCAGTGCCATAGCATTCCATGTTGATGTATACAGGGGACCTACCTCTATGCCATCGAAACAAAGCTTGATCACAGGGACAAAGGCCTCTTCCACTGCCTGAAGAAATAACACCAACCAGAATGAGCCAAACACGACTTCCATTCAACTCCTTTATGACCCATTCAGACTGACACATTCAAACTGGGAGCTCCATAGTAGCCCTCTTGATTAGCTCAACCAACCTGACTCAAGCCATTTAGAGTATCCCAACAGCACTATCATCTATCAGGATTAGATGTCTAGTACAGGATTGAGAGCATGGTGTTATAACATGTACCCTGTGGGGAGTTGCCTACCCGCAAATCCTTCACTTCCTCCTGCTCCCTCAGTTTCTCATAGAAGGAGGAGAAGAAGTCAGTCCTCTCCACGTGCCGAGGTGCCACGCAGAGGGCATCGATATCAGCACCTACAGGGATGGACATGGTTAAGCTGGCGCTGCCAATATGAAACACCACAAGCGATTCAATGGTTGGAAAGGGCTAGCTACAGCTACAGCACTTAAGGGAATTTCAGGGCTTATAGCATATTGATCCACATGTGTAAACTCAACAAGATGGCCATAATTTCCTTTACTATCTGCTGTACTGCTAAATCCTGGTTTCAGAGTAGCTTATCATCACCAACAAGAAAAGCTAGGTCAGAGACATGTCCCTTGTTCGTGTCATCCAATCTGTGAATACCTGCATAGCCATCTACCTTTGATCTAGAATGCAACATTTGTTTAATACAGGTACGTGCAAGTACCTTGACTCATAACAGAGTGAACACCCATACCTTTTGTGTGAACTCCCAATCTGTAAGAGCCAAAGGTGAAGATTTTACCTCCAACTGTTTCAATCAATGAAGCAGGTAAATTCTGTTATAATAGAGGACAAACAAAAAGTTCAGTTTGTACAGAATAACTAAATTTATTTACAAAAGAAAATCTTAAATTTGAAATCAACTTGAAGTCAACACTGGATGGCAACCTTTGTTTCACTGATTTCTCGTATCCACTCTTTCACCAAACTGTTCAGCTTCCCCAACACTAGGATTCTGTTGAGTAAACAAAACAAAATAAGTGCCATCACCTTCTCCCTGGAAACGGTTTGTGGTGACAATGACAATATAGTAAATGTTCAATTCTCTCTTATGCACAAAATAACACACATATGTAGACACACACCTGCGCTGAAGCTCCAGTTCTTCCTCAAACACTCCGAAGGGCTTGAGGGCCTCCGTGAGTTTCTGAGTGAGTACCAGGTCAGCCTCCTTTGGCTGTGCCATGCTGATGGGTGAGGTAATCCCATAGTGCTTGGTTGGCTGTGGCACCCCTTGCGATTGGTTAATGGTAGGGCTGTGAGAATCAATCAACATTTACACCGGTTACCAAAGGCCCATTGACATACAGTGGAGGGTTGCCCTTAGAAGTAATGAAACGATGACAAAAAATCTTTAGTAATTTTAAGAAAAGTACTTAAAAAGGGCAGTCTAATCACACTACTAGCTTATGTAAGGGATCATGGACAACACAGCATTGAGGAATCAGAAAGATAATGCACATCTTCTGATACCCAAACACCGTGGAGTCCATGATCCCACTCATACCACTGTTGTCACACTTACATTGTGTTCATTTGCTGCTATAATTTCCTTTTGTTTGCTAAAACTGTTTGCAGAACCACTTCTTTCAGCCTCACATCAACTCATTTCTCACAAGCAGTTTGGCGAATTGATAAGTGTAATGCAGACAAAAAACTGGAACTACTTCATAGGTGTGCAAATATCTGAAATGATTGACATTCCAACTAGTGGTATAACTAACTTCTGAACATGTCAAACTCACACAAAGACCAACAAACAGACTGATGGGGCACACTAACTCAACTGTTGGTGTTCGTTTGAGTTTCTTGCCGTTTGTTTGGGGATGCAAGCACCTTTGCCAAATGTTCATCCTGACACAGCTACAAATTTATGACATTTATTTTGTGTTTTTCAGCCCTTCAACAGAACTGTTACGGTCAAAAGATGACAATCCTACAGATCAGAATATTCTGATAGGTAGTTAGGTAGACTATATTGGAGCCTGATATCTCGGTCTCGTTTAACTAAAATAGCTTATTAACAATCACTCAAATGTTCTGCTTTTCAGTTGTCCTTGAGAACCAGTGAGTGCAGCCCAGGTAGGTTGTTCTGAGACCACTGTATTATGGACCGGGGGTGTTCATGCACTTACAAATTGCAGTAGTTTGTAAATACAACTTCAATATTATTCAACAGTCTTCTTTAAAATAAAATATTCTATGTGATACAACAGCAACCTCAAGAATAAATACCAACAATTAAACCAATGTGTCTTTCACTTACGTTCTTTAAGTGCAAACTAATTATCGCTAGATCAATTTCTTTTAACACCAAAACACAGGGTCAAAGTCCATACAGCGTTGACGTTAACCCTAAAAGGCCCATGTGCTCGGGTAGCTAGTAAGCAAAACCAGTTTACGATTGAATCTCTGGGTACACAAAAGTCCTAAATTGACAGGCCTGGTCCGCCTACGCTGCCATGACATGGACTATGCTAACTTTAGTTAGCTGATTATGTAAACTTTCAGGAAGAATCCTTTCCTATTTTTGCTTGTTAAAAGACATTTATCTTCGCTCATCTAACGAGTGCATTCCACCTCAGGGCCAGTCACAACTAATGTAAGCTCCCACCTGAAACAATATTTGTTCTAGACAGTGAAATGTCAAATGAGAACTAATTTGAAAAATAGCTTGTTAGCTAGGCTACTTAGCACGGTAACGTTAGGTATTGTTAGCCGGTGTCAGGCAGTCATGCTGAATTATCTAGCTAACGTTAATTCCTAGCACATGTCCAGCGTGAGTTCATGAAAAGCATTATCTAGGTATGATAGCTAGCTACCAATATTGCTGCTCAAGACTACAGCATTGTCAAAAGGAGAATCACATTAACTGATCATTCATACGTGTCTGTATCTAGAGTCAACAGTTTGACATCAAAAGCTGCATTGTCTGCGCCCAACTTTCAAATATAGCTAATGCTAACAGTCGTTTGCAAGCTGTGATCATTGACACGAAGTGTTCAACAAGCTCAGTACTTACAAAGGCATTGTGTCGACCTCTGCCAGGTACTACTGAACATTTCCAAACACCGTTTCCATTTTAGTTGTCACATGCATCCAGGGCATGCGTTTAAATATGAGTATTTTTCAATAAACTAGCGAAGGTGTAGAACAAAGATGGTAGATAGGCGGAGCATGTCTGGGAGCAAAATGGGGACAGTTCCGGTGCACCGAATTCTGTGACGGTCGGATTTTGTGACTCTAGGGGGCGCTGTTGCATTGGGGTGCATGGCTGTACTGAATCGCTCACAAAGACGAGATACTTACGCAATACCCTCCTGAGAACCAATCCATAGACCTATGTCCTCTGTAGTGGACATAAGTTCTAGAAGCATACCCCTTTACCCGTTTGAGCTATTCTATCAATTCCTGATGTCTTTTAAAGAGGACATCCTGGGCTTTCTAATGATATGATTGGCTGGGTTGCTGGGAACCTCCTCTTCCTGGTTCTCAAAAATGGTTGACATCAAAACAAGCACATTTTATGGAAGGAGGAGAGATAAGTCAAATAGTGTCTTCTTATTAAGCATTCATTATGATGGCAATATATGGTCTTGTTAATGAAAATGTCAGGAATCATATGATTAATTTTGAAAGAAGTTAAGTTATTTACATTTTGAAATAATAGTGACTTTATAAATGTCCATTATAATGGACACCAGGACCAAAATATTTGGATTTTTTTGGGAAATTTAGGAGATAATTTGTATAGGATGAATGAGGGGGGGGGGCAGATTTGGAGCTCTCAGGTGATGAGTGAGTGAAACAGAGATGAGGACTATGAACCTGTGCCTCAAGAAGATAGCGAGGAAGAAGAGTACGACTAAAAAATGAATTATCGCAGATGAAAGAAAAACATGAAAATGAAATGAACAATCCAGAAAAAAGAAATACAACTGTCCAAAAAGGCAAATAAAGTAGTCTAGAAGGATAAATTTTCATGGCTACCTTTTCATAGTAAAACGGTCCTTTTGTCCACCACAGGGGACATGCTATAAAATGTAAAATAAAAATAAATAAAAAAAAATAAAAATTGTCAGATGTTTTTTTAATCCTAAATAGAAAAAAGAAAAAAAAGAAATTGTTGGACACTTTTTTTTCTTGGTTTCCAGGAGGATACACAAATAACGTAAGGTCATAGACAGTAAACACATGGGCTCTGGGTATAAACATTTATTAGTGTATGATAGGAAATTGAGCATATTCAAAGGCATAGCCTCCCAAGCACTGGGTATTATAAATCTCTGAACAATCAATGATAATCAGTGTTGCTGTCATACACAACAGCACTGCTACAGTATTTTGATCTGCTGACAGAATTATATAAACCAAAGAATAATAAGCACAAAGTGACATGGTTTGTAATTTAAAAAAAAACAAGAACAAAATCACCAGTGAGACAACAGTACCATGCAAATGTGTGAACAATAATCAGAATAAATTTAATTTCACAACAAATAAGTCACACACGTT
Source organism: Alosa pseudoharengus (assembly GCF_046254945.1). Lineage (NCBI taxonomy): Eukaryota > Metazoa > Chordata > Actinopteri > Clupeiformes > Clupeidae > Alosa > Alosa pseudoharengus. The sequence continues at coordinate 20,383,095 of NW_027468859.1, read as the reverse complement.
AATTAAAAGGTGCTATAAATTGCAGTAATTCAGACTGGCTACAGTATGTTCAAAAGTGCTTGTGGGGCGTCAGTGACTGGCATGTGCAAGTCAAGTGCAAATCTCAAAGTCGGCTCCTTTCCATGATTTCAGTGTAGTGACAAAGCATCAGTCATCATCACTGCTGCGAATTGAAAGTTTGTGGACCAAAATGTTTCATATCTTTTCACCTGTGTGAAACTGCACATACGAGGAAAAGTGAACAGTGAACATGTTATGTCCTTGGACTGCTGAAGCAGTCATAGTGACTCAATGTCTTTGCTTTTTGCAGTTCTGTGGTACAGTAGCCTGCTGCTGAAGTGCTAGGCTTCAGTCAGCAAAAGCACTGTCCCACATACTGCTGCTGGTTCTGATGCCACTTCAGGGGTGATCTCCTGCAAAGACGGACCAGAGCACAACTGTGAGAGAGCAGAGCCACTGAAACACACAATCATTCTGAATCAACTTGGGCTGTGGGTGTATGAAGAGGAAGCCGACATTCAGTAGAGGTAGAAATCACTAAAGAAACAGCACATTTATTTTGATTCATTTTTTTGAGTCATGTTTCAACAAAATGTGTCTTAATTGTACTTGTCCATCTTACTCTAGAACCAGTGCCATATTGGACCCCAAAAATATATTTTAAACCTAGTAACCTACCCAAAGTCATACAACATAATATTGGCATTGGATATAATGTCAAAGCAATTATGATGTATCATGCCTATGTATGCCTATGTCAATGTAGTTAGGCATACATAGGCATGATACACCTTAATACACCTTACAGACAATACCTTTAACACTTTGACTTCTTGGGGCCCTATTTAGAATACATCATTGCCCAGGATTGTGCCAAGAACTACCTGCCCTACATTGGTAACATATTGTGTTGATACTGTGTAACATACCGGTATTTGTTTCCACTGCTTTGCATACAAGTAGGCCTATGTGTTTGTGAATATGCACTGGCAAGGCATGTGTAACAAGAGTAAATCCATTTGTTATTTACCTGCACGGTGGAATCGGACACTGGTGTCTCTGTTGTGTTGCCATCTGAGTAAAGGTAACTGCGGGCAGAGTTCCTAAGCAGAGCTTTGGAGGCCAGACTCAGAGGAGGACCCTCCTTCCCAGTCACTCCTGCCCACAGCAACACAAACACTTTCAGTTTCATACTGAACATACAGGACCCTCCTTCCCAGTGACTCCTGCCCACAGCAACACAAACACTTTCAGTTTCATACTGAACATACAGGACCTTCCTTCCCAGTCACTCCTGCCCACAGCAACACCAACACTTTCAGTTTCATACTGAACATACAGGACCCCTGCTTCCCAGTCACTCCTGCCCACAGCAACACAAACACTTTCAGTTTCATACTGAACATACAGGACCCTCCTTCCCAGTCACTCCTGCCCACAGCAACACAAACACTTTCAGTTTCATACTGAACATACAGGACCCTCCTTCCCAGTGACTCCTGCCCACAGCAACACAAACACTTTCAGTTTCATACTGAACATACAGATGAGAAAAGCTTAATTTTAAAAGGCAACAGTTGATGCTTAAAATCAATTCTATGTGAAATGTGAGTGGGTCGGTGTTAGTTTACCTGCGAAGGACAGGTGTTTCTTGATACCAGGCTTGATCAGTCTCCACACCTTCATAGTGGTGCTGGTGTTGTCAGGGCTTGAGTCTGTGTGCTCAGTGGTCTGGGGCGCGGATGAGAGTGCCGGTGGGGCCAGGGTGTCGTTTGAGTCCAGCCTTCGCACTGGGATCCGGCTAGGCCTGGGCTGCAGCTCACACCTGAAATCAGGACCACGCACATGTAGAACACCAATCAGACCAAGCAGAGGCATAAAGGCATAATTGTGTTTGGTAGGTGTAATGGACAAAGGTATAATTACTTGGTGTATTCGATGGAAGATAGGAAGTGGATGGGCTCATCTCTCAAAGAGGTCTACAGAGAGAAAAGAAAAACTTAAGCCACCTGGCATGCAATGCTGATCCTGCTGTATGTTATATGGATGTTTATGCCTGTTAGCATGTCTTAGTTAAACAGTTTAGTCTTTAACCTGTTTGGTGAGTGGGCCCCGTTTCGGAGGTGTTGCGTGATGATGGTACCCCGCGTGCGACTTGGCCCCTCTGCCCCACCGCCCAGTCCGCGTCGGAAAGTCTTTGCCTTGTGACGACGGGCGGAAATCAGGACAACTGTTGCCTGGGTGATGTCAAAAAATGGGATGAGAAACTGGTAACACACATGTATCCACAAGCTTGAAATGGAAAAGGCACTTTACAGATGCTGCATGGTAAAAAGGCTTCCAGAGCATTCATCCTGCAGTAGTATATGGTAAATGATGTATGCCTGTTAGGTGGCAGTGATGTCAAATTGAGGCAGATAACTGATGAAAGAAATGTATTCATGTTATTAGGTGTAATGGTCCAGAAGTAACACAACACTGTTCACCATTGTGACACAATGACCAAAGGGCACTTGACAGAGACTTCAGCTGCACAAATGACTGACCAATGGAGTCACATTCAACATTTGATTTCCTCTGCATCCTCACATGTACATTTCCTGGCCAATGAAGTCCTTCTATAATCAATGTGAAAAGAGGAGAAGGGAATAGATAATAGCAGAGATAGCTTTGAATAGATTATTTGTGTTGTAGAAATATTATTTGTGTTACTTTGGTTGACTGTGGGGTAGTTGAGGAATCAGATAGGTCAATGGGTGATGTCATAGTACAGTACATGTTTTAAATGTCAAAAACCTAACCATCACGTAAAGATAATCTGTGTGATCCAGGTTCTTGATATTTGTTCTTAACGGCCAATCAAATGACACTGCTGCTCTCCAGGCATCCAGAATTGCTTATCTCTTGGTCCAAGGCAATATGTTTGATCGTCCTGTACAGAGCATGGACTGTGTATGAGCACCAGGCTTTTCTGAGCACACGCTCACAAAACACTTAATTTAGTGGATTACAGACATGATCTTATCCTAATATGCTGTGACATCACTCTTTGCCATAGACATGTACTGAAATCCAATGTGATTTAATGATAGCCAATGTCATCAGAGTAACACAGATTACTATGAAACCAATTAGACAAACAGGTGTTTCTTTTACATGGGCTTCCAGGTTGAAATAGGGATTATACTATAATTGTGTCACTGTCTCAACTCCACCATCATGTTGACCTCTGTGATTTTGACTTTAGAATGCATATCAACAACATCTATTTCAATGGATTTGATTTGTCAATGTCAATTTATTTGTATAGCACATTTAAAAAACAACAGATGATTTGGGTTGATTAGTTATGCCCCCCAGAGTCAGAGGGTTTGTGACGCACATGGACAAATTCTGAAATGAATGTTGTTGATGCAGAAAAGAAGAACAAAACCACAGGGTTAACATGCCTCGCTATGGTATCAGACTCAAGCCTTAATATGATCTCATGTTGGATGTTGAAGGGTATTACAAGGGTCAGGATATAAAGATGCAGGAGACATCCACCAGGTGAAGACTCCAGGAAGGGGATTCTTGCAGTCAGGCATCACCATGCAGCAGCATCCATGATGGACAAAGGACCCCCAATGAAACTCATCGAGTCGGTTAAGACTGTTATGCTCTTGCCCAATCGCAATTGGTGCTTTTGCATAGCATCATGCCTTCCTTTGCAAATGCAGCCATTGAGTTATAGTTGACACACACAAGAAATGAGATCAGGGAAACTCACCACACACAGGAAGGACATGGAGGAAGGTTTTAAAGTGCAGAAAAAGAGTGAAGGTCACAAACCACTTCAATTCAACCACAGAGGGGATATTTATTAGAGAAAAGGTCAGACATCTGAAATGTTACTCCACTCTACATATCAAAGTATCTATGAGATATATCCATATGCATGTGTGCAGTAGTAAAGATATGAACCACATTTGAAAGCACAGATGTGATAAATCGCACTTGAGAGAGGCGAATGAGAAGATGTGCAAGTTTTACTTCATGAAATGCATTTTTTCTCCTTCCTGAAAGCTTGAATCCCCTAGACCACCAATATTTTTTTAAAGAATGTGTATGTAAAGGCATCACATAATCTAGACTGCAGAGTGAAATACAAATGAAAAACATAGGACAAACAATAGGCACAGCATGGACATACATCCTTCATTGTAGCTTTCAAGCATAGATATACCATCTCTCCCCTACAACAATGTTGGATGGGTCACCACAGCTGGGAAGACCATAACCACAACTCTACAACCATGTTTCAGAACACCTGATTTACCAATCACAGGCCACCTACACAAAACTGAGCCAGAGGCCAAACTGTCTCTAAACAATCAACTTCAAACAAAAGTTGCCTTTCTTCCTCAAAATCTTGCCTTTCTGACCTCATATCCACAAGGTAAAATGATTCTAACTCAGGACATCAGTTAAGACTTCCACCAAATACCACAAGACCAGTAACACAGCTGAAGACAGTCCATCTGAGCTATCCTTATTCTAACGGGGTTAACAACTCATGTTGTGAAAAGCACCTCTGTGGCGTTTTAAATGCACGCCTGCAGACTTGATGGGGACATCTTAAGAGTGTGTATAGTCAAATCATTCACAGGCTTGTACTGGAGATGGTTTGTGAGAGGAGGGAAGGGAGAAGGTTACAGAGGTGCACACTTGCACAATGGTTTCAGGCTCCTGTTAGGTGTGAGTCTAAAAAACAAACCGTCTGAGGGGGGGGGGGGGGTTTTTCAACCATTGCAGTCCTAATCTAGAAGCCAGTAGCTGTTACTACAAACATCTGACAAGAGTTGGCACACGGTTAACATATGAAGACATGGTTTACAGTTGGGTCACAGATACATACACGACAGATGCCATACGCTGTCGTTTAGACAGATAGATACACTAACATGTGACAGCTGATTAGTGTTCATTCAAATGCCTTTAGGGTGATAAAAGCATTGAAATGTGATCAGAAAAAAAAAAAAAAAAACAGAAAAACATTTGTGTCTGCTGCACATAAACAAGCATCTGTGTGTCAGTGCAGGTCTCCAGCAAACAGGATTGATCTGTACAAAAAATGGAATAAAAAAACTAAAAAAAAAAAAAACGCATACAAATCTCAGCTGCATGATTTTAAAAAAAGCCTGTAACAGAACATACAAAAGGCTGAATGTCCATACACGCGACACAAACACACACAGACACACACGCAGACATACACAAATAATAGCTACTATATTCAGCTGTGTTCCCATGGTTACCACAGTGTTCTGCCTAAATAATATACACTTTGACTTTTAAATTATGAGTGCAACACAGCAAAAGAGTCATTTGGCATGTTCTAAAGAAACTCACACATAAACACCATTGGAATTATCAAAGGTCCTTGTACATCTTTCAATAACTATGAGTAAAAAAAAACAGAGATTGGTCACAGGTCGTGGAACTGCTTCTGATATCAGTTCAAAAATCCTCCAAAAGCCTCCTTTAGACTTTTAATGTTCCTACAGCATGATAATCCTATTGTGCTACAAGAGGTTAATATTGTGTGTAATATTGTGTACTAGTGTGTTTACACTGTAATACTTTCAAATAAAGAGTAGTGTAACATGTGATCTTATGGAATATTTAGGAGAGCTTGCATCCGGAACAGAAATGCCTTTCCCCTCTCTGATCTTTCTTGATTACAAAAAGAAACCTTTGTCTCATAAAGACACGCTTATTTGCTTGCCTTAGCCTTGCAAGTTAATAATCGTATTAAATAGCTGCTACAGGGAAAGACATCATAAAATATAACAGGGAAATGATAAGGTGCTAGAGACCAGGCTGTTAATAAAATGATTTGCTTATACAGGTGCATTTCATGTCATCTCAAATAATAACAATGATTTTTTTTTTTTTAAATCTGAAATTGGAGACATCAGCTATGGGTTTAGCACCACACTTATGCACTCCACACACACATACACACACACACACACACGCACGCACGCACGCACCCACACACGCGCACACACACTCTCATTGCTCTCAATCCTGGGAAGGTCGCATGGCCTGGACCTGCCCTGCCTGGGTGCTGGCATCACTGAGGAAGGCAAGCGGGGGTAGGCCCTGATGGAGCAGCGGACTCAATTTGGTGAGGAGCCCCGTGCGGGGCATGGCCTGCAGGGAGGGTAACAGCTGAGCCAGGCTGGGCGGCTGGAGGGAGTACAGACCTGCCATGCTGATGGAGCAGGGGCTTGGGTTGGGGCCGGAGGTGGAGGTGGAGGAGGAGGAGGAGGAGGGCGAGGAGGACGACGACGAGGAGTTAGAGAGGGAGGGGCGAGAGAGGGCAGGCTGGCTGGTGTTAGGAGACCGTAACAGAGGACGGTGGTGATGGGATCGTCTCTTCTCCTGAGCTTTAGACTCTACAGAGACATAAAGACACACGTCTCAGTCATTCTCTCTCTCTCTCTCACACACTCACACACATTCAATTACAAACACACATGTGCACACTCTTCCACAAAGGAACACAATGGCATGCAGATTTTTTTTCCTTGCAAAGAAACATCTTCAAATCAAAGCTTGACAAATGAAAGATATTGGAGAAGGGTCATTCCGTGTCAAATCAGATAAGGTTGTTGCTGCACCATCTCAGATTTTATTCAAACCTTACAGTATCTATCTCAAGAATGAGTCCGAAAACCAATGCCTGTAACGTTATTTTGTTCAAATCCTATGTCTCCATATTATTCTCAGCCCTTGAAATTACTTTAGTTTTACAGCCTGAATATCACATTGTCTGGAAAGCAATGTTTGAGCATTAATATAATGAAAAGTATTATTCATAGGCAGCCCAAACATTGTAGGGTGGAAGACAAACATGTTTGCAGTATGACTGAACCATTAGAAGTTTCTACGGCATTTTCATTTAATGAAATTCAATTAATTTAATTTTGTACAAGGCCCAAGATTTGGAAAAAAATGCAAAAACTTGTTTTTGTAAGCATTTGGTATTAATCATTATTTTTTTCTTTACATACTATATTTTCAGCCTGGGTGCCAGCCGAACTTAGTCCCGCCCACAACATTTGAGCAACTATGCTCGCCCTAGATCTGGCGGACCAATCAAATCGGGCTTTACGATGATGGACAGGTGAGCAACAGCGCCTCATCCATCACGTCATCTGAGCACGCTTAGATTAGGCCTAGATGTGATCTAGCTGTGGCTAGAAGGAGACATGGCTTTTAAGACCCCATATGGAAAATGTATATTATTTAATGAGGTTTCTACTGATAGTTCCGGTCCTTGATTGTGATTGGCTGAATCACGTTCGATGCCGTTGTAAAATCCAGCACAAACATACACCTTGACCGCATTCTGTTCCAGTTCCCACAGAATTTAATTCCATTTGTGGTGGTTGGTTTGCAAAATTAACTTGAATACAACAACAACTAAGCAACAACAACAAATTAGCACAGCGTGGTTATGATGCTAAACAGATTTAAGCACAATTTAGTACAACCTGGAAAATCATTGTGTGGTGGTCCATGTTGATATTGTGGTGGGCCGCCACAAATAAGTCAATGTATGGGGCTTATTGTACGGGGCTGTGTACGGGGCTTATTGCTTAGTTTATCACTGAAAAATTATTATTTCTGAAAACTTTGGCCAAAGTTGAGATGTGGGAAAACTCATGGTTTCACTTTCATCAAGGGAAAACAGTGTATTGCATTGTGACATGTTGTTCCCTCCTTCGTTTGAAATCTCTGATTGACCACCTGTTCGAGGGATTTGCGAGAGCCTTTCCCAGCTGTTTATAACATGTTTGTAGCATATCAGTGTTCAACAGAATTATTTTTAAAAACGGAGTGGATATAGGCTATCAGTTTTTTTCCCAATAGCCTACCCTACTACGTATCTCTTAGATTTAGCTAATGAGTGTTGTAGGAGATATTGAGGGCACAATAACTTTTACAAGAGACCAGAAAACAATGTTAAGGTATTTGTGGAAAAGAAGGATGGTTCGTGTGTTTTCTTCCTACACCTCACGGTAAGCTATTTCGTTGCTCTGGTTGGTTAGGTCTATTCATTTGAGTGCAGAGGCATTCCCTCCCTGTATTGGTTGAAACACGCCCCATAATTACGTCCCAATGGAGCAGTATCAGACTCATATTCTGCCTAGAATTGAGTATGTCTACGTCAGGCTACTATATTTGATCAATGTTGTCCCAATACTTGAGCTATCCACATATAATGGGCTTGAAGATTTTAAAGATTAAAAAAGGGGAGGTTGTGTTTTCCGGTCATTTTCATAGGTTTAAAAATGGTATGTGGGGTAGCTCCTAGGCACTTGAAAATCAATGTGAAAGTAGCTCAGTGTATGGGCATTTAGTGTACAAAGTGCCAATGTTGTACCATAGATAAATAAATAGAGTCAAAAACATTGCTTTGCTTCAGGGCCCAGAATAAAAACCCATAGGTATACAATGTAACCAAGTAAGTGTATTTATGTATAATAATAATAATAATAATAATAATAATAATAATATATTTTATTTAAAGCGCCTTTCTTGTCACCCAAAGACACTGTACAATAAGATAAGAGTAACAGACATAAAAGCAACATACAGGGACAATACATGTAGACTGTACACTTGGTGAAATACACTATACATGAACGAAACATGGTACATTATTGGCACTTTATACACAAAATGACTATAAGCTGAACTATTCCCATGTTGATTTTTGTGTTCATACTAGCTACCCCACATACCATTTTAGTCGTATTAACATTACCCAAAAACTGTAATCACACTTTGTTTTCATCCTTAATATCTTCATGTGGATTTGTTGCAAAGACCTCAAAAATTGGGGAAACACTAATCAAGTATTGTATTTGCAGACCCTCAATATCACCAGTTTTGCACTTTTTTCCATATCTAAGGTGTTATATAATTAATGGGCATGCAGTACTAACTTTTAACGGTTCAATCATACCGAGAACGTGTCTATCTTCCACCCTACAAAGTTTGGGCAAATAGGAATAATACTTTTCAAGTTTTTAATGCCCAAACATGGCCTCCAAGACAAAGCGTTTCTGAGTGCAAAAAATATACAAAATCAAAAGGTGGAAAATGTATGAAAACATTGGAATTTAACAAAAAATATTTTACAGGTCTTAGTTTTGGGATCTAAATATTAGGTATAAGTATATATACTCTTTTGATCCCGTGAGGGAAATTTGGTCTCTGCATTTATCCCAATCTGTGAATTAGTGAAACACACTCAGCACACAGTGAACACACAGTGAGGTGAAGCACACACTAATCCCGGCGCAGTGAGCTGCCTGCAACAACAGCGGCGCTCGGGGAGCAGTGAGGGGTTAGGTGCCTTGCTCAAGGGCACTTCAGCCATGCCTACTGGTCGGAGTTCGAACCGGCAACCCTCCGGTTACAAGTCCGAAGCACTAACAAACTCTGAGCAAAATCTGAGAGAGTGCAGAAACCATTTTCCTGAATTTTGTCTGATTTGACACGGAATGATGTATGAAGGTATATTTGGTGCAAAAGTGGCGAGCACATTTAACTGCAGATTTTGCATGCGCACACTAAAGTCATAAATGTGTAGCAGTAAAGTTGAAGTTGTACATATTTTTTTAATATCTTGTTAACACAAAATAGGGGCTACGGGTTCACAAATCCTTGTTACAACAAATCCTTGATTGTACACAAATCCTATCCTGTGAGTCACAACTTTCAAGAGTCATGCACTCGACACTTTTGCTCCAATCGTTGCAGCGCAGTTGGTGCGAAATACATTTGCACATCCGTGTTTCATAATCTGAGAACATGCACAACATTTGTGCATTTGTAAACCCAAATGTGAACTAATGCATCTGAAGTTGTGCATCTGTAAAATAATTTCTCATTAATAAAATTCTACAGATCGCTTTGATTTTCTTGCACGACTACAAGTAAATTGATACAAGTGCTCGAATCTGCTTCTACGAGTGACGGATACTTTTGCAACACGATTTATATGTGTGCACATCGAGCGAATCGATCAAGAAAACAAGTGCTCGCCACTTTTGCACCAAATATACCTTCATAGGGATGAGGGATACAGTAATATCAAACAAAGAAGCATGGAGAGAAAACAAGGCACATATGCACAAGCAGAGCAGCTACAAGGCCAGAGTTTACACACCACTTCAAAAGGTCCACTATGTAACATTAATGCAAAATGGAACCAAGATTAGTCTGCATTCACATGCTCAAGCTATTGGTCTCTTGAAGAGCACAGAATATGTTGACATCACCAACTACCAGACAATCGTTTCACCAAATCACTGATACAATATTTTGAAAAGTGAATTTAACATCTGACTAGCAGGAAAATAAGAAGTAATTTCATTGTTCCTACCTCTCCATTCAATTAACATGGCTATGTTAACAGCAGCTCAGGCTGCTAAATTTGACTTATTATTTTTAATTAATGTGATATATTACTGCACATCAGCATAAAAAGAGCACAAGCAGGGATCCATTGTGTGTTATAGAGAAGAAAAGCCCTTGAATAATTTGACTTCATATCTAAGACACATCATCCAAAAGCATCTGGATTTGCAACTTCAAATGGCAAAAAGCATATAAATAAGGTCACAGAATATCCCTTCATGGAAACAACAGGTTCTCAACATCCAAGCTCCTCAGAACTAGAGATGCACCGATTGCAATTTTCTGGGCCGATACCGATTTCCGATTTTTCATAGAGTTTGACCTGCCGATACCGATTTTAGCCGATTCCGATTTCATTTCTTCTAACCATTTTACAGCACACACACAAAAAGTTATATTCTATCTTTTCTTTAATAGAACATGTTAATATAGAAATGTAATCAACTTATCACAGTGTGGGACATTCATTTCACAGACTACTAATATAAATGCACTGTTATGGAACACCCATTTTTTTTCTTCTCACATCCAATATCCAAATAAAGATATAAGAACAATTTTCATGATACATTTGAACATGCTACCATGGAACATATTTTCATATGCATTGATGAATTTATGGGAGGGCGAGGGAAAAGTGGGAGTAAGCTATCTAGCAAACACAGGGGAGGAGAAGTGCTAATAGCGATTAGGTGCTCCACCATATATGAAAACAGCGCACGTCTGTTTTGCGGTGAAAAAGTTCAATCCAAAGAACTACTAGGGCTACTGTATGTCACTGTTTGTTGACAGCTTATTATCATGTAATAATAATAATAATAATAACACATTTTATTTATAAAGCACCTTTCAAGACACCCAAGGTCGCTTAAAAAAATAAAGATGTCGGACGGAGCGGTGTAGTCGCCAGCGTACCCCTGTCACCAAGACATGACAAATACATTTAAAAAATAACAAACACAGGACAAAAGATGTCGGACGGAGCGGCGTAGTCGCCAGCGTACCCGTGACACCAAGACATGACAAATACATTTAAAAAATAACAAACACAGGACAAAAGATGTCGGACGGAGCGGCGTAGTCGCCAGCGTACCCATGACATCAATACATACAAGACAGACAACATAACAAATAAACAAAAAAAAAGTTTTAAAAAAAAGAAAATACATTTAAAAAGGGGGAAAAAATTATGTTAAATTAGTCCAATTTCCAACAGGCTGAAAATGTAGCCTATGATCGCTTTGATTATTTTTAATGTCGCATTATCTCAAGTTTTTAATGTCGCATTATCATCGGTTATCTCCGTTCAGCAGCGCTTGTGGTTCAGCTGTGGGCACGCAATTAGAGGCAGGGACAGGCGGTGATGAGCGATGTTTACATAGCCTAATGAAGTGACAGCTTAGTAAATTCCACGCAGTGGAAGCACAGCGTTTGCTGCATAGAAAAACTCAGTAGCCTATTAGCGCTTTCTTTGTAGCCCTACATCCAGCCCTGAGTGTTGGCCTGGTTGCTAGCTTCTTCAAACTTTGCAAACTCAGCTGGATGTTGTTACAATTGCGACGCACGAGTGCATTTGACCGGCATAAAATCGGCATGTCTCAGACTGACCGGCCGGTCGCCTGTCATGGCCGATCACATGAAAATCGGTCAATTCCGGTCAGCAGCCGATCTATCGGTGCATCTCTACTCAGAACCCATGTTTTTCCAAGCAATCGGGCCGACAGAGCCAACAGCCACAGTGTGAACATGGCAACCAGTTCAATCCCATGCTCACACCTTTCTCACACACAGTCCTAAACACACCCATATATGGTAAGCTCCTCCCCCGTATGGACAAGGAGGCATGTCTTCTGTATTCTTACCTCTGACTGGTCCCAGGGCCCTGTGGGCGGGCCTGTGTGGGGTGGAGGAGGAGGGGGCAGGGGCGTGGCCTGAGGGGCCAAAGCCAAAGGTGAAGCTGGGGGAGCTCTTGAGCTGCGGGGACACCTGCTGGCCACCGTGGGGCGCGCCGACACTGGTGCTGTTGCTACGCGTCCGGCTCAGGGAGTTCTCTGAGGCAGAGGTGCTCAGGCCACTAAACAACAACAACAACAACAAACAAACATAGATTTAAAAAATAAATTAAAGACAGATGCACAAATAAACTAACAAACAAACTAAAGACAGATACAAGAAGCCATCAGTGTGTTAGCTGTTACTGTGAACTATCAAAATGCACTGTGCACAAATTGTATATTAAAACACTCAAAAATAAACTAGAAACAGTAACAGAATGTGAAGGAATTTATGTTTTGATGTAATAAAACACCTCTGAACGGTGTTGCCCAGATATCTTCTAAAGTTATTGCTAACCAGCTAGCATTAGTCTGTCCTCCCGTAGTACCACTTTGTATCTTTATTTTGGTTTGTGTAATGTTTATTTTCATTATTGATGTTGATATTGTATTGACATTATTGTTATGATTACTATCCTTAATGTAGCCCTTGCATCTTTCTATAACTGTTCACTGTTAATTTTATTATTGTAGTTCTAAACTAGATTTGCTGATTCTTTCATTAGGAGACCGACATGAATATGAAGTAACGGATATTGCCATTCACAAATACAGTAAATTAAATTAAATCAAATAAACGAAATGAAAGTAAATGAAAATGTGGGTTATACAGTGGAGTGGGATGAAGTTGGCTTGTTTGACTGGTTCTTACGTGTTCTTAGGAGGGCTGCCAGTTTTGGAGCCGTTCCTCCTGACACTGGTGTTGACTGCTTTGCTGTTGCGCACGTGTTTGAGCAGAGAGGCACGCAGGTTTGGCAGGCAGCTGTGCTCCGACAGAATGAGCCGAGGCCACGGGTTACACTCCGCCATGTCCAGGGCTGCCACGGCGACAGCACGCCCCACCTTACACACAAACACACACACACACACACGCACACACACACACACACAATGTGTTAAGGATACCTAAAAATCCCACCTGGGACAAAATTATCACATTTACAGTCATGACCAAACCGATATTTCATTCTTACAGAGTTTCAGTATTTACAGAGTGGTTTTGAGATTAGAAACATATCATGTATGTTTGAGCATGAGAATACCGTGTCTCGGTACTGCGCATTTACCTGCTCGTATATATCAGGTGTGTATTTGGGTGGGAAGGTGGGAGGTGGTGGGGGTGTGGCTCGGCCGTTGTCATGACACGCAGGGGGAATGGCATTGACCGAACGACCCGTATTGTAGTTGCACTCCAGAGTGTAACTGCATACATGGGAAAGCAAAGGATGTCTGATCAAACATCTGAATCTAACTAGAACATTTATGCAAAACACAGAAGTGAGTTATTTAAGCATTGTTGATGACAATGTTACACAATATACAATATGCTTTCTCAAAAAAACATGACTTGGCAATAACAGTATCGTAAGGGATTGAGAAAGAACACCCCACAAGCAGGTTTGCAGTGTGCAGGTGTGCTTTACAGAGCTCTACAGACAGCCGTACCTGTGGATGAGGCCAATAGCTTTATGAATGGCCACTCTTCCACTGCCCTCTTTAGACTGGCCGTCACGCTTGTCCCGTGCATACATATTCTTTTCGGAGAAGTTACAGCCCAGGTAGTCAAAGTGGGCAGAGTTCACGGCTATCAGCTTTGGATAGAGCAGATTCTCCACCTTCAGAGCAGGACAGATGAAAGAGAAGTTAGAGAGACTGCAGCTGCTAAACATTAATTCAAACTACTGAGTAAAAATAGACCTCCTGATAATAGAAACTAGGGCATATTAGCCAACCACACAAACATACATGCACACACAGACACGCACATGCACTCACACACACACACACACCTGATCATTTTCATCAGTCAAGCTGTTCCCATACATGAAACACCCTCGCTTGGAGGCATGGCCATGCAGGTCTACGTAATAGGCCACGCCGCTCTCTTGGGGCGGGATCTGCTCCATGGGAGCCGTGCCCTGGGGCGCAGGAGCCCCGGGGTTGGCCCCCGCCTCGTTCTCGTCACAGGGCCCCTCCTCCCGCTCCACGGTGTCCTTCTCCCAGCTGCCCGCCTCGCCCTCGGCCTCCAGCTGCATGGGCAGGCCAGGCACAGTGATGGCCAGCCCATCCCCGCTGCGCTCTGCCTCGTTCCTCCGGTTGAGCCGTTCCAGCTCGCTGGGCTGGTTGGGCCCGGGGCAGGGGCAGGGGCAGGGGCTGGGCCCGGGCCCGGGGCCTGGGTGGGTGTTGGCCAGGTTGGAGATCTTGGCACTGAGGGGGCCCTGGGCGCTGGAGGGCTTCCAGCAGGGCGGCTGGGGGCCCAGGCGGTTGTGCTGGTGGTGGAAGAGCAGCAGGGCTTTGGCCCCGTAGATGGACGGGTGCAGCTCGGGACTTGGGCACAAGTACTGCCTGTTCAGGTTGACCCCGCGGGAGTCCGTCCTGTTGAAGGGAGAACGGATCAACACCTGAGTGGCTCTCTTTAGGTCACTCCAGATTGTGTATCTGGGTCAAGCTTCACATTACACAACAGCCTTGCCTTGGGCTAAAAGAACACAGAATATCTGAAATGTGATATAGCGAAAAGTTGTACTGTGACCTCATCTGCTCTTATATGGGCAGTGTTGTAATGACATGTGTAAGCATGGTACATGGGCAGATCACCAATGCACATTAACCTACTTAATCAACTCTTCCTGCGGGTTAATCCTTGTCCAGGAAACCAGAAAATTCATTTAACATTCATGAAGGAGAGCATCACATTGCCCTTTGGCCCCTTGACTGACCTGTAGTGACCTCTGACGACACCGTCAGGGTTGAGCATGGGAATGAGTTTGAACACAAACATCCTGCGCAGTATTTGGGACCGCGGGTCATCCGGATTGAGGATAAACTTCAGGAAACCGTTGAAGACAAAACTGGACGGCGTCTCTCCTGGATGCACTCGACTACTCAGGAAAAACACCTGACAAACCCCACAGACACACCACAATCAAAACCCCAGCTATTAGTGGTCAATATGATCCAAGCACATTGGGATGTTCAGATACACGACAACACAGAGTAAAATGTCACTATGGAGAGATTATACAGTAGAGATGCTCACAGCGTCTGATGGAAGTAAAAAATGTCCAACTTCACAATCTACCTTAATTAAATTGACATGTACCGTACAATGACAATTTAAAAAAAATAATTTACATACAATTACAGAATTAAATTACACATGAAAAACTACATAATATGTGCTCATACCCTTTTCCCTACGAAGCAATGCGCTCTGGGAGTGCTGTGGTCAGGGAAAAGTTTGTCCAGCCTGGGCTCTCTGTCCTCCTGGATGCCGTGGCAGGAGGACACCGTTAACAGGTCCACACGGT
Source organism: Alosa pseudoharengus (assembly GCF_046254945.1). Lineage (NCBI taxonomy): Eukaryota > Metazoa > Chordata > Actinopteri > Clupeiformes > Clupeidae > Alosa > Alosa pseudoharengus. Next base: position 20,367,248 of record NW_027468859.1, on the reverse strand, counting down.
GCCCGTCCAGAGAGTGGCACAGCAGCTCACGGTGGTAATACACAGAGTCAACAGGACTGGGGAGAAAGGCACAACCCACCAAGCCTCAAACATCCATAACATTATCATAACCTAGCAATAACGCATCTGTATATGTGTGTGTGTGTGTGTCTGTGTGTGTGTGTGTGTGTGTGTACCTGCATGGTCCTAGAGAATGGGTGGTGCTCAGCAGCCTTTGGTCCAGCTGCTGCAGCATGTCCTGACACTCGGCGTAAGAGAAGGGGTAGCAGAAGGCAAAGTAGGTGGTGGCGCCACGCACCTCTAGCAGGCGATGGACAAAGGACAGGGTGAACTGATTCTCTGACAGCTGGGGAAAACCACAGAAACACATCCACTCAGCTTTGACCGTCACCATCCTTACACAAGTTCTCAGTCCACACACCCCAGTATTAGACATAATAGGTTCTGACTGAGGAGCAGATTCAGTCACTGAGCCTGACTAAGCAAATTAGGCAAAGCTGAAAAAAAGAGATTGAAGCAGATGATATCATCCAATGACTCAAGCAGAGGAGAGGGGTGGGGTGAGGTGAAGTGGGGTATGCGCTGGCGTACCTCAAACGTGGGCCGTTCCCGAACCCTTTCCCAGCGCGTCTTGATGGGCAATGTGCGCACAAACGGGGCCATGCCCTGGGAGTACAGCTTGCTCTGCTTGTTCATGTTCATCACATTAATCTTCAGTAACTTTCCTGGGGCGATACCCCGCACACTGAAGTAGAACCATGACCTGAAAAGATCAGAAAGCACTCTTATTCCAGGCACCAAATGTGACCGGTCTTAAAACTATCGGTAGGGAGGGAATTACGTGACAAAGTCAGATACACATGCTGTTAATTGGGATCTCAAAAATGCCAGAATATTAATGGAAACTTCTGTGTCATTCTGCAATGTAACCAGCTGCCACTCACCGGTTGCCGTTCTCAAACTCTGTGTCTGCACAATCAGGCTTGGTCCAGATGTTGAACTCATAATCTGGAGTGGAGAGAGAGCCATTGTTGCCGTTGGCAGCGGGCTCCCCATCTGATCCAGACCGGTCCACTCTCTCCACCCTGGCCAGGTTCCCAGAATCAAACCGAGAGCTGAACGCCACGGGGCCAAACCGGGCCTCCATGATGGTCCACAGTCCACCAGCTTCCGTTCAGAACTCACATCATCTATCTCTTGACACTATGGAGGAACTATAGAGTAGTTTCCACGTCACCTTTAGGGTTCACAGAACCTTAAAATGCTACAATACAACAAAATGATTGAAGGTATATTGCTCATTCAAAGCTGCAGCAATGCCATTATTAGATTTTTCAAAAACAGACCAAGGAGTGGTTACATACTACTTATAGTTGTCCTTGTGTACCCATGATCTGTGGTCTGGATGAAGCTCTGCGTAATGTCAGCCTGAATATTAAATGAATGAAAACTGAATATCTCAGCGACTACAATCGTTGAATGACCCTGTTGAATTGATGGCTGACACTCAGCTGACACTATGCGCACGCCAAATATGATCTACAGCCTCAACTAAAAAGCAACAGCTTTTGCTTTGAAAATCAAAACACCGCCTAGCAAGCCAAGCGAGTAACGTGTAGTTAGAAAGAAACTATTTTAATTTGCACAGCTGTTCGTGTTGAAGTTTACTGGGTGCCCTTAACGATACGACGCCTAAAAATGAGAGTTCGCCTAGTTCTACATTAATGCCTCCTCTTCACAAATCTAGCGAACAGACATCCTGTTAACAGGCAGCTGTGTGTATGGGTCCTCCTGCTAGCTATGGCTTAAGGCTAATAAGCTTACAACAATAGGCGTCCTTGTCATTTTCGTAAACATTATCTATACAAACACCTTTATCAAATATATGTTGAGCAGATAGGCAATGGTCATCCTTTAAATCCAGGAAGCGAACATAGCTTCAAGGCATTGGGTTGGAGTCATGTACAGGGTTGGCTAGGTTGCTAATGACTACAATACAAAACATTCTCAGCAATCAAACAACCAACCTTGGTGCCAGATAAGCCAACGTTATGCTGATTTGAAACAAAACAATCGGTCGCATGATGGCAACTGGTCGTCGTCTGGATGGTAAAATATGGCTGTTTGCACATTGCGAAACTACTATGCGTTTTTAATCAATTTTGCTCGTTCTAGCTTAGAGCTAGCTCAACATAAGACAGACAGCTAAGGTTAACGCTAGCTAACGTTAACTGGCTGATGTTAAAAAACGATAATGTCATGATATGCCATAATTAACTTGGAGATAACTTCACAACTACCAAGAAATAAAATGCTTAAAACATAAGATGATTTGTGGAATTTGAAAGGTTATCGCTACCTTTTATCCGTTCCTGTCTCCCTCCTCCTCCCGACGACCGAACCGACCACACCGCTGGTCTTTAAACCCAAACAAACAAACCCACTGAGCTAAAGAGACTGTACACCAAAGACGCTCAACTCACTAAGCATTCTTCCTGTTTCGTCAGAAAGAGACGCTGATCTGAGGAGACCATAGACTGTTGGTGCATTCAGGGCACTTCGAATGACAAGGACCGCCCCCATGGCTACTTTGTTTTTCCGACAGCAAGTGTTCATGTGCTTTGCCATCGGAATGTGTCACAAACACGGATGCCACAACAAAGGTTAAAACATACACTCACTAATCCTAAACAAACAACTGTATTTGCTTAAAATATAGTGTAAGACGCTTGTGAAAGAAAGATATGCAGCAAAAACGGCAAATTCCCAAGTTCACATTAAAACTGTTGGACATGAAAGGCCACATGGACTACAAACGAACTACAATGTGACAACAAAAGTGATGACGAGCCCCAGTGGCGGTTCTAGGATTTTTCTGAGACAGGGGCCATAAAGGGGCCACATCATACACTGAGGGGCCAAGAACCGGTCAACATCCATACACAGAAAATCCCTTGTTCAGTAAGGCAGAGGCACGTTGTCTACGTGATATGCAGGACTATATGCGGTATACCCAAAGTCCTTTTAGGCAAGTCCCTCCACTCGACGGCCATATTGCAACGCTTTTTGGTCACTCATCGGGCATCCTATTCGGCAGAAATGTGCGTGCGCAAGGCTTCACAACACCAATCTTGCTCCAGCGGCGAGTTTACAACACATGATTGGCACGATGTCTTCACAACACACCATATGATTGGCTCAATGTATTCACATCACACCACATGATTGGCTCAATGTATTCACATGTTGACGTTTTGCCGAGGAAGGGGTGAGATATGTGTAGACAACGGCCATATTGGCGTTACAAACTAGTAGGGATGGGCAAAGCGAGGCTTTATGAAACACTGAAACATTTGAAGCAATTGTGCCGAATTGTTCCGAAGCTTTGAAACAATTCCGACACCTCAGAGCTGTTTAGGGTGAAACAAATCTGTCAAATGCTTCGTATTGGAGATGTAGTCTTTAAATTTCGTGGCTCGCTGTGTTAGCCTGGTGTTACCATCCTACGTACTTCCGGCCAAAATTTGATTTCAGCCTCGCACGTAGTCTGGCCCAACAGACAGTATGCGGTTCGCGTACAACCGCGCCAATTAGCGAACAGTTGAGTGATGACGCGGAACTTGCCTGCCGAGTTGCTTGTTGTAGTCCAGCGAAGCTTGTAGTTCAACATTATAGCAACAATGGCGACGGAGGAAGAGACGCTAGAAGCTATCCGCGAAGTTGTCTCAACTCTCGAGGGCATCACACAATTAAAGCAGGAACATGAGGCTTGTCTTGTCAATTTTATAAATGGCAAGGACGTCGTAAAACTCTCCTTCCAACTGGCTTTGGAAAAAAAGCTTGATTTATCAGATGGTGATTACTAAACCTAAACGCACAAGTGTACTACATGCATCACTACTTTTCATGTTTTCAAATAAACGTTTGCTGCTCGTTATTCTCCCCCCTACTCTCAAATTACCTTTACAAAATCAATGCGGCCTACTTAAGGAATGGAATGATAGCTACCCAGATAGCAAAGGGGCGTTGAGGGGCGTTGAATCCACGTTTGTTTGAAGCGGCGGAGGTTGATTCAACGTGGATTCAACGCCCCTGTGCTATCAGGGTACTAGCCTACCGAGCGGGGCTCAAGGCGAGGCTGTGTGTCTTGATTTGAGCTAGCCGGTTACCAAGCGGGGCTCAAGGAAAGGCTGCTGTGATTGTGCTTGACTGGGACTAGCGGTTACCGAGCTGGGCTCAAGGTAAACCACTCCGTGTTTGTGTTTGACAGAGGCCTGTGGCTGAGCTGGGCTCCAGGCGAGGCTACCGTGCTTGTGGACAGTAACGTTAGCCAGTCACGGAGCATGGCTCAAGGTGAGGCTGCGTTGTTTTATGCCGAACAACTGTTAGTTTAACTGAGCAAGCTCCAGGTTAAATAACACGTAGGTCATCAGTACAATCCAACTTATCCAAGAGTGTAGTCTGAACAGCCCGTGTAGGACGAAGTAAAAGCTCCGTAGCTCCGACGAAGTCACCGGGCTGCGTAGAACAACAATCGTCTGATAATCGGCGAGAAGAGATAAGAGGAAAACTGGCGTGTGACAAGAGCTGATATAATCTCGGTGACATGACGCTTTTGGTATACAACTCTCGGTCTGTGGCTGGCGCAAGTTAGGGATATATCCACTACGAAGAGACTGCCCTGGCGGTCAGGTAGCCTACATACTAGCCAGCGGTCTGTTTACTACTGAGAGCAGAAGTGGAAAGCGTAATAGCCTGAACTCCGGCGCACAGCATACGTCATTACCAAACGTTGCTGATTGGTTAAGGGAACTCCAATGATTTTAAACCTCGAAATAAGCATCCGCCCATTACGGAGACGGATTCTTATTACTTTGTTCCAGACTGTATGACGAAGAGAATTCGTAGTCACAGGCGGTAAGGGCCAGGCTACGCTGTGTTACCTGTGTTCAGTCTTTGTCAAAAGCTAAGCAGCATGCCCTTGGTCAATTACTGGATGGGAGACCACATGAAGTCACAATAAAGAGAATCTTATTGCTGCCACTATGTGTTCTCTAAATCACTTTCTTCTTATAAAAACTCTCGATTTTTGACCATTCTGAGAGTTTAGTTGAAACTGTGTGGTTAATGGTGAAGTAAGAAAACATAAACAGATACGATCTGAAACAATACCTTACAAATCAAACGGGGATCGAACCACATTTTTAGCAGCCTGGGCTACCGTGCAAAAAACACCCTCACTAACGGCTCCCACACACACCTGCGTGCTTCGCGTTGCTGGAGACGCATCCCATTCACTTTACATGGGCTCACGTGATCCGTTGCCGAACTGAATTGTGGGTCCGTCGCGTCGCGTTTCTCCCGCCGCTCGCGTTGAGGAGTTCAGCTGTTGCTGCACCCAGGGGGTCAAGAGCGTGCAGATTAGCTTCGGCATGTTAGCATACGCCATTTTCAAATATGGCGCTGCATGGAGCATTTGGAACCAGCTCCATGCACGAAAATCCGTGTTGGGCACGAGCTCTCATGCGCGTACATGTTGATGGGCGGGTACCTATCCGGCGGCTACAGCCAAACGTTATTCAGTGCATATTTCTTGAGGATCCTATGAGAAGACGTGCATATTATGGTTGTTTATCCATCATATGACAAATAAACAAATAAAGAAAATTGTATTGATCTTGTTTCGTTGTTGTTTGTCCCGAACAAACATAGCCTAAACATGATTAAAGACAATAAATTACACAACAGCGGCATAAAGACCTTGTCTCGTTACACCATGGGTCTCCAACACGTTGCTCTCAACCTATAGCCGCCCCCTTTGGAGCTTGCCAGAGACTGAAGCACTAGGCTACTACATTTAAACACAATTATTGCCGCGAGGCATTCCAGCCTACGAATTTAATAAAAAGTAAACCATGCATAATTAAAAAAAAACTCAATTTAGGCTACTTCGCTATGCAATAAGGATTCCATTAGAGCACAGCGCACGTTCAATGAATGAAAAAGGCCTTGTCTCGCAATAAATAGCTGGAAATTCCAACACTTTTTCAACTACACGAAACTTTACAGTGATCATCAAATACCCTCTAGTTTTAAATGCCCATCAGCCTCAACATTTAACTATATAATAAAAGTCAAAAAGTAAATTAAATCCCATACCAAAACCGAAAATCGTCTGCGTTTGATAGCCTGGTATGCCGCTCCAAACAAAACGCATGTCTCACAATAACGTACAATGTAAGAAATAAAGGTCTGCCTCGAATAAGCATACCTCAAATAAATACCTGTGCTTTGCAGCCTAAGTAAATAGCAGACCCTGGACATAATTTAGGATTTACGGGAAATGCAATCATACGATGTTGGACGCCTGGCGATGCTCTGGCCGTCTACTGTGCGTCTGACACCGCTGCCTCATTTGGATGGTAACTCCACAGGTGAGCGCGAAGATTGGACGTCGTGGATGCGTAAGTAAACTGTTTTTTGCTGAGTCCGCAGACAACATTCTCTTTAACCGTTACTTTACCATCTGCGGTGTACAACTCAAAGTAAAGACACCACATTTTAGATGAGTTGGGAACGTAATTGTCCGCTCAGGCTGACCGTTCTGTGCGTTATCTTCAATACTATCTTCAATAATATTGAATATCTTCAATATAATTTTCAAAACAGGGTGGCTATTGAGGGCTCTGGCTCCAGTCATTATTGTGGCTACTGGCTATTATTGGCTTGATTTGGTCATGGGCCAACGCTAGAATATGTTTAGAGCACCCGCTATGAGATGGCAAACAATAAAATAAAAAACAAACTAATCATAGACTGTAAAAATGCGCTACACTTGGCACTAAAAAACGCAGGACAGCAAGCAGACCGCTCTTAGTTAGAGCCGCTGTGTTATCCAATGAAATTAAGTTGCGCTTCAGGGCGACTCCACTCGGACTCCATGCGCGTTCCCGAGCAACTTTTTCTTCTTCTTGTTACGTGGCAAGCAAAGTATGTGCATTATCGCCACCCTCTTACTGGAGGACGACTCTCTTTTTACAGAATATCCAATAAAAATCGACGTGGTTCATGCGTCATTTCCAGCTTTAGAACTTGGCGCATGGTCAGAGCCGACTGGCGCTGGATCCGAGCCCCAGTGTTCAACATGGCGTTGACTATGAATTGGCCGGATTTACTAGCCTAGCCTCCACCATTCATTTGTATGGAGGGCGGGACTTAGTCACTCTCTCCAGTTATATATAATACCTCCATGGCTGCACCGACAGACGGCACCGGCCAATCAAGCCAATCTACGGACGGCACCAACCAATCACATTACGGTTTTACTTCAAGTCATTTGCATAGCTACCGTCGGGAACACCCACTGGCATGCGTTGACGGAACGCAGCTGTGTGTGTGAGCCGTAACCACTACACCATCATGGTTATTGCTTAAAAGAAAGTTACACTGTTAATTGAACGCGCTGGCACGCCTGCCGACACCATGCACCGAAGGTTCACTTAACTTTGGTCACATGACATGGGGATTTTGAACGATGTTTCGAAGCAGTGGTCACATGACATGGCTGTTTTGAACCACGTTTCGAAGCAGTGTTTCGAAACACTTGTGCTTCGAAGCCTCGACACTGATTCGAGACGTCGGTTTCGAAAGTCACACCCCTACAAACTAGCCCCATGCATTTTTATGGAGGATTTTTTGAGTGCTGTGTCTCCTCATTAGAAAGTCTCTGGTATACCCACTTAAAAAGCATCACCATCTCAGTATACCCACTTAAAACAGACAAGGATAGGTATTAATATTTGGGGTTGATCACAGTATACCCACTACAGCTAACTAGACTACACCACAGCAGTAAGGTGCATACATTTCACCAGTCTTACAGTACCTTGTTCAAATACTTGAATGTTAAATGCTAAAAAACAAAAAAGCCAATACAATTCTTAACAATTTTCCCATTTATTTATAATGTGCATTGAAAACACAATATAAAACTAAAATATAATAGACACTTCAGTGGAAATACATTGATATTTTAAACAGAAATCATACATCATCATACACACATTTTTCGTTCAATTAAACAAGTTTTACTTTAACTGTTTCCCCTTTTGTTGATAAGAGAAACCACTTTCACTGCCAGTTTGCGTACATTAAAACAAACACACACACACACAGCACGTGAGCAACAACTACATAATATTTACACAATTTTTTCAACAACTATTTTTACAATGGTCTTATTTGGAATGGTCTTTGAAGCCACCTTCTTGCTTCCAGTTAGAAAAGCCTGATTCTGATTTGAAGACTGACGATGGGTCATTTGAAAGCGAAAATTACGGAAGGGGTAGCAAAACACTAAAGATGGAATATTCCTACCATTTGAAGTCTTTGTATCAGAAGTCATTGAGTGGCCTCTTCCTATTTCCGTGCTGCATCTTGCGGAATACCAGTTTAGGAGAGGTTGCACAGAACCATCTGCTCTAGAATGGGAAATGTCTGGAGAGAAGAAAATGAAACAAGTTTGAGTAACTTAATTGTTATTAACTTTCATAACCCACTGTCAACCTAGCGTTTCTAAAATGAATGACAAAATATGCTCACTGTAGTGGCAATAGGAAATAGCATCATACCATTAGGAGCAGCTATGCTTGGTGACTGACCGGTTCTGAGGGTTGAAGTCGCCAGCTCCTGCGCCATCCCAGTCTGGAGGTGAAACACAAATGCGTGTTTCACAAAATCCATGCTTGTATTCAGCATGTCGTCTGGCAACTGTAAAACCAGTTATTATTTTTTTAAATCATATAAAGCTTGAGTGAGTGGAACATTTAACCAATGTATCTCAATGAAACTCTCTTTGTCCTAACACTTTGAGACAGAATTCATGCGAAGTTATTTACATTTGGTAAGGCGCACTAGCAAATAAACGTCCCTTTCACATAATGATGATTATAACCAACAAAGAGATTTGTCTCACCAAGAAACTTCTGTGGAGGATGAAACGCTGCCATCGGTTCTTCACGTTAGAATTCTAGCTGATATACTTTCGTTAGCCAAATCGGTTCTTCACGTTAGCTGATACTTCCGTGAGCCAATATATCTCACATTAGCCCCTTCAGACCCCAATTATGTTCCAAGGTGGTGAAAAATATAATAATGATTTTTCCCATCCTTAATGCAACCATAAATGAGAATCAATAAAAAAATATATTTTTATAATTCCTTTTAATTGTTATTTTTGTTGTCCATTTCAATGGACATCGGGTCCAAACAGTTGTTAAAATACCAACATCATATGACAACATCATACCTATTTTTTGTCTTATAATTCACATTGACATCACATGGAACATGAACTTGAACAGTTCAAATGATGTTTTTTTGTAAGGAGTTTTAAAATATAACATGATAGATTTTTTTTTTTTTTTTGCAGGTTAATTAAAAAAGTAATGTGCCGGATTGTGTCCACACAATAAACCTGTGGTGCTAGTGCTAAATGTTTAGCAGTTTTCGATACACACACTGTTTGCATTGTTTTTTGCAATTTGTTGTTTTCACAGTCTTGTGAACTGAACTGTTTAATTACATGTTCCAATACGGAACACTGGAGGTATGCTTGCAACATATTTGTTTGCTCACTTTACTAAATTGTGCTCTCATTTTCCTAAATTTTTGCTCAATTTAGTAAACCCTGTGCTTGTTTTACTAAACAGTGCATTTATTTTACTACATTGTGGGCTAATTTCCTAAATTCCACTCTCATTTCACTACATCACATTGTAAAATGAGTGCACAATTTAGTAAAATAAGCGTACTATTTACTAAAATGAGTGCACTTTTTAGTAAAATGAGAGCACAATTTAGCAAAATGAGAACAAGAGCACAATACACACATTGTGTGCACAATGTAGTATAACAAGTGCACAATTTAGTAAAGCAAGCTTTAGTAAAATGATTTTTAGCAATGATTTAGTAAAACGAATGTATGTTTTCTCAATACATAGACCCCAGGAGATGTCATTGGAAGATTGTTTTTATATATCAAGATAATATACACTGTTTTTACTGAATTATGCACTCATTTTACTTAGAGTGCATTCTTAAATTGCCACTCCGAATGCACACTCTGAAACTTTTAACCGTTCGTAAATTCGGAGCGTGGGTCGGATTATTCGTTTATTCAGAGTGTCACAATCTCAGAGCTTTCAGTGCGTACTCTGGGCACTCCAGCTGAAGGGATGGAGTGGCAGAGCATGACATTACACAGTAGGCTGAGAGAGTGTTATACCAGAGAGGGTTGAAGCTAGCCTAGAAATCAAGACACACCCTAGCGGCAGCAAATAACCTGGTGACAATAATTAAATGAGTGTTGGCTAACATCTCCCAACACCTGGTGTCCATTGGGATGGACATTAAACTTTGAAAAAATCCTGTACTACACTGTTATGAAATATTGTAATGATCTGAGCCTAGCTGTTATGACTGTGTTCCCATGATGCTGTGCAGTATGTGTAATGTTCTTGTTCTAAACTGTCTAAACCATGTGGGTTGACAACGTTGTATGTCCTGTCTGTTGTGTTTATGTTTGCAGCTAGTTACAGTGTTCATAATTAGGGTTGAGTGGTGTGTGTTTTAGATACAGCCTCATATAGATGCTTAGTGCTGGAGCATAAGGGTCAGGTCTGGCCCGGAATTATGTGTTCGTGTGTTTTTGGTGCGTAACCAATAAAGACCATTTTGAGACAACCTTGCAGTTTGTTACAATATATTCAAACTACCTTCAGATATCATCACCTGCAATGGTTAGAATTATACAGAGTGCAAATTGGTTAGGCTAACATAAACATAAATTCATATTGATGAGGGAAAAAAGATGCTTACTCCTGTTCCTATCTAGCTTCAGAGCCATGCTTGTGTTGTTTGATGTCTGAAGTGCTCTCAGATCAAATTACAGGTCATAACTGCATTCTGATTGGATCATCAGGATCCAATCAGTAGCAAAGCTTAAAATGGTGAAACCACAGATTTTCATTGGTTTAGACCCAAAAATATATCATGTCCATTCCAATGGACCTGGGGTCCGAAAGGGTTAGCAGAGACATTTCTGGTTAGCCAAATGTATTGTTTCTTTTACGGTTCACTGTTTGCTTTAGCTTTCAAGCTTCATAGGTGCATTACTGCCACCAGTTGTTTGGGAATGGAATTGCATCTCTGATCGTCGTTCTCAACAAGTTTGACACTTATTGATGATTGACGGTACAGGGGCCAGTCAGGGGCCAATGAGATTTCAGATGGGGCACGGGCCCCTGTGGCCCCGACCCTAGAACCGCCCCTGATACAGAAAGTGGAAGTTTGGGTGACATCAATAAAGAAAATAGAAACAAAGTGATGTGTACAGCCTCAAGTATAAATGATGTCACATTAACAGAAGGTTCAGAGCAGCGGCAGACCTTTCTTGGTGCCACGCAAGTTATAGAAAGTCATGTGTTTTCAGAACGTAGTGGTGCTGTGCCATGTCCCATGTATAAGGGGCTTCAGGTTGATCCAGTGACAGTGGGTGATGATGTCAGGGAGATGGATGTCAGGGAACTTGGAGAAAGGGGGAGGACATGCCACGTCAGACCACCCCAGCCAAACCACTTCACGTAGGCATACCCTTGCAGACTAATGTAGACCATGGAGACCACCTTGCCACCACCTCCAGTACATTCAGCCATATATCTTATCTGCAAAAAGGAAAGTTACAATAAAGTTAGTCAGACAATTTTACAACATTACAAAGCATCTAATCAGGCACTCAACACAACTAGTAATACCAATTAATTAAATATATGTGTGCAATAAACTTCACAGCCTACCTAATGTTAACTACACATTTAAATATGCGGTGTGAATGTTATTAACTTGCGTCAGCTTGAAAAATAACGTTATCAGTATGACTGATCATGGACGTTAGATGACAAAATGAGGTGTTTCTTTCTCAAATGTTCACCGATATCCCTGGGAAGTAACTGGTTCTTGGCGTAGTGTTTAATGCAGGCGTTTCATTTATTGATCATTCACTTATGCGGTCTACAACTACCAACCTACCGATGTATTTTTTTACATGGCAACTGGCACCCATGTTAACTGGCTGCGTTGGTGACGTTTCACGAGTGATGACGTTTCTTTGACAGATGTGGCCGCTTGCAGATTTGTCACTTTCTGATGGAAACTGTAGACGAACAAATACAAATATGCATGACATATTTAATGTCAATTTGTCAATTTATGTCAAAATTGTCTGTAGTAGGCCTACGCTACATGCACTGGACCATGAATATGCCACCAAAACAATAAATAGCCTACCTAAATAGCCTTATAATAACTCCACGTGGGTATCGAACCTGCTTCCTAAATGAAACCTCCTACATGATAACCATTTATCTACGTACTTGCGCCACGAACCAGCCCTAAAGTCATAGTGAAATTTACTTGAGTTAGTCTATACAATTAGAAGAAGTCAGCTGATGATTGTAGCAAGTTAACACGGCTGATGGTGTTGTCTTGCTACAGCAGTTGCCCAAGCCACACTCTAAAAAATAATACACTGGCTCAACTTAAAAAAATTGAGGTAACAATTTGCATTGATCTTTTTAAGTAATTTCAACTCAAGCCGTTTTTGAGTAAATATTGTGAGACTTATATAGTTAGAACAACTGAATTATATTATATGATCAAATTAATATAATTAAGTTGGTTCAACTTAATTAAGCTTTTAGAGGACAAATCAGGTTGTGCTGAGTTTTTCTCACTATAAAAGTATCACAATATTTACTCAAAAAACAACTTGAGTTGAAATGACTTCACTCTTTATTACGACATCCCGTTATTACGACAACTATTACGACATACCATTACGACATCCCTATATTTAGACATGCCCCTACTCCGACTTTTTTTAGTAGGCTACCGCTATTCCGACATTACCAATCCTCATTTTCAATTTATCTCAGTTCCTGTATCCTATCAAATTCCAACATCCTAGATGCATGGATGAGCTGTAGTCATGTCATCTGCAACTGCAGCTACATCAACAATCCACCCGCCATCCACTCCAAACAATGTTTTTCCCAATAATTGATATCGGCACACATTTCAGTCAAAACCTTAGGTGATTTTGAACTGGCCATGTGAATAAATGTTACACATTATATGTAAAACACAGGTAGCTCTCCTCATTTTATTCTCTAAGCTCTCAGGGGAAAACGGTCGGAAACTCCATGCATCAAACAAACTGTGCGTGCAGGTCACCTATATCAGAGCCCTTCTGATTATTATTATTAGACATTCTCTGCCTATATTATTTCATTAATGGCCGTCAATCAATGGCCAATTGCGCAAAAGACGGGCGGAATTCTTGCTCCAGTAGCCTAAACCACTTCAGTGAACGTTCAAATAACCCCCAGAGTTCAGTGTCCATCAGGGTGTTCAAACTGGGTGTGCGATATATTCAAGTTGCTTATTGCATTTTAGAGGACAATGATAAAGCCATGTGCAACGCATTTTGGCTTGCCAGCAGGTTGGATAAACTCAATTTACTAGGCTACACAATAATGTCATAGGTTCTATACAGTCTATGATTAAATATGCTTCGTGGCTAACGTTTGTCACTAGCTAACACAGTCGAAGTAGTCTCTTCACAACACGTAACTTACGATAATAATCATGCCAAACAACATCTTATTAAATCATTCAGGGTAGCCTCATATTATAGCCATGTAACTTACTGGGTGGTTCTTGGTGGTAACATTAACTTGGATTCACTAATAGGGTTGTGCCGATAGACGATATCATCGTCCATCGTGATGATTGACAGGCATCACGATGGAAAGCAACCATCGTGATGCCACGCCCCCACATGCCAGTCACTAATTCCTGCTGTAACAGGCTAAAACATAAAAAAAAACTTTCCCTGAAAATGAAATTGAGCCTACTTTAAAGGCTGTCAACCAAACAGTTATCACGTATTAGTCTACCATCTTGTAAAATAAAAGACGTATTAGTCTACCCTCTTATTCAAATAATTCCTGACTGTGACGTGAATGTGTAGCCTAATTGTCTTTTTGTAGCCTACATGTCTCGCAAGCCTATAGCCTACATTGGACTTAATAGGTAGCCTAATGTTTTAGCAGAAAATATAGATTTATTATTGTTAGGCTACGACTAGGACATTCTAGCGCTCAAATATTTTTGCAAGGCTACAGCGAGCGCCAAATGCGTCCTTCTCCTCTGTGTTAAAATAAACCATTTCTTTAGTTAATTATAGGATCAGAAGGTAGCCTATTCGTCTTTCACTGTATGGCTTGTATTTCATGCATTTAGCAAAAGTCCCAGACAGCAGCGGAGTGGTAATCGGGATTCGTTATTTGTAAAAGTGTTTTTACTTTGCCCTCCTATATATAGCCTGGACTGCGCGATCGCAGCCCTTTACTTTCACTTCCCGCCGCCCTCATAGTCAGCATAGACGGTAGCCTGATAACGTGGGATGCTGCATAGTACCAAGATTTTAAATGAGTGACCACGATAGTAGTCTTAAGTAGCTTTTTTGCTGGGCCCAGCAAAGGCTGGCAATGTGTAATATTCCGCTGGTCGGTGCACACGCAAGTGTTCAGATTGATTGTCTATCCGTCTTTCACAACAATTTTCTTGGAGCAGATCTTCCACACAACTTCGGTAGCCTGGGCCCACTTCCCCGATAACGACGGAGACACGCTCTTAAGAGGGTTTTCTACGATTCATCTTACGATCGTTCGTTTGATTTTTCCGACTGTTTCCCGAACATGCTCGTAGCGTGAACGCGCGTGCACTGCTCTTAAGATGCTCTTAAGGGGAGCTGTCCACGTTAATAGTTCTGAAATATCCTCTGATTTGACGGTGATGTCAGGTGACTGCACGTCACAGCTATAGGCCTACCATTTAAACTTCGGATCTACACATTAATTCACATCAATACGAAAATAAAACACTTTGACATCTGCATGTAAGCATCCCAAGTAGGTTATATACCACACAGAGACATAAATAATTGTAATTATTTTAAGATTAGATTGTTGCACCATGCAATAATTTTTCGCGGTGCCACTTATGAACACGTTTGAAGATAAGAAAGAAGTCGAGTAAGAAAGAGAGGAAATGTGTAGGCTTAGATTTTGATGCAGTAGGCTACAGACTAAACCACATGTTGCTTTCTCTGCTTTTTACCTCATAGGCCTAATAAAATATTCACTTAGCAAAGATAAGGTCAAACTATTCTGGCAACGTCTCGTTTCATAACTTGATTACATTTTTGTCCGCTTTTCATTATTATGACCATTAAATGTAGGCTATTTTGCACGCTAAAATCTGATTCATCACAGGTAAACACAATAAAGAATGGGAACGTAAATTGGATTATGTATTCTAAGTTGTAATTCCTCTGTATGTCCTGTTGGTGACCTCAGTGAGAAGTACTGTTAAGACGCTCTTAGCCGGTAACGAGTACTCTGGAGCACTCGTAGATCTACGAGTGTTTTCACGACGCTCTTAAGCTACGATGGTTTCGGGAAACAGTCGGCAAATCTTAAGACGTTCGTAAGAGGGACTTTACGACGCTCTTAGGCTTAAGATGCTTTCGGGGAAGTGGGCCCAGGTCAGTATGTCTCTCTTAGCTGTCCACTTTCATCAGGCCGTATAGCCTATATAATATATTTTTTATTTTTTTATGGAGAACATTATAAATGTATTTCTGTACAGACATAGGCTATAGGCTAATTAATTAGTGTTTACCACACTACCCCCCCCCCCACGATATCATCGTCCATCACGATGTTTACTGTACACATCGTCAAATGCCAATTTAGGCGACGTCGCCCAACCCTATTCACTAACTGAATAATGTGTTTACATTAGCTAGCTAACGTTAGCACTGCTGAACTTAGGTTTGTCAGCCTAGGTTACATGCTGCTATTCCGACATGCCGCTACTTAGACATGGCGTCTAATTGTCGAAGTGGCGGCATTAACATTAATTTTCAGGCGTCCCACTACTAGTCAGGGGGCCAAAACTGATATTAAAACTCTGTCGGACACTTTTTTGGTACAAGCATACAACCTATCCAGTATTAATATTTAACCCCTTAACATGTGTTCTAGCTAGGTTGTCAGCTTAGAAAATGTTTTTTTGTCCATTTTAACACCATACTCTTATAAGTGGTAAAAGCGGATTTCCCCCCCCCAAAGTGCTTTCATTTTCTTCCATGTTACCTACTGTAATTTTGGGCAAATGTGCAATATAATCCAATTTATGTGCAAGCATGATCATTAGGGTGGTTGTCAAGCTGATTTTTTTTTTTTTTTTTTGTGTATATGACTTTATGCAATTTCAGGCCAATTTGTTGGTTTCCTGCTCAACATGACATACCAACAATGTTGAATATCTCCACAACCACAAGGACCATATACATAGAAATGGTATCACAACACTCATGGGCTGTCTGCAGAAGTGTCAGAATGAACATGTATTGTACAGTGTAAGAGAACAGAACTAGAACATGAAAAAAACAATCTTCACCTAAAGAGAACCAGTTTTCAAAGTGAATATCAGCTTGGAAACATGACATAGTATACCAAAACCTCTATCAATCAGTACCCCTATCTTGCCAAGTTTAAGTCAAGCCAAGTTTAAAGCTTGTAGGGAGAGAGAGTGCAATGCTGCACAAGTTGTAATTCTTTAATGTCAAGGCAGCAATGTAGAACTGTAGATGGTAGTCTATGGTGCTATTTGACTTTTACATTTGACATTAATGTACCAGGTTGTAACACAAATGATATTTAATTGACATATCACTATAGTTATTAATTCCACCCTAACTGCTCTGTCATTTCTTTAGGGTAAGGGGTTAGTAACTAGTTAGTAGTAATAACTAGTCTTGCTGATCCTATTCCTAGCACTTACCACCTGACTAGAACTGACTCTCGATTGTTTAAAAAACAGCACTCACTGATGCACTTATTCTTATTGTACTAGAGCTTTTTAAAATGGTCCTATAAGTGTTGAGAGAATTGCTTTATAAAGCTTAAACTGTTAACCATGTTGTTAGTTGCTTTGGTTAAAAATGCGTCAGCCAAATGTAATGTAATGTAATAACTAATAGTTGTATGGCAAAGGTATGTTTTCCCCCTTCCAAGCAGTGACACTCAGGAAGGCAGCCAACAGAAGGCACCCAGGGACCATGTCCATGTGCTCAATCTGAGTCCTAGTCAGGGACACAAAAGAAGAGTTTACCGTTTGGAGAATGAATACATTCCCGATACAAAACCTGCATGCATCCAAGGGCATAATATAAATCTAATCTACAAAACAAGAAAAACAATATCATGCCAAATAATCTGAAACAATGTAGTTGCATGTAATGTGGCAAAACTCAATAATAATGATGCGAGTACCTGAGTATTCTTGCACCGAGCTGCACAGGCACATCCACATGCCCCACTACAAAATATTCCACTTTTTTGACATTGCCTGGTACTGCACTGACTTCCACTTTCCTTGCATCCACATATCGTCAGCTCCAAGCATCTGGCCTGTACAGGTTCTTTGGTTAAAAGCTGGGGGACAAGCATTCCATTCTTCATGTGCCAATCACAACTGGTTGGTAAGGACAACTGTGGATGGGTCACTGGTGACTGTTTCCACTGAGTTGGTGGTAAAGTATCCACATTGGCTTTCTCTTTCAAAAACAGGGCACAGCAAACATCATGGATTGAAGTGCTGGTCGTTTTTGGATCATACAGTTTGCAGACAAACTGTTCTGCTGAGGATAGAATAGCTGGACTTGGTACTTCATCCTCACCAAAGTTGTGGAGAAGATGAGGGCACTGCTGGAACACTTTCCACGCCATCCTTTTTCATATTCCAGTGACCTGACTGGTAGTGTCACATCCAGTGATGGCATGAAATGCCAACAGACCATCCAGAATCTCATTTGACATTTTAATATCATGCACTTTAATGTAGCGTGGTTTCTTGGCAGTTCCTGCTTTCATCCAAATTTCTGGGCTCAGCAGGTTGCAAACACAAGCTGCAACAACAGTACATGTGTCATTGCACTGAATGATGAGCCTCTCATACCCTTTGGTTGTTGCATCATGAGGTTGTGCCTTCATCTTCTTCACAACTTTGGCTATTCT
The DNA here is from genome assembly GCF_046254945.1 of Alosa pseudoharengus. NCBI lineage: Eukaryota > Metazoa > Chordata > Actinopteri > Clupeiformes > Clupeidae > Alosa > Alosa pseudoharengus. The sequence continues at coordinate 20,349,042 of NW_027468859.1, read as the reverse complement.
ATAAGTATAAGTATATATACTCTTTTGATCCCGTGAGGGAAATTTGGTCTCTGCATTTATCCCAATCTGTGAATTAGTGAAACATACTCAGCACACAGTGAACACACAGTGAGGTGAACCACACACTAATCCCGGCGCAGTGAGCTGCCTGCAACAACAGCGGTGCTCAGGGAGCAGTGAAGGGTTAGGTGCCTTGCTCAAGGGCACTTCGGCCATGCCTACTGGTCGACAAACTACAAACTGTATGATCCAAAAACGACCAGCACTTCAATCCATGATGTTCACTGTGCCCTATTTTGGAAAGTGAAAGCCAATTTGGATACTTTACCACCAACTCAGGATGCCTTGTCTCGGCACCTAATGAGGGCCCACTATCAAACAAAGGTTTGGAAACAGTCACAAGTGACCCATCCACAGTTGCCCTTACCAACCAGTTGTGGTTGGCACATGAAGGATGGAATGCTTGTCCCCCAGCTTTTAACCAAAGAACCTGTACAGGCCAGGTGCTTGGAGCTGATGATATGTGGATGCAAGGAAAGTGGAAGTCAGTGCAGTACCAGGCAATGTCAAAAAAGTGGAATATTTTGTAGTGGGGCATGTGGATGTGCCTGTGCAGCTCGGTGCAAGAATACTCAGGTACTCACATCATTATTATTGAGTTTTGCCACATTATATGCAACTATATAGCCTGACGAGCCAGACCCACATTAAAATGTAGGGTCTGGGTACTCACCATTCGCAGTGCTCAGTCCGAGGGGCGGGATAATTGGTTGTCTTTTAAATTCCCTCTGCACGCAATAGGACAGCGCAAGAACGAGTCCCATGCGTTTTCCCACCAGCGGAGCTAGTTGGCTAGTTCAAACTTTTGCCAACTTAAAAAAAGCTTAACTCGTGTCAAGCTGTTTGCCAACAGCAAGATCCATCTTCTAGCCCTGGCAGCAAATGTAATTTGCTGCCACTAGGGTGCGTCTAGATTTCTAGGCTAGCAACTATATTGTTTCAGATTATTTGGCATGATATTGTTTTTCCTGTTTTGTAGATTAGATTTATATTATGCCCTTGGATGCATGCATGCATGTTTTGTATTGGGAAGGTATTCATTATCAAAACAGTAAACTCTTCTTTTGTGTCCCTGCCATACCTTTGCCATACGACTATTATACAGTTATTACTACTAACTAGTTACTTACCCCTAACCCTAAAGAAGTGAGAGAGCAGTAATGTTAGGATGGAATTAATAACTAGTGATATGTTAATTAAATATAATTTGTGTTACAACCTGGTACATTAATGAAGTAAAATAGCACCATAGACCACCATCTACAGTTCTACATTTCCGCCTTGACATTAAAGAATTATAACTTGTGCAGTATTGCACTGTCTCTCCCTACAAGCTTTAAACTTGGCTTGACTCATTCCCATAGATAGGGGTACTGATTGATAGAGGTTTTGGGATACTATGTTATGTTTCCAAGCTGATATTCACTTTGAAAACTGGTTCTCTTTAGGCGGAGATTGTTTTTTTCAGTTCTGTTATCTCTTACACTGTACAATAAATGTCAATACACTTCTGCAGACAGCCCATGAGTGTTAGCTTTCATTTGATACCTTTTTTTATGTATATGGTCCTTGTGGTTGTGGAGATATTCAACATTTATTGCTGGCATGTCGTGTTGAGCAGGAAACCAAAAAATTGGCCTGAAATTGCTTGTACAAGTCACACACAAAAAATTCAGCTTGACAACCACCCTAATATCTTACCTATGGGTGTCTTCTACCTAAAGAAATAGGGCGACAGCTTGTACCAAAACATGTCCGCAAAAGTCTTAACGGAAGCCCTTTTCAGAATTGGCCCCCTGACTATACTGCGACATTTTTTTTTTCATTGTCGGAGTAGCGGCACTTGACCTTTTTTCAAACGTCCTGTCATTCCGACATGAGGTCATTAACAGTGCCATAGCCAGGACTTTTCAACGGAGTGGACTTTTGCTTAGTAGGCCTAGGGTGGGCCTTTATTTTTTTTTATTCCAATATGGGCAGTATAGCCTAGGCCTACAGTAATCGTCCCAACGTTAAACAACACACGATTTCATCACAGCTCAGAAGATTCATGGCAAAAAAACAATAAAAGGCTACATTGATAAATAGCAGGGGCATCGACAGGATCAATTCTATAATAGCCTACGCACAAGAACTTTAACTGAATGAAACCGAAAGGTTAGCGCCAAGTTGCTGTAATAAATGGTTCGCGAGAAAATTAACATTGAACCGACGTGCAATTTAGGCTAATCATATTTGCATTTTGCACACAGTGCACACCCATTACTCTCGGTTTAATATTTAACTAACCCTTCACACAACACGTGGCAAACCATATTTCACAATAAACAGCAAACCGTACCGAATACGAGGATATAAAGCATGCCTCTGTGCAATACGTGGTTCCTTTTTACTGTACGGTATAATGCTGAATGAGCCAAACAAAAATTTACGCAGCAAAATTTTGGTTGGCCCCACCAAATCTCACTCCAAGGTTTTTTGAAAAGTTGGCAGCCCTGTAATCATAGGCTACAGCTGTCGCCTACTTTGCCCCTTCCTGTTTGGTGTTGGAGAGAGGTCACTATTGGTTTTTATAGTTCACGTCACTATTTGCATGAGTTTGCATGAGAGACTTGTTTGATATTGTCGTAACGGCAAAACTAGAAAAGGACTGACTCCGACTGACTTAAAACCGCTAAGATTGGCACCTTACACTTAACAATCTAGTTGACGGGAGCGCGCCGCGATTCCAGTACAACTCCCATGATTTCTGTCCGACTTTGGAAATTTTGTCGCCGACTGTGAAAAATCGTACAATGTAAGGCCGCCATTAGTTGCGCACGCATGTTTTCGTGACGTAGTTGCTGAATCCATGCATTTCCACAGAATTATTTTTGGAATCTGATCCCTTATCATACCTGTTCGTTCTTACTCGTCGCTCGACTTATCATGACTAAATTCAAGATGGCTGCAAATGCTAAACTTCGTGAAGATACTGTCTGTATAAATCGTCTTGTAAGTAAACTACCAGTGCTACGGACTTTCCCCTAAAGATGCCAGCTGCAGCAGCAACATTTCCGGAAAGGTACTGGCTTGATAACATTCATTCTGGACTCTCTATCCGACCACATAAAGACCTCGGGATACTTCGGTTTGGCTTTAGGGACCCTCTACTCACTACCACGTAAGTGTAATGTTGTTTGGAACTGTAGAAGAGGTATAAAAATAGCATTATGTAGCAGCAAAATGACATGCCCTGGTCACTTCCAGGCTAACGAGTTTTGACTAAAAACAGTAAAATCGAACTTTCTCAATACACATCCGAATTACATGATTTTGATGTCAACTCAACGTATGTACTCCCAATCATCCGTAAATTGATCTAAAGTGCATTTTACTCCGGATAATTCCTTTAAAGTGCTAAAAACCGGATTTTCCTTTAAGTTGCACTGACAATTTTGTTGTTTTATTGTAGCGACCGGCTGTCAATCAGGGAGTGGCCGTGCTATGCATAACCCCGGGCACGCTCATGGTTGGCAGCCTGGCGAGAGGGGGGCGGGACCCCCGGGGAATATAGGCTACTGTTCGGGAAAGTTCTGCCTCTTTCGGTTCTGGGCCTGACACGGCCCGCTGTGTGTTACATGCTGCATTGTGTGCCTTGTGACAATAAACAAGTTCATGAAACTCTGGCTTGGTGAAACGCTACAATATGTTTTTTTAGATGCGATGTACCACTGTCGGACACATTTTCTACTACATCCCTAGGTGTTGCCGAGGCAAACAGTAATGTCATTGTTCGATAGCATTAGCAGCCAGTAGGTGCTATCGCTAAATCCGTTCATGTGAATGATGACAGATCCAACTGGCTTTTGTGTATCAGACACATTTGGCTCAATTAGATGCCAACTAATGAATCAGCTTATTTTGGATAGTTTGTGCTATTTTCTCGTCTTAGCGTTTAACGTTAGCATTGCTAGAGTCGTTAGCTTGCCAAGCATATATCCATCTGTTTTGATGGTGCTATTGAAAAATCGATCTGCAACCTCCAGGTGCCTGTCTTAATGTAGAGCAGGTCCTCTGGGTCTTGGGTACAGCCCACGTGTTTCTCCTGGGAGGTAGAGCCACTGGCACACCTGTAGCAGCACAGCTCCACACCGCCTTTTTTCAGGGTGCCTGTCTTCTTGTTGAGCAGGTCCTCTGGGTCTTGGGTACAGCCCACATGTTTCTCCTGCCATATATTCTGAATACGTTCGTGGTCCAGCAGAGGAACACCTAGAGTGTCCTTCCCACTTACACTGTCAAACAGACTGATCAGTGACCCAATCAGTCTGACTGTCTCCTCCACCCCTCTGGTCCTCCTCCTGCAGTGCAGCGCCAACTCCCTCCGGGTAATACGTGTAGTCACCGCCTCCAGAGATGTGGCTGACCCTCGTAGTCAGCTCACACTCTTTGGCGCGGCGAAGAGCAGCAACATTCTCCGGATCCCACTCAAAAATGCACGTGGACAGGCGTGCCATGAAAACGCCATACAGGGGGTGAGCCTCCGTTGTGACGCCTGCAGCAAACCGCCGCATGAAATGCCATATATCAAGGCGCACTTGAAGCCGGTTCGTGGGTTGGCCTTGAATAATGTGTGCCGAATCCACTCCTGCTGGAAAGGTGGAAGCTGATCCTTCCAGTGACTGGGAAGCTCAGCTGGTGGCTGATGAACAACAAGACCTGTGGCATCGCTACTGGAGGGGGATCAGCTCAGGCCTCTAAACGCACAGTTGTTGCAAGAGCTAATCAAGGAGAAACAAAGCAAACAGGCAGCAAAACAATTTTAGGATGACTGTTGCATTTGATAGTAATATGCCATAAATGCAGCCCAAACACAGGCACAGTGCAGAAATACTACAGAGAGAAACAGCAAGGAAATGGAGATGGCTTCTATTAAGAAGCAAAGAAGCCAGTGTACACTTTTTTGAAGAAGTGCACTCAAAGAATGCCTTCCAGTTAATTTGATCTAATTCTGTTTTGTGAAGTAAAATATAAAATGTAGAAATTTTCCACAAAATAATATTGCCATTTGTGTCATATGCCACACCTGTATTTAGCTGTGCTTCACATTGCAATGCAGCAGATACCAGTTCTTCTTTGTCATCCTCAGAAGTCCCTGGAGAACAAATGTTAAAACTATTAGGCTTTTATTCTTTAAAGTGGAGCTGGCTCTTGAGCATAAGAATTGCATTACTTATAATTCCTTTTATGAGTACATGACAATAAAACTACTGGAACTTGTGAATACACAAGAGACTAATGTATGCAAGATGGTGCATACTTACCAGTAGGGAAAAGCTCCTGGTGGGCCAAGTGTTCGGTCGGGGGTTTTGCAGCCGGAGTTAAGATGTACCGCGGTGCTGGAGCTGGAGAAAAGTGGACAAAGCTGTATAGTCAGGTAAAATGGTAAAGCTATACATTTAGAACTGCTGTAGGAGAAATTCAAAGATCACTCCTACTCACAAGGTTTAACTGGTGACATCAGCTTTCTTGCCAGCTGTGAGGGAGACAAGTTTTTGCTACGCGCCAGCAGCGCTTTCATAGTGGCAGGTTTCCATGCACCAGTTTGGATTCCTGCAGACGGAGGTGCAGAGGAGCTGGAGGCTACAGATCTCTTCAAGGTGCGTCTCTTCAAGACGTATGCCTTGAAAACTGCCATGTTGGTGTTGGGCCAGGCAGCTGCAGTAACCAGGTACTTGATGAGGGCCTGGGCCTCCTATACCTCCTTCATGGAGCGGCCTTGGAAATCTCCAAACTCCACCATTAAACAGCCCTGGGGCCTCATGTACAAAGTTTGCTGCGTACACCACTTCTCACGCTCACGTCCAGATGTACAAAGACTGACTTGAACGTGAGAATATGCGGTCCTCCACGCAAACTTCTTGTCTGGCGTACGCACATTTCCAATTTCGTCAGTTGGCGACACTTAGAGGTAATGCAGCGCAACAACATTAGTTGATCGCGAGTCTAGGCCTTTATTTGCACAGTATATTGTGAAACGTGGGTTATTAAACCCTCGAAAACACTTCGAAAGTAGGCCTATGTTTCTATATAAATGGACATGCAACATGGTCAAATTCTACTAAGTTATGCAACAACCTATCTATAATGACAACTGTAGAGAATACAAATTAAAAGGGAATGTGAAACCTATAGCCTGCACATAGAATAGATAGGCTGACTAATAAGCGCGGATATAAGCTATTTCCCTTAGTGTGATTGACTGCATAGGATACTTTGACTTTCCTCGAGTAAGCAACACTGCACCATACTGACAGCAGTTTACACGACGTTAGTTTATTTATTTATTTATTTTTAATGAAGAAATATTACTTACATCATTGGTAAAGCAAACTCGCAAATCATTTTGCAAAAAAATCGTTCCTTTTCCATAAAATGTTCGTGTGGCATAGGATTTCCCCTTGTTAATTTGGTTTGTTTAGAACTGAAAATCCGGTTGCCAGGACAGCGTGACGTCACACTTGAGAACTCTATTACGTTGTAAGAAGGAAAGATAAAGTTACAGGAAAGACTTTTTTACCCACTGCAATAACACTTTATAACGACTCCCCCCTAAGCAGAAAAATAATATTTTTAAGTAATTTATCTTTCTATCTATCTATCTGTGAATGCTGTGTTGGTCTGCGCTGCTGGAACACTGTAATTTCCCTTTGGGGAAGAATAAAGTATATCTATCTACAGTATTAATCGCGCCAACACTAAAGTGAATGTGCTTGATTGTACACCTGTTGAAAGGGACCTGATGAAACCCATGAATAATCGACAACGAGTGCTTTGTTCATTCCTTTTACTCAAGTTTCCAGCAAAATATAGGATATTGAGGCTCGTTTTTGGTTGTAAAATTGCATAAAACAGATACATGAATTTATCTTGAAAGAAATATTACTCATCCACAACTAGACGCCATTATGCTTGCACATGTGGCACCGAGACCTAGCATAGTTAGCTTTTAATCTTTACATGCCCCAACACATTATTACTAAATATTAAGTTGGTGTAAGTTTCTGTTTGCTTAACACATCAAAACGAGGAAAAGTTAATTCATTGGTTATTATTCATTAGTTAGCATGTAATAATTGAGCCAAATGTGTCGAATACACTAAAGCTGGTTGAAATTTTCATTATTCACGTTGGACTTAACGATTGCACCTCTACTGGCCGCTAATGCTATCGAACATTAACATTGCTATCTGCATTGGCAACACCTAGGAATGTAGCCGAAAATGTGTCCAATAATGGTACATCATGTCTAAAAGCATAACCTTGTAATTGATAAAGGACAATAACCATGAAAACCACAAAAAAGCGACTGGCCAATGCGATAGCTGACATTGAGAATAGAATGGTGAAGTCCCGCCCCTTCTACTTCCGATCCATGGGACCTATCTTTCAAAAAATTATGAACGGGAGTTAATGGAGAGATAACAATTATTTTTTGGTCCAGTTTAAATTGTGTCACAAATTTCACATATGATGTGTGTGAATTTAAAAGATAATTTTTCACGTCAAGAAAGTACTGTTGTTCGATAGACTTCAAAAGTTATGTTGGTTTTGTGCGAATCCACTCAGTGGACTCATAGACAGTAAAAGAAATGGACGAACAGACTCCGTCGTTCTCAATGGGAGGGTACTGAGTCATTTTTCAGTTGGTCCCCCCAATACTGCGCAGACTCGCACTTAACTTCGTGACGTTAGCCATCGAACTGAATCTTGTAACTCATATGATAGATAGGCTACACAGAAATTCTTCTCACACTTCCTTCGCCTTCAAAGTCATCAAAGTTAAACATTTATTTATGTATTATTATTAATATCATCCTCACAAGTGATCAAGTCGTGTTAATGTTGAAACTACCACACATGATCATCTTCAAAAACAGTCATGGTAAAACAAAACAAAAAAGTTATAGCCTTGAGGCTAATCTTCTTTCCACTTTTCTGACCTAGCACTACGTCAATCCATCGAAAACCTCTGAAATGATTATCGTTAGACTACCTAACGGTAAAACTACTGTTTTTCCATTAAGTTTACTTGCCTCTATGCTTTACCTTAACATAGGCTACAATGCTATTGTAGGCTACATAGCTTTGTTCACGAGTTTCCGTGCTGGCTGGACTACGCTTCTTATCCAAACAATACGGTTATCTCCCTTCAGTGCGTTAGCTTCCCTTCAACCGGACATGCTAAACATTCTTCTTACGGGAACCTAACGTTACGTACGAGGTAGTCGAGTCTTGTTTTGCCTTTTATTGTTTATGTAGATAACACAGAAGCTAAAATATTGGCACATGATATATGTTATATGAAGTTATGGGAGTTCAAAAAAATCCTAAATGGATGGGCGTTCTATGGGGTTAGCAGAGAGTTGATAACCACCGAGAGGGAGTTAAGTCATTTTCCGACGAATGACCGTCGCAGGAAGTTGCGTCATAACAAAGGGACGCCAGACCCTCTTGTAACAGCTGTACTCGGTGATACTGCAGACTCGTAAAAGTAGTTAGAAAATAAGGCAGAAAAACGACAAGTTTCCTCATGCTGCTTCCTTATGTTGGAATATGCAAAAATGTACAAACAATCAAGAGGATGCTTTCTTGTATGTGATTTCTGCAACAGTGATACTGCAAACGTGTTGATAGCCTATTGTTGAGCCTATTTTTATGCTGTAGCCTAGTGTAAAGCATGTCACACTAGCCTAGCCTACAGAAAACTAATTGATGTGATATAACTTGTATGCCTACAATGGTTTATTAAACATCGTAGTCATTTATTTAGTCAGTCATCATGTTCATGTTAATGAATAGGAAGTACATCTAAACGATACTAACATTTAAATAAACCAACATTTCGCGCAATATCTGCCGTGAGTCCCTATGCGTGAGTCACGAGCTCCTCCCAGCTGACTGGCAGATCACGTGGACAGTCAGTCGCGATCGATTATTTAATAAATACATGTGAATTACGAATAATAATAAAAAGATTCTACCTAATGTGACTATTTTTTCCATGAACTGTAAAAGAAAACACGTTTTTTCCAACTGTATTCTCCATAAAGAGTAAAGTAAATTATGTACTTATTTCTGGAATTGACGTCACTTCCTGGACTCGTCTGAGGCTGGTCTAATGGGTCATTCGTCTCTATAAGACTTAACTTCTACTGGAACCACCGCTACATCGATGCTTCTACTTCCGGGAATTCGCCTGCCCCCTTGAGTGGACTACATCTCTCGTCTCGAACGATGTACGTCACCAACGTAATGAAACGATAAGAGCTGTTATGCTAGTTAACGGTTGCATCTTGCTGCCTGCTATGTCACTTAACAGTATGTAATGTACAGTCTATGGACGAATACAACTTACCTGATGTGTTTAATCCTCTGACTCATGGTATTTTCTTCGGCAAGGAAAGCCCAATTAAGACCTGTTGCTGGTATGCTTCTACAATCTAGTGTGGCTGTGAATGAGCTAACGTCACTAGCGCGACTGATGGGTTTGTAGTCGTTGGAATTACGATCTTTCACAATGTTGTAATTCAATAGTTACGAAACAAACTGCAAATGTCTTTACATGAAAAATTTTCTTTAAAATTGACAAACATCATATGGGTAATTCAAGGCACAAGTCAACCGGGACCAGAAAATCATTTCTTTTTCGCCATAGACTGCCATTCAATTTTTTTTGAAAGATAGGTCCCATGGAGGCAAACGGAAGGGGCGGGACTTCACCACTCGTGAGAACCGAACTCTGAAAAGTAAGCCACAGGGGAAGAACGTGATTGATCAAACGTAAGTCACAGGGGAAAAACGTGATTGGCTAATGTGGGCTTACTTTGGGCTCACTTTAGCGAAGTTGACGGGATACAGGGCGCGCAAGCGAGAGGTAGCGGGATCGATGCCCGAATTCTCCAAGCAGGATTGTTTTTGAGCGTAATTCCAAGTAATGTCAGACACTTAGAAATGTATGGAATTAAGGGTGTAACAGTACACAAAAATCACCTAAGCCTGTGGGTAGTGCAAGCCTAAAATTCACTGACAATGTTGCTGATACGCAGAATAGTATTTTTACGAGAATAGTATTTTTGTCAAATGTTTTTTGACGTTAATTGACTAAACTGACAGTCCGCCACCTAATGTTTGTGTTGGGAACTCTGTCCACTGTCCTGATTGTCCATTAACATCCTATGCCTAAACTCTCCGGTATAATTATGTATACCTTATATGGAACACAATGTCATAGTTGTGTGTGCATATAACAATTCCTGTGTGAATGAGTGGTGATGCAACATAACTTCCGTAACAGAAACATTACACTAGATCCATCAGCCAGGAACTGAATATCCACATCAGAGAGGGTTAAAGCGATGTGGATATTCAGTTCCTGCCTTAAAGGACAGGTTCGGTATTTTACACTTAAAGCCCTGTTTTCAGATAGTTTATGATTAAATAGAACGTTTAAGATTGAAATTTGGACACATGCTGCTGTCCTGAGAATTTTCGGTTTCTGTGGTAGCGCCCCCCCCTCCTCCAGAACGCTGCATAGGTGCACTGGAACAATCCTTCCTAAAACGCATTAAACTTTCGTTTACAAAGACGTGAAACTCACCGAGTGGTCAGGGGTGTTCGCTGATATGCTCACACAAAAATCGCTGCAAAAGACGCTTTCCAACAGGTGTTTACCATGCGTTGTAAAACTGTGGAGCTATTTTTTCAAACTCCTCACACCCCGTACATTCTTCCGTTGAGAGCTTGAATAATAGACACTCCAGCCCAGTTGGTGGCGATAATGCACCTTACACCGTCTTGCCAATTACAAGCAAACCACTTGCATTTCATTGAATACACAGAAGAAGCAGAAGATCGCTGTCTTGAAGTATTTTGCAACAGACAGCTAAAAACGAGGTGATTTTGTGCAGTTCCGAATTGCGGGAAAATTCGTAGCAAAAAAAGTTGTCACAGACTTCCTTTCAACGATCCAGAAATGCTAAAGTTGTGGCTGGAATTTCTGGGGTTGGATGTGAGCACACCTGTTGAGAATCTGCAGAAAGCTGATCACCGTGTCTCTGCGGTCTGCATTTTACTGAACTTCGCTGGAGGTCGAAAGAAATCGCCCAAAAAGCTCTTTCGCCTGAAAAATACAGCGGTTCCCACATTACCTCCTGGGACGACAGAGTTGGAAGAACTTGGGGTAAGAACTTATTTGTTATGGACATAACCTGTCATGTTCACATCATAAGCCTAACACTAACCCTAGCCTACATGAATAATTTGGCTACATGATTTTGTACGTTTACTATTTTTTTGGCTGTGGAACTTTCATGATGAAAACGTAATGATTCACGTAGGCTATCATTCACATCGTGCAAGTTCCAAGACATTTTAGCATTAGCCATGGTTGGACGTGACAATAATTTGGATAGCGTAGTAGCCTACGATACCGCAACTGTTACTTCTATAGAGTGTGCCAGTGACTTCCGTTTTACTTCCTCTACAAGGGACCTGTCTTTAAAAAAAATATGAACGGGAGTTAATGGAGAGATAACAATTATTTTTTGGTCCAGTTTGAATTGTGCCACGAATTTCACATATGATGTGTGTGAATTTAAAAGATAATTTTTCACGTCAAGAAAGTACTGTTGTTCGATAGACTTCAAAAGTTATGTTGGTTTTGTACGAATCCGCTCAGTGGACTACATCTCTCGTCTCGAACGATGTACGTCACCAACGTAATGAAACGATAAGATTAGAAGCTAGCTGATAGCTGTTATGCTAGTTAACGGTTGCATCTTGCTGCCTGCTGTCACTTAACAGTATGTAATGTACAGTCTATGGACGAATACAACTTACCTGATGTGTTTAATCCTCTGACTCATGGTATTTTCATCGGCAAGGAAAGCCCAATTAAGACCTGTTGCTGGTATGCTTGTACATCTAGTGTGGCTGTGAATGAGCTAACGTCACTAGCGCGACTAATGGGTTTGTAGTCGTTGGAATTACGATCTTTCACAATGTTGTAATTCAATAGTTACGAAACAAACTGCAAATGTCTTTACATGAAAAATTGTCTTTAAAATTGACAAACATCATATGGGTAATTCAAGGCACAAGTCAACCGGGACCAGAAAATAATTTCTTTTTCGCCATAGACTGGCGTTCAAAATGTTTTGAAAGATAGGTCCCATGGAGGCAAGTGGAAGTGGCGTCACTAGCACACTCTATACTCTTTGATAAGACTACAGAAAGAATACAAACAACCCCATATCCGTTTCCGGCAGTGGAGTAATACCGTACCTCACAGCACATCCAATACAAGTCAATGGAGTTGGACAAAAACTACGATAAAACCTGTTGGAAAGAATCTTTTGCAGCGATTTTTGTGTGAGCATATCAGTGAACACCCCTGACCACTCGATGAGTTTCACGTCTTTGTAAACGAAAGTTTAATGCGTTTTAGGAAGGATTGTTCCAGTGCACCTATGCAGCGTTCTGGAGGAGGGGGGGCGCTACCACAGAAACCGAAAATTCTCAGGACAGCAGCATGTGTCCAAATTTCAATCTTAAACGTTCTATTTAATCATAAACTATCTGAAAACAGGGCTTTAAGTGTAAAATACCGAACCTGTCCTTTAAGGAGCCTAGCATTCCAACTGCTGGCCATGACCAACACCAGGGCAGAACCAACAGTGGACATCCCTGCAGCACCCCTCACTGTTGTGTGTTATCTTCCTATGCACTGTACAAATACACTTAAATGTCAACCGTATGGGGCTTTGACATCCACATGTCTGCTTAACAGCTGCTTCATTGAAAGTACAATAAGTAAGTATAATTATATATACTCTTTTGATCCCGTGAGGGAAATTTGGTCTCTGCATTTATTCCAATCCGTGAATTAGTGAAACACACTCAGCACACAGTGAACACACACTAATCCCGGTGCAGTGAGCTGCCTGCAACAACAGCGGCGCTCGGGGAGCAGTGAGTGAGTGAGAAACCTTTACCTTCTCAAAAAGCCTTTCACAGATGAGAGGACAGAGGGTTTAGGAGATCTGTTGGAGGGTATGGGTATGATGCACCCATAAAGACACAACTGAGCTTGTCAAGCAGTACAAAGTGGAAACAAGTCTCTGACATTGCCAATGCATGCCCAGATTGAACAATGTTAAGGCAACCACATAACTGGTTCCATGTTTTCCTATTGGATGGTTAAAGTTCTCAAGAAACTGATGATTAAAGTGTTGGAATAAACACTTTAGTAGAATGTGGCATTCCTTTGTTGTTGGTAGTGATGGGGACGAGACCGCCTATGCCGAGTCCGAGTCAAGACCGAGTCTTTGAAGGGTCGAGACCGAGTCTGTTGGTTTTCAAATACAGTCGAGTCCGAGTCAAGACCGAGTCTTTGAGGAAGCAAGTCCGAGTCGAGACCGAGTCCGAGACCAAGGCCATAAAAAAATGTCAGTTTTCATATTCATAATTTAATATCACCCTAGTTAATAATCAACCGTTAGGCCTACAGACTAAGCTAGATTGGGAATTGTTTAGAGGAGCAGTCTTAACGTCTTAATATGGACTATGCTGACCTACAGACACTCACCGGCAGCAGAGCCATAGAGATAAATAAACGGCTCTGACGACAGTATCTTTGCATTGCACCATGGGATGTCATTTTCAAATAATGCCGGTCAACATTGCATTTTATTATTATTGTTGTTATGTGTTGTCTGTTTTTTTTATAAGAACATAAAAAAATGCGTTGGTCTCGAGGACTCGGTCTGAAATTACAAGTCCTTCTCCTCCCACTGTGGTCCGAGACCGAGTCAAGACCGAGTCTTTGAAGGAACGAGTCCGAGACGAGACCAAGAAAGCAGAAATGGGTCTCGGGACCAGACTCGAGTCCGAGACCGGACTCGAGTACTACATCACTAGTTGTTGGGTATGTGTGTATGTTTCAGTTGAGTGTGATATAAATTAGTGCATTTTTTAAGTTTGAATGTGAACGTTCGTTTCCATTACTTTGTCTATTCTGTTGAATGCACTGTATGGAGGCTACTGTGAAGGTCTGAATTAAAAAGGCTGTTCGCCAGTTCACCTTTAAAACAGTCAACTGTCATTATTTCTAGGTTAGGTCTCAAGAAACTTAAGGTTGGTATGAGAGGGAGTACATTGTGGGCCCTATCATGACATTCTAAAGTGCATCGTCACTCGTCAAAAGTCTATTCAAATTTAGTAGGATGTCCAGTTCACATTGGGAGGGGTTTCGTTCTCAAAAGTGGAGCGCATGGCGTAACAAGGTGTTCCTAGGTCTTTTAATCAGTCATATGGGTGTGTTTGGGGCGTAACATCATTTTAAACCAATGAAAATGACATCTGTCATTCCCTTTAACGGCGCAATGCGCGATATGTCAAATAAATGAATCGGTATTTTGGCATTCAACTGCGCATTTGGAGGCTGCTTGCCAGACCGTATGGAATAGTCATTCTTAAACCATGCTTTACTAAAACCTAGCATAGCCTTCACGCATTTGCACTCGTCTATTATTTGATCTCATTGGCAAAGTGAAACTAACTTCACCAAGGAGTCAGTCAACGACAAGACAGTTATATGCAGTTACTTTCACTATTGACTGACAATGGGTTACCATCGAAAACATAGGCTGGAAAAAGCAACACTTACCCTAATGTTGCTCAAATGACTGAATAAAACAACATTTATCCTGCAGAGGAGTTGCTTATATCTCGTGACAGTGCGTCTTCAGCTGTGCTCCATACGTGTCTCTCGCCTCTCCCCTAATCACTTTTAACCGTCATTACCAATTTGCAAATGATGGTGAATAACTACTCATCATGAGATGTACAGTATTTCGTAATATGTTTATTCTAATTATGTTTACCATTGTAATCGTGCAATTTGTAATGCTTTGCATGGACGTGCGCTGGTGTGCATTCATGAATGATAGAAGGATGGTGCGTGCACCTGCCAATATGACTGTTGACATGCGCTCTTAAAATAGCATATGAACAACTCGCCATTGACTTCTGACCAGATTTAGGTGGTGTATGATAGCGATTTTTAGACAATGCGCCAGGTCCCTCCCTAGGTTGTTAATTGCCACACCCCTGGGCGCAATGCTTAACAAATAATCGTGCAAAATAACGAATTCAACTTCGCGCCGGTGAATAACGAACTTTACGCCATGCGCTGGTGACCCAAAATACAGCCCTGTGTGCGTGAACAACCTACAAAATTACTCATCTTGTACTGGATCATCTTCCTGAATCTCAATATTATGATCACAAGTCTGGGCAAATTACTAAGTTGGCACTAGCAGAGGTGGGCACAAATTAAATTGGATTTATGGACAAGTCGTTATTTAGGTCAACATAAGAGCTGAATATAGGGAATTGCCCAAGGGATATTACCGGGCACCCTCCCTATTCTTATTAACTCCTATACAAGGGAGGGTACCCGCTACACTACAGGACAGTATTAAAACCACTTGATGGATTTGACATTAGGATTTATGCAAGGGATAACATCCGCCAAGGTGTCCTGATATGCGGAAATAATGAAGTTAATTAATTCCATATATTGGGACACCTGTTATTCTGTTTATATCATTTTTTTAGTATTTTATTTTGTTACATTTCAGTGTTTGTAGTTTGTAACTAAATGTTTTTTTATGTATTTATGCTAATCATAGTCTTGGTGAACCTGTTTTTCTATATACTGTAGGCAACAAGAAACCGCAAAGAAAAAAAAATTAACCGACAAAACCAGGTTCACCAAGACTATGATAAGCATAGCCTATTGCCATGGTTGTAGTTAGTATATACTGAATGATGAAATTTTGGCTTATTAGGGAAAAATCGGCAGTTTTTTCTTGAAGTATTTGCCAAAGAACATAGAGTTGAAGGATTAGTGGTGGATGACATTACAATGATCGTGGTGGACGACATTTCCTTGTTCTTGCTTGGGCACCTACTCTTGTGATAATCTCGCTCCTTGTCTGCGCATCAACAGATCAATGGTGACTAAAAACAACAATTTGATTTCGGCAGCTGGGCCTAAATGGGGAGAGAGACGCCTTTCCCATCATTTCTGATTAATTCCCATCTCTTCCCATCCTCCTTTTTCTTGGTATAGATAATGTGGACAAAGATCCTTGATTACTAGCAAGATAGAGCAATGTAATACATTACTATGGGAGAAAAACGGCACAGTTCCGGTCTGCATAAAGGGGTGTGTTTAGCCCTACGTCATAGATGTCATTTTGCTGAGAAAGACGTGAACAGTGTTGCAGTGTGTGATTATCTGTCACAGTCATTGTGTTGTTCGTTGGCTAAGTTACCATAGTTTGTTATATGTTAGCTGCCAATTAACTTATACCTCATTTTATTATAGGTTGGTAACAATAAGAAACATGTCCAGTTAGCTTATTCTGATAAACATTGTCTTTGCTTAGTTTAGTTTGGAGATTGAATGCCCCAGGTTTACAACTTATGTAAACTTATCATGATTTGGAACTCAACAATCAATCATCAACAACCATGGCCAGATTTTTGCGGGCTCTACAAGACTCCGCGTGCGTTCATGTCAACATCTTCAATGCTACAATGACAGCCAGCCACAGCTGATTTTTATATATATATATGTAACCTTTGTTGAGGTAGTTTAGAGGGTTTGTTTACCCTTTGATTAGCCTGTGAGTTCTGGCACTTGAGTTCAGCCCCCAGCATGCACATTACAAAAATGTCGGCAGCATGAGTGCGACTAATTGAGATGCATGTTCATGATGCAAATCGTGCAGTGGATTGAAAATGTCTGTCTCCGGTACTTTTGTCTTTACAGTTTTGACGACGTTGGGTCTGGCCCAATACGTCCGAAGGCCTTCGGTAACTACAGCCTCCATACTCAACAGTATCTGCTGCAGCAACACAGAGGGCTGTATGAGGCCAGCGGTGGATATGTAGCGTTTCCTCTTCACAAATGATAAGCTTTCCCTAGTTGATACGTATGTGTGGCCACCTTCTTCTGTGTGGACCAGAACATCCTGGCAGTGTGTGCAGGTGGATAGACCAGGGATCTTTTTCCCTGCCTGAATCAGCCACCCAGCAATGTAAGTAAGGACCTCCTTCTTCAGTCACCTGCCTCAGTGTCCTCCAACAGATCTCCTAAACCCTCTGTCCTCTCATCTGTGAAAGGCTTTTTGAGAAGGTAAAGGTTTCTGTTAGTTTGGAGGAAACCGTTTCTTTCATTAAGTCATTGATATTGTACTTTCAATGAAGCAACTGTTAAGCAGACATGTGGATGTCAAAGGACAATGTAGCCCCATACGGTTGACATTAAAGTGTATTTGTACAGTGCATAGGAAGATAACACACAACTGTGAGGGGTGCTGCAGGGATGTCCACTGTTGGTTCTGCTCTGGTGTTTGTCATGGCCAACAGTTGGGATGCTAGGCTCCTTAAGGCAGGAACTGAATATCCACATCGCTTTAACCCTCTCTGATGTAGATATTCAGTTTCTGGCTGATGGATCTAGTGTAATGTTTCTGTTACGGAAGTTCTGTTGCATCACCACTCATTCACACAGGAATTGTTATATGCACACACAACTATGACAGTGTGTACCATATAAGGTATACGTAATTATACCGGAGAGTTAAGCACAGGATGTTAATGGACAATCAGGACAGTGGACAGAGTTCCCACACAAACATTAGGTGTGTGTTTAGTCAGTTAACGTCAAAATTAGTTTATTCAATTAACATCAAAAAACATTTGACAAAAATACTATTCCCGTTGCGTATCAGCAACATTGTCAGTGAATTTTAGGCTTGCACTACCTACAGGCTTACTGTACAAAAATAAATTGAACTGTGACCTTGAAACCAATGTACACACCGAATTGTGGTTTTTGTGTACCGTTACACCCTTAATTCCATACATTTCTAAGTGTTTGAATATGGACATTACTTGGAATTACACTCAAAAAGAATCCTGCTTGGAGAATGCGGGCATCGATCCCGCTACCTCTCGCATGCTAAGCGAGCACTCTACCATTTGAGCTAATTCCCCTAGGGTCCTTCACATTCTTAAAGACTGACAGCTGGCAGGGACTTTGAGACACTGTATGGGTTATCATGCTGCCATCTACTGGACAGACAGAAGACTGAATGACCCACCTCTTCATGCAACTGATTTAGATTCAAAGTCCCTGTGCCCTGACCTTGTGTTCCATACATTTATCCAGGTGAGGATATGGACTGCACTGAATTACATTTAAAAGACCAATAACTGGAGAATGCGGGCATCGATCCCGCTACCTCTCGCATGCTAAGCGAGCGCTCTACCATTTGAGCTAATTCCCCTGGGGTGAATGCTTCTTTTGAAAAACAACAGGTGACAGGAACCTGGAGAAGCAACATAGCTATTTGTGCTGCCACCTGCTGGACAGATTGAAGACACCATGATCAATTTCTTCATGTATTTGCCAAAGAATACAAAGTTGAAGGCTTACAGTGGTGGTGGATGTCATTTCTTTGTTCTTGCTTAGGCATCCAGTGATCATTTCTCTCCTTGTCTGCATAAACCAAGATCAAGTTAGTATATAATATACACTATATGGACAAAAATATTGGGACACCTGGCCATTCCACCTACAGGAATGTTAAGGATATCCCATTATAGGCATAGAATAGCTATAACCGGTTTTTTTTAGGGAAATTTCCACAAGATTTAGTTTGGCTGTGTTTTTTGTTGCTGTTGTTCATTCATCTAAAACCTCATTAATTTGTGAGGTCAGGCACTGATGCTGGATGAGAATGCCTGCCTCCCAATCTCCATTGGTTCAGATCAGCAGATCAATGGTGACCAAAAACAACAATCTGATTTTGGCAGCTGGGCCTAAATGGGCAAAAAGACACATTCTCTTCAAAAACACTTCTGATTAAAGTTGGTTTCTCTCATATATTCCCACATCTCCAATAAGATTCAGAACTGTGTCGTGCCTCAGATTCTTTGACTCTGATGAAGGCACTGTACATCAAAACGTTATTTATTTGCACCATTAAAATCTTCAAAAATAATCATGTGCTCCGGTCCTTCCCTAGGTTCAGTTATTTGAAGTGGCCCAGGGCCTGCAGCTGATTCAGAACTGGGTGTTTATTCAGCTCCAGATGGAACTAATGTCATGATTCTCTTTAGGAAGTTTTGTTTAATGTTCTCACACAGGAATTGTAACATGCACACAACTATGACCTTATGTGTTCCATTCACTTCTCCAGGTGAGGAAATAGACTCTGCACTGAATTACATTTAAAAGACCAAAAGCTGGAGAATGCGGGCATCGATCACGCTACCTCTCGCATGCTAAGCGAGCGCTCTACCATTTGAGCTAATTCCCCTGTGGTGAAGGCTATATTAGCACACTGACAGGGACCTGAAGAAGGGTTATCATGCTGTTATTTATGCTGCCACCTGTTGGACAGTTTGAGGTTTATGAGTGCTACATGCCTGACATAAGAGCTAGTGACATAACAGGAAGCTACCAAACCCGTAGTCTGCCACAGGAACCCCCAAGTTGACAGAATGGTACTTACAGGGGGTCAAGAGCGTGCAGATTAGCTTCGGCATGTTAGCATACGCCATTTTCAAATATGGCGCTGCATGGAGCATTTGGAACCAGCTCCATGCACGAAAATCCGTGTTGGGCACGAGCTCTCATGCGCGTACATGTTGGTGGGCGGGTACCTATCCGGCGGCTACAGCCAAACGTTATTCAGTGCGTATTTCTTGAGGATCCTATGAGAAGACGTGCATATTATGGTTGTTTATCCATCATATGACAAATAAACAAATAAAGAAAATTGTATTGATCTTGTTCCGTTGTTGTTTGTCCCGAACAAACATAGCCTAAACATGATTAAAGACAATAAATTACACAACAGCGGCATAAAGACCTTGTCTCGTTACACCATGGGTCTCCAACACGTTGCTCTCAACCTATAGCCGCCCCATTTGGAGCTTGCCAGAGGCTGAAGCACTAGGCTACTACATTTAAACACAATTATTGCCGCGAGGCATTCCAGCCTACGAATTTAATAAAAAGTAAACAATGCATAATTTAAAAAAAAACTCAATTTAGGCTACCTCGCTATGCAATAAGGTTTCCATTAGAGCACAGCGCACGTTCAATGAATGAAAGAAAGGCCTTGTCTCGCAATAAACAGCTGGAAACACTTTTTCAACTACACGAAACTTTACAGTGATCATCAAATACCCTCTAGATTTAAATGCCCATCCGTCTCAACATTTAACTATATAATAAAAGTCAAAAAGTAAATTAAATCCCATACCAAAACCGAAAATCGTCTGCGTTTGATAGCCTGGTATGCCGCTCCAAACAAAACGCATGTCTCACAATAACGTACAATGTAAGAAATAAAGGTCTGCCTCGAATAAGCCTACCTCAATTAAATACCTGTGCTTTGCAGCCTAAGTAAATAGCAGACCCTGGACATAATTTAGGATTAACGGAAAGTATGCAATCATACGATGTTGGACGCCAGGCGATGCTCTGGCCGTCTACTGTGCCTCTGACACCGCTGCCTCATTTGGATGGTAACTCCACAGGTGAGCGCGAAGATTGGATGTCGTGGATGCGTAAGTAAACTGTTTTTTGCTGAGTCCGCAGACAACCTTCTCTTTAACCGTTACTTTACCATTATGCTGTGTACAACTCAAAGTAAAGACACCACATTTTAGATGAGTTGGGGACGTAATTGTCCGCTCAGGCTGACCGTTCTGTGCGTTATCTTCAATACTATCTTCAATAATATTGAATATCTTCAATATTATTTTCAAAACAGGGTGGCTATTGAGGGCTCTGGCTCCAGTCATTATTGTGGCTACTGGCTATTATTGGCTTGATTTGGTCATGGGCCAACGCTAGAATACGTTTAGAGCACCCGCTATGAGATGGCAAACAATAAAATAAAAAACAAACTAATCATAGACTGTAAAAATGCGCTACACTTGGCACTAAAAACCGAATAGTTTATTTATAGTTCGACTACGGATATTTCACGTCATGTTCGAATGCATATTTGCAGCAGAACAGCAGGCAGACCGCTCTTAATTAGAGCCGCTGTGTTATCCAATGAAATTAAGTTGCGCTTCAGGGCGACTCCACTCGGACTCTATGCGCGTTCCCGAGCAACTTTTCCTTCTTCTTGTTATGAGGCAAGGACTTTATGTGCATTATCGCCACCCTCTTACTGGAGGACGACTCTCTTTTTACAGAATATCCAATAAAAATCGACGTTGGTCCATGCGTCATATCCAGCTTTGCAACTTGGCGCATGGTCAGAGCCGACTGGCGCTGGATCAGCGCTGGATCCGAACCCCAGTGTTCAAGATGGCGTTGACTATGAATTGGCCGGATTTACTAGCCTAGCCTCCACCATTCACTTGTATGGAGGGCGGGACTTAGTCACTCTCTCCAGTTATATATAATACCTCCATGGGTACTTAGGATGCTAGTGAGTAAATGTGTTTTCCAACATGCCACATGCATTCCACATGTTTTTGGCATCGGAGCAAAATCCTCATCAGCTGTCACAAACATCTTAAATGATGAGTATAATTTTGATGTAGTCTGGACGTGTCAGTTGTCCAGTTGATCATGGTTGTAGCCTTCCTATTGGTGGGTCAGATGAGAAAGACTTGGGTGATGACTTTGTGACAATTTGGAGGACAGCATGTGGACTGTCAGGCAAATCTCAAACTAAACCAGAACCTTTTCTCACTCCCTGTTTGTCTGTTGTTATCTGTTCAGCACAAAATCCAATAACAAATTGCAGAGTGAAGCTTCTTATAGTTACAGTCCATAATCACAGTCATTACCTGATATTAGAAAGAAACACCTTTAAACTGGGTCTTAAGGGTTTTTTCACTCTTGTTTCCATGTCTTGGTAAACATTCACACTTTGTGCAACATATGAGTAATTTCAAGACATGGCAGCATCTGAAGAACGTCATCCGTGGTCTAAATGGTTTTCTTTTTGAAAGATAAGTGGAAAAATGTGTGGCTGTAAAGCAGAGCACAGTGAAAAAGTGATCACAGAGCTGCATCCGCTGACAGTCTCGTCCTTGACCCGTCTGGTTTCCAGACTTTCCCAGCTATCCCTTACAACCATAGCAGAGTGACGTACTGTAAGAGCCTGACTCAAGACGACGGGAAAATTGTCAACATTATGTCAGTACAGTATGTTTCGAGAAATTCCTAGAAAAATAGTCAAAGAAAAATATTCCTAGAAAAATAGTCATGACCAAGTCCTGTGCAAGGAGAAGTGCCACTGGGAAGGACTCTTGGGAATGTATTTTTTTAAGGATAAGGCTAGTTGCCTTGGTGACTCAACTCACTCCAGTGTCTAACGGACAGCGGGGATTCCGTGGGTCACTGAGAGGGCTGGAGTATCTGCGACACCATGAAATATGAATCATGGGAGTACAAACTGTCTGCCCTGTTCTCATCCACAGTCACCACTAGTCACAGGATCCACAGGGAAGAGTTATGTCTGATTTCAGACAAAAACACATGTGAAAACACACTGAAGAGTCACTGAGTGTGTTCATGCACATGATTTGTACAAGCCAAGGCTGCATGCACTCTGACCACAAACCAATGTCATTGAGAATGAGGCTCCCTTAAAAAAGATGCAAGATCTCAATGGGACTCTCCGGGTTAAATAAAGGATAAATAAAATAAAAACTAAAATGGAGCCCCATGCCCGCATCATCCAGAATGGAGTCCCACACCAGCATCATTTAGTCTTCAAAATGGAGTACCAAACCCAGAGCCGTATAAAGGTCAGGACAATAATAATACGCTTTATTTGTATAGAACCTTTCATACACAGAATGCAGCTCAAAGTGCTTTACATTTGGAGCATGTAACACAATAATAGAGTCAGTCATTATCAATCACTCTTCTTGCTGTAGCCGTTTATGATCCAATCAGCAACATATCAAAAATATAGAAAATAACATGTAGCTTATAGAGAAGAATCAGTCATTCCTCTTCTTTGCTGTGGCCGTTTATGATCCAATCAGCAACATATCAGAAATACTATTATACTACTATAAATATATAAAGGCTTTGCTTCAGATGCTTAGGTTAACAAATGCTTAGGCAATGTTTTATGCAAATAAAAAAAAAACATGTATTAACCTGTGAATTAACCACAGTGCCCAATAGCCCAATGAATCAGAATGAGGAGAATTCTAGCCATTTTTAAAGGTTGTATCAGTGATTTCAGGCCCAAAAAAGGCCCAAACATAAATTATCACATTCATCTAATCTTTCCTAACGATCCACTCGCTGCCTCCCCCATGAGCAGGCCGTCAAAAAACTGCGTCTCTTTAGGCAGCCTAGGCTCCGAGATCTGTACACAAAAACAATTGCTACCAACAAGGGTTGGCAACCCCTCAAAGGCAAAATAAAGTGTTTCAACCAATAACCGACGAGATGCGCGTCCCTTGAAATGTCCTGCTTCAACACCGGATGAGTACAGAGACAAAAAGATGAAAGAGCTGTGTCCTGTTGACATACTATTCCTAGGAACTGCTAATGAGCCATGGGAACCATAGATAAACTCCCTATTTTGTAAGTCGCTTTGGATGATAGCCTCAGCTAAATGACAATACATGTAAAATGTGGTAGGCCACTAAAGGCCTATGATCTCACTGAGCTGGCATAAGATACGCCTGGGAGAAAGAGGCATCTGAGGATAACACATTCACTGGGAATAGACTCCCTGGCCCAGAAATGCTGAGGCTTTTTAGATTAAGCTCCTTTGACCTCTCCAGAGCTCTCCCTCCCTCGGTAGCTATAAATCCAGGCAGGAAGCCCCTGACGAGTAGCCGACCGGCACCTTGGGTTCAGCCCCAATAGAAATGTACTATAGATTAAAATAGTTCATGTGGTGTTCTCAACACAGGAATAGTGAATATGTTATTTGTAATAGTTTTGGATGTATATTGATAACTGTGATTGGTAATGAGATGTGGTGAAGGTCTCTTATTGGTTGGTAGTAAAAGTGTCGAAAAAAATGTTTTTCTCTAGGCTGCTGTATTGGTACTGCACTGTGCTGTGGAATAGCTAGTGATACGTTGTGTTAAAAATAAAAACTGTAAACTTGTGTACAATATAAATCACAACATGTATTTCTGGTTTATATTTTAAAGTTTAAAAAGTTGTTTTAATGTTTGGTTATAATGTTGGCTTAGTAAATATTTAGAAAAGGAGAAAAGGTCGCAGTTTGCAAATATCAATCTTTTTATTGCATAATAAAAAGATTGATATACTGTATCAATGTGGGACCTTATCTCTTTTTTTGACTACGTTTTCTTCTAGTTTAGCCCAGCACTCTTAAAAATAAAAAGAGACTGACTGAAATGAAGCCTGCCCCTACCCTTGAATTCTCTTGATCAACAATTAAACATGTGACTGTAATTTCATATCAAAAAAGTTATTGTAACCAGAAAAACCTAGCCAGAACAGGACACCTTTCCGATTAGAATCTTTTCATTCTCTTATTATCCCATCCCAACTATCTCATAAAAGTGTCCTTTCAAGTTCAGCTGGAAGAGGAGTGGTCAGTTAAAGTGTAGAAATACTGTTTGTCCTACACACTGAATATTTTAGTGATAAGACATATGTGAAATTGTTGGATATCACACTAGGTCTACACTTAAAGCAACACCAAAGAGTTTTTTATACCTTAAATTAATGTTTCCAAAATCGTTTCAGTGGTTCATCAACTCGTAACAGGGTGAACGGCAATTCTGCATTTGCTTTGCGGCCCTCTATCGGCTATAACCGCACTATGTAAGTTTGCCAGATCGGGTAGCGGATCTATGGAGCTAAATTTGTCTCAATAATTGTATATGCGCAGAGGGGGATCCACAAATATTTCTTGATTTGCATGTGTGTTTTGATATCTACAAATAAGTCTGGCATCTTTCCCTCGCAGGCGTAGTCAAATGACTCTGTACCTGTACCAAGATGGCGGCCGTATCGACGCATTCCAAGAGGCTCAACGCGACTTCTAGTGTTTATTTCTACTAGTGCAGTGCCCGTTCAAACATGCTATTCCTGTAGCCCAATTACATGCCTGCAGGTAGGCCTGCTTTAAAAATAGGATGATAGGGAAAAACATAATTCCAGGTAAGCATTCAATAATGAATAGGCCTACAGATAATATAATAAATGTGAAGTGAGCAGAATTTAAGCATGGTTGCATGTGACATTTTTTTCAAATCAAAATGACATAATCCTAACAGCTGTTTTGAGTCAAGGCTATAGCCTATGCTTAGCCTATTGAACTTGACGATAGAGAAAACAAACCATTTTGTGGAATGATGCATCATATGGAATTTACAACGGTGTGAATCAAAAACAGTCTCTGGTGGCCTATAAGTGACATCACACTCTGTCTGCCACTCGTTGCTTGTCGCTGGTTATGCTTTGCATGTGTGGCATTTTCTGAGACGTTCTTTAATTCGGGACCATATCGCTCGTTTCAATTTAGGACCTTGCAGTTGGAATTGTCGTTTGCTTATTCAAAGTCTAAAGACAGTCCAAAGTAGCCTGGGCTATTCATATAGGCCTAAGTGGCATCACACTGCCTGCCACTCGTTGCTTGTTGCTAGTTATGCTTTGCATGTGTGGCATTCTGAGACGTTCTTTAATTCGGGACCATTATCGCTCGTTTCAATTTAGGACCTTGCAGTTGGAATTGTCGTTTGCTTATTCAAAGTCTAAAGACAGTCCAGAGTAGCCTGGGCTATTCGAAGTGTCCGTTTATTGCACATCATTTTTTACGTCATTTTGAAGAGCCACTGCATACCTGTGTGTTGGCGTGTTGTTGCAAAATCCGCTGAGTTCCCTTTATTGTTGAGGTCAGACATGTTAAGTTTTTACCCGTGTAACCTACACTGATCCAGTTCTGCCAAAGCCCTGCTTCTATCCTCACTGGTAGCTTACAGTACAGTGCTGTGTGGGAGGGGGAGTTGCTAGCGGCGAAAGCCAAAGTGTGCTTCTTTTACCATATATTTAACGATATCTTTTGCATTTCTTATTCAAACGTCAAATTTGGCACTGCACTTACTCATGCCCGTAGCAAGACACCTGCCAAGTTTGAAATCAGTCTGACAAACGGGCAGCGAGATATGCGTGCCACAGACACACAGACAGACAGACAGACACACAGACGCTTCTTGCTTTATAGATAGATGATGAGTCCCATAGAACAACACTGCCATCTACTGGATTAGAAAGTGTCAGCAGGCTACTTGTGGATCTGGGTGGCTTCCCTGTGCAAAGTTTGTCTCAAAAATATGTGATCCACAAATGCTGATCCACAAATGCGAAAACGAAAACTGTGTGTGCTGGTGATCCACAAATGCAAAATTAGATTTCACAAAGGCAATTTTCAGTTTTACAAATACACATCTACAATTGTGAAAACCAATTTACAAGTTACAAATATGATTTTTTTTATTTGTGGATGTCAAAACACGAATGCAAGTCAAGAAATATTTGTGGATGTCGCCATCTACTGGATTGCGATTTCTGTGTGCCGGTGAATTAAAGTAGGCCTATTTACGTGTGGATTTGTGTGACTTTCATGTGAAGAACGTCTCAACAACACGTAACTTTGGAAAGCGAAGAATGCGTGTGCTGGTGATCCACAAATGCAGACTCACATTTCACAAATGAAATTTTCGATTTTACAAATGGCATTTTATTTACAAATGCACATCTATATTTGTAAAAATCAATATACGAGTTACAAATATTTTTTTTATTTGTAGATATCAAAATACACCTGCAAATCAAGAAATATTTGTGGATCCACCTCTGCGCATATACAAATATTATTGAGACAAATTTAGCTCTATACGGATCTGTAGTTCGATGGAATGAGACATAAGAAACTACAAATTTGACTTGCATCTGATGTCGCAATACATCGTACTTTTATAAGTCATGCAAAATGTTCTACCTTGTCTGTGGACATCGTTATTTGCAAAGCCGGTGCTGGATAAACAAATAGCGTGCGTGCAACAGAGGGAAAGTTCTTTGGTGTTGCTTTAATCCCTATCTCACATCCTTTGCCTACAGTTGGTGCAAATTACTACATAGCTGTCAGGTCCTAGGCAGAACTATCTGCTTCACTTTTCACATATCTGCGGTAACTGGAAATGTTGCCGTAATTGTTGACAAGTATTTCATTCCTTCACCAACAATAAATGTTCTTGGCCAGTACGGGGATCGAACCCGCGACCTTGGCGTTATTAGCACCACGCTCTAACCAACTGAGCTAACCGGCCATACGTTAATCCTGCATAAACTTGTAAATAATACAAACAACAACTGTACTCTTCCTGTGCTTTTTGTGAGACTGTTAAAATGAAATTAAAGTATTGAATTCAGAACATGTGTAAAAACACCGTTTCACTGTGCCGGTGAACTGCACATTAATTATTTAAATAGACTAAAATACTGGACAAAAGAGAACAGATGTTTCTAACGAAACTGTTTTTTACGAAACCAATAAATGTCTGAAAAAATAGCCTTCTTTTTGACACATGCAAGTTGAAAAGTGTTCCTGTTTCACAAAAGTTCTCAGCTTAGCCTACTAATTGTTGCAGTAGTTTTACTAAGATAGTTAGTTATTCAACTGAAATAATTGAAATACACTACACATTTACTGTACGAGCTCCTCTACAGCAATTTTTTTATTTGCAACATGACCATACTTTCACTGTCACAATGACGTCATGATCACAAATTGCAATGGGGTGAATCACTGCTTCTTTTTGTCAGAGAGCGTGTGACGTGTACACTCTATATAGCGCTGCGCTCGGGAGCGCACGGCGAGCATTTGGAGACTTGCAACACGTGCACCAAATACTCACAGAGAAAGCACAGCATTGTGTCCGTGAAGTTGTCCCTCGCCTATCGAACTGTTACAGTATATGTGTGAACAGTAATAAGCCAAAGAGCACTTTGAGATGGAACGCTCAAATGTTTCAGACACACATTGCAAATTCCTTGGCCCAGACAACCCAGGGACTCCAGCGGTTTCCGCATCCATGTTCGCGGCCGGGGTTCTTGGAAACATCTTCGCGTTGTTTCTGTTGGAGATACGACGTTGGAGGAAAAGTCGCTCTCTTTTTCACGTGTTGGTTACTGCTTTGGTTATCACGGATTTACTCGGGACGCTTGCTGTGAGCCCGGTAGTTCTTGCCGCATACGTGAGGAAGGCGAGCCTGGAAATGATGGGAGGCAGACCTCTCTGCAACCACTTCGGCTTCAGCATGACATTTTTCAGCCTAGCCACCCTGTCCATTCTGCTGGCCATGGCTGTGGAACGTTGGCTCTCCATTGGGCACGCGTACTTTTACGAGAGGTACATTACCAAGCGCTGCGGATACTTTACGATTCCTCTCATCTACCTAGTTTGCTTTGCATTCTGTACACTACCTTTCGCAGGTGTTGGGAAGTATCTGTTGTATTGTCCCGGTACGTGGTGCTTCTTTGACATGCATCCTAAAGAGCGCCGAGGTCAAATTTACGCGGGACTCTACGCATCTGCTATGCTCGTGATGATTCTGTGCACGGTGTTCTGCAATGGATCTGTCGGCTATCATCTGTTTGGCATGTACCGGAGGAGAAAACACAATCGTGGATCGTTTCGAGGACCGCGAGGTCGTAAAAGATACGAGTCCATCACTAAGGAAGTAGAGCATCTTGTCCTCCTCGTTGTGATGACCGTTTGTTTTTTATTTTTTTCTCTTCCGCTTGTGGTAAGCCAAGTTACTCAACACTTCTGAAATCAGATGTAGTAGATTCACCCCTGTAGTCGGATAGTAGTTTGTATTCACCCATATACTGTATATTTGATTTGTTTAGAATTAGCATTGTTTTAGTTCTTGCCCAAACCCCTGCTGGCAATAATTTAAATGTAGAATTGTCAGCTTTATGTTTTGATGCAGTGGCTTGTGTGTTCTTCTAAGATCCAGGTGTACACAAACTTCTTCCGAACTGAGACCAGCCATAAGAAGGACCTCCAGATGCTCCGCCTGCTCTCCTTCAACTCCATCGTGGACCCCTGGGTCTTCATCATCCTCAGCCCCTCTGTCCTGCGCTTCCTGTGGGGGAAGCTGTGCCGGCGGCAGCAGCAGCCACTGGTCAGTGTGGAGAGGACCATCCACACCACGAGACCCATCAGGCTTGATAGCCCAGCAGATGGTCACAAGCTGCCTGCACAGACGCCTGTTGCCCTCTGCCCGTGAGGAGTGACGACCAGAGATAGGGCCTGGATGGTCAAACGTGGTGCACTGTGTGGCCCACTGTGGCATCCATTCGCAGTGGATGATCCAGTCAGATTGAGGGATGTCCTCCTGACAGGTTGTGTCAGAGGTCAGATGTGTGGTCACAGCTGTGGACCTACATGCCTTTGACTAAATGTGAGTGGACAGACTGCTCGAGGAGAGAGGATGGGACACAGTACAGAACGATCTGAGAAGACAAGAACTAACTGCAAGAACTAATGGAGTGCCATCATGACTGCATGGACAAGATGAGCGTGTCACTGCACATCACTGTATAAATTCAAGATAGCACCAGTGATGATTTTATGAAGTTTTAAATCACAAGCTTAATCTAAAAATGATCAAGGCTAAACACATTAAATACATGCGTCCATGAAAATATATCAGACAGCATTTCCATGCACACAAGGAAACAGGAAACAATTTAAACTCCAAAAGGAGTTGTCATGTCAGTTGAATTGTACAGTGTAGTTCTGTTCATGTTTCTGATTTCATTGTACACTGGGGGGGATACATAAATAATGTATATACAAAATGGATAAATAAATGAAACAATCTGTGGGAAAAACACTCTCAGGAGAATAGCGGTATGGTCTGTAAAAAGTGAACCTAATTTTCATCATGACTGTTTGCTTACAAAAGGTTAAAAATATCACAGGATGTTGCCTGAAGCCCATGATGGAACTGAGGGCATGTCATGTATAGTGTTCAACATGTGACGATTAAATACTCTTAACCCCAGAGGGCCATCAGCAATGTACTGCTGGGAAGAATCCAGACTTCTACAATTTTATAAACAATATAGATTTCATTGTACCCTATGTCAGAGTCAGATACTTCAATTAAAATTGCGTTTACAGAGGCATCTGCCTTGCTCGGTTTTGGTGACTTTTGCAGGAAGTATTTGAGAGCTTGTCCACACAAGCAGAATGTCTCAGGGCAATTGTGACATGGAATAAATCTTATTCAAATCAATCTTATTTGAATAAAGTTTGGTGGGAAGTAATGCTTATATTATATATGATGCTTAATTAGTTACCTACAATTTCCTGACTATTAATTAACAAAAGTTAATACATTGATTTTGAGCAATTTCTCTAGCTATGAGGTTAGTACACTGGGGCGGGGCCATATTGGGTTATGGGAAATGTGTTTCTTTTCTTCCCACTAATTATGATTCATTGGGCTGTTGGGCACTGCGGTTTATACACAGGTGTGCTTAATCCTAGTTTTATTTTATTTTTAAATAGCATAAAACACTGTCCTGCGGTTTTAGTTTAGTTTTTAGTTCAGTGAAATTAAAATTAAGCACATTAAAGAATATTTAATGGGAACAGATGAGGATATTTTTGGTGTGAGTGTGAGCAGTGCTACAGGAAAGGCTGGTTAAGCAGAGTGGAAAAGATATGGAGCAACATGTCCAAATGAACATGACACTGTACATTTAAGAAGATCACTAAACCACAGAGACAGACTATGTCTGTCATAGCCAAAGTTAACACAATACAGTGAAGTCTAGCATCTCATCCTTAGATCTGGTTAAACAGTACACTTTGTGTGTGTGTGTGTGTGTGAGAGAGAGAAAGACAAACTCAATATTGCCTGTGTGACAAGGGTTTGTGTATAACTCCTTTATCTATTTAACAGGGCCCTGAGGAGGAGGCTCCTTATAGGGTGTGAACAATTCTCTGTGTTCTGTTTGTCTGTCAGTGCTCTTTAACAGTGTTTGTTTAAGACTTCATCCTGCGATGTCAGTTTAACTTAATTTTAACAGTTTAACTTAATTTCCGACTTAACCTGCCCTATAAGCACTGTCATTTATGTGTCACAAAGTGTGCAAACAATTAGAAAGCAATCTTCACACTATGGATCAAAACTGAAGTAAACATGGTCTTCTTCGTCTTCATCTTTATCTTCCTCCACCTCGTCCCCATCTCCGCATAGCTAATTAAATTCCCAGGCCTTTCATGCAACACTGTTCCAATTAAGAATTTGAAACAACACTTAAGTCTTTGGATCACTGTGCACCTCAGGCTAGGCCTACTTCATCTTGCGAGGCTGTGGTTTGTTTCAGTAATTTAGTGACCTGCGTATGAATTGGTTGTCTTACCCCCAGAGAGAGAGAGAGAGAAAAAGAAAGGACCGATGTGGGAGACTCATGACTTTATAACCTGGATTATTGTGTCCTATACTGCACACTTGACTTGGACTCTGGTGTACAGGGCCCAAGGCTTTGTTCCATGTTCTGTGGCTTTGAGTATAATTCAGCCTCGGTTCTCAACAGCTGCAGTAGTCTGTGTGTGTGTGTGTGTGTGCAGCTGTGTGTGTTACACATTGAAGAATTTAAGATAACTGGCGTCCGGTTCTCATAGTCAGTACAAAAATATATGCTCTGAGAAAAAAAAACTATGTGACTCTTGTCTTGTTCTGTAATTCAAAGCTAAAAGTTCAACATGGCTGAAGTGTATTAATCAGGAAATGTCCACAGAGACAAGCATCCTTGCCGGCCAGATATCTCCCATACAGGCTACCACACAGGATAGGATATAGTCCAACAGTGGCAAAGTTCAGAAATGCTAAAATTGCTTACTGTAGCCTAACTTTAGCCATTAAAGCTTTTGTTCATCAAGGGGTTAGTGCAGTGGCTCTTAAACTTTTTGTCTGGCGACCCCCCAAAAAACATGGGCCAAGTCTCGCGACCCCCTTCTCTCTAATCGGTGGAATTTGGTTTCCAAATGTAGCGAGATGGGCATTGGAAGCAGAGGCAGAAAATGTCTTCTCTCATAGGTAGGCAATGTCAACATCAAAGGCATTATGTCAATGGCAGCTTTTGACTAAAAACCTTTAAAAAAATGTCTTTAATCCAGACTGCAAATCATTTTGCGACCCCTCCAATATTTTTGGCGACCCCCAGTTTGAGAATCACTGGGTTAGTGTGAGCAGTCTGCAGACAGTGACCATTTCCCAAAGACAGACTGGGAATGCAAACACAGA
The DNA here is from genome assembly GCF_046254945.1 of Alosa pseudoharengus. Classification (NCBI taxonomy): domain Eukaryota; kingdom Metazoa; phylum Chordata; class Actinopteri; order Clupeiformes; family Clupeidae; genus Alosa; species Alosa pseudoharengus. The sequence continues at coordinate 20,316,549 of NW_027468859.1, read as the reverse complement.
GCTCTATTAAAGAGAAAAACAAACAGCTACTTGCCAATGTAAATATTTCTGTTCGAAGCGCAGCAACGCAAGTCTCACTATTGTTTAGTATAATTAATGCTTCAGTTCAATGTTCCTGTGCTCGTCAGTGTCTAGTGCCATCACGCACAGGCTGCTAAAAGTATCTATGTGGATAGGCTTGCCATAAACAGAGGATCTTTGTAATATACACAGACTTCCATTAACAGGAGGCCTGGATCAGATGCAGATAAGATTTACGTACAACACATGCCTATATAAAAGAAATGCAGGCTACTCACACTATTCTGTAATACTTTATTCTATAATATTTTTTAAATATAGACAAAAACGCCTCATAAAGAATTATCGTTTTTTTAAACGTTGACATGTCAGGCTGGGGGAAAATCTCGAATGGGAATCATTTTCTCAAAACTGATGTAAAAAATATAGGCATATTTAAAAATGTTCTTTGCTTCTGAAGAACTTGACACCATTTGTTTCTGCATTGGTGGGCCTTTGTTTTCAATGTTATTAAAAAAAACATTTGACTGGAAAACTCCATGTACCTTAGTCACACATGGCCCTAATTTGAGATGTCGAAATAACACACCACACTGTAACCATCTGAAAATGAGGTCAGTAAAAAAAAAAGGATCCGATATGTCTCACATGGATCTCAGTATACAGCGAACGCTTAAACAATCTGTGTCCTCTGTTTGTGCACGTTGGCCAGACAGAGCAGCTTTGCTGATCAAAAGGAAAACATGCTCACAGTGACACAGTCCAGGAATGTGTTTGTGCAAAAGAGCTGAGTTTGAAGCTGCGCTTACACTATACACAACAAACACGACCTCTAAGCTTATGTGAGCACATACACATCAACACCCACTGTTGCAGGCACAGATATTTAGCTGACTGTAGTGCAGAGCTGGAGTCAAGGTGTGTCAGACACACGGACCACATCAGAACCAGTCAGGTTTGTTCCCAAGTCACCCTGGCTGGTGGCGTTGTGCCCATTGAAGCTAGGCAGCGATACGTCCACATGCCAACATGCCCAGACTTTGGTTAAGTTCCCCCCAAAAGTCTTTGAATATGCAGATTCAACATAATCGTGTCATCATTTTCTGTCTATCTCACTCCCCCCAACTCTAATCGTGCCCACCAAAAGTTTTAGCTTGCGTAACGTAACGCCCCTGATGCCGGCCATAGGAGCCATGCTCTTAGGATTGAGGAGGCAGGGGTGTGGTTTGGCCAACTCTGGGCTGAGGCATTTGTTTTGTCCCAGACAGCAGTGCCCACTCTCAAACACAGATGGGCCAGCTGGTCCCTCTCAGCAGCAGGGGAAAACCTGTGGGAACCGAAGGCCTTATATAGACCCTTTCAACAAGGTAAACACAAACAATGCTTGAACATTCTATTTGGGCCCCAATCTACTTCCTCTGCATTAAGATAACATATGGAATGTTAAAAAGGAAGTCTTGTGGGGCCAACTATGATGCTGATAATGGAACTCTCTTGAAAGGGTCCATACTCCATTACAGAATAGGGGGTGTGGGGGTGCTATGAGAGCACTGTGCCGGCTATGATTGAGTTAGCTTTGTGTTTAGAATAAACATTGTGCAGTATATGAAAGGGAGAAGAATATCAATAATGGAACATGATGGTATTATCCATAAAGAGCACCTATCATTGGCAAACACTGCATACTTTTCCCCATGCTGGGTCCAGTGAAACTTCTGGAAAAATATTCCTATTGTCAAAATCATTCCATTTAATTGCTGATAGCGCTGAATGGGTTTGGGTTTTTGCTAATATATTTATAACATGTTTTCACAAAAGTGTGTTCGTATGGGAACTCTGTGGTTTCATAGTGATGCAGGGAACGTATTTGTGGAACTCAGGGAGCAACCATCTGGTTTAACTCAAAAACTCCTAAAATAACTTGAGCACTTAACCTTGCAAATTGTGAGAGCACTGGTGACAATTTGAAAACATTAATGTAAAGAATAATATGAGAAAGATCAATACAGTTACAAGAAAAGAGCAAAAATGAAACAAACAAGGTGCAAGAGCCCTGTTGAGTCAATATGTTTACCAACGCAAAACTGCTTTTCTTTCTCGTTTGTTTTTTCTATGTTGTCCTTTTGTTTCTGTGTAGTTCTTGCCTGTTCCCTCCACTCTTTTGAACATATTCATTATTTTAAACATTGAACGTTTGAAAGCTGTCTCTGTTCAAGGAGCTGCTATATTATTTTTAAAATATGTAAATCTCTGGAGTGACTATCCCTGTTTATGGTTTTGGTAGCAGATGTTTTCATCCAAAGCAACTTAACATCAGAATAACAATGAGCAATAACGCCAAACATTAGGCCTATACAATAACATTGAAAGTAGCAATTCACAGTCTCAGATTCAGGGATGGATTACTGCACAGGCCTACCGGGCCCAGGCCCAGGGGCCCAAGGGGTCAGGGGGCCCTGAAGCCCAAGCCTTTGCATGGAATCATTGCCTCAATATCAACAAATCAGGATGTAGGCTATGAATCTGATTGAATTTAGTATTGGCCATCCCCAAAATGCACCAGAATACAGGAAATCACATCAAACAAATTAAAAAAATTCTGGGGGAGGACCCCCAAACCCATCTGGGCCCAGGGGCCCGAAAGTTCATAATCCGCCCATGCTCAGATTTGGGGATGGTTCGAAGATTTAGGAGAAGTTTTGTGGGGATTATGGAGTTATCAAGACGTGCATGTTACATTATGTTCCCAGGGTCTGAGACAGGACAGTTGAGAAGGATGGGGTCATGGACTTCCCTATGACCCTGAAATGATCTCGCAAAGGCCACCGTGACTTTCTCTTCCTGGAAGCACATCCTGCAACTGGAACACATCACAGCAGCCTGTGTATATTTGGACTTGTGTTGGTATACAGGGTTGAAGTGATGCTACTGATTTGTTTAGCACTGAGTGGTGTTGTTTAGTGTGGAGAGGATATTTGGGGGTGATGGGGTCACAGGAACTCACTCTGGGAGTATAGCTGTCATTGTGCCGTCATCTTTTACTCATATGCAGTTCATCTGACCTGACCTGAGGTTGACAGGCACTCATTTCCCGTCAAAACACACAGCGACCCTTCATAATTATGATTCATAGATACCTCAGAGACAGAAATAAAATATCATTAAAATAGATGGACATGGGGTAAATTACAGTAAAGTGCCGCCTCTTAAAAAAACAAGACCTAGCCTACACTTCAAGTTTGTTATTGCCTTCGGCTATAGACAGGTCATTATTAAAAAATTTCTCGATCGGGTTGATGCTTGTGTCAACTCTGACATCACAGTAACGCCTGAACAAGCACTCTGGCCAAAATGACACATTTTCCTACCCTGGAAATCCAGAGTTCTCGTGAAAGCACAATTTGAATTGTGTCTGCAACAGTGGCGGCTGGTGGTTAAAAAAATAACGGAGGAAGGAATGTCTGCTTGATTGGCGTTAGTGGCAAATGTGAGGTTGTGATGGTGTTGGTGGCATATGTGAACAATAGAGTATGTAGGCCGCCTACCCAGACACATTTATAGCAGCAGTATGTACTATGTAGCAGGGGGGGGGGGGGAGGTCTGACCTAAGGAGCTAGGCAAGCATGCAGCAGCCAGAAAAGTTGTGGGTTCAATTCTTGGCTTCCACCATTGTGCATTTGAGCAAGGCACTTAACCCCAAACAATGGGACAATGGACTTTGTAATATAATTTAAATATTTAAGTCACTTTGGATAATAGTGCTAAATTAATAAATGTAAATTTAGGTCTGGGAAGTCAGGGAAGATATGTAGGTCTAGTTATGAAATACTGTTTTCCAGATGTGAAAAATTACGGAAAGTCTGGAGGTTTTGCTCAGTGTAATATATTGGCAGAAAAGTCTATAATAATAAAAATAGACACTTGTTTTATAAAACCATGGAACTATTTACCATTAAAAATAGACCTTAAATGTGTCTATTTGTAACATGCTATTGTTTTTAAAGCCAAATCGCTATAATTTAAAGACAGGTTGTAATAGCTAAGTGGGAATTTATGAAAGCATAACTTGGATGATTACCAAGTGAACTGTCCACGTATGTGACAGGTCAGCAGTAGGTTATGGCTGATTGTTTTCTGTGCTAACGTTACCAGTTAGCCATTAGTAGCCTATTTGCATGGCCTATTTGTCTGACTATGTAGCCTACACTAGCCTTACCGTCTTGTTTTGGAATATGAATTTTTGGAGCTGGTCTTCCTGCTTTGATAAACATTCATCATACATCAGTGTATTCGCAGTGTATTTGAATGTATAAAAGATTTGAGATTCCATTGTACTGTTTATTTCACGAGCAAAAAACAAGCTTTCCGTTCAACATAAGATTCGTAGACTGCAGATAACGTTCTTGAACCGTTGCCGCTAAAAACAGCACCCCCTATCGCAATTGAAAATTACTGTACGGAGGAGCTTCCTCCCTTGGCCATTGAAAACGACGTGATTCACGAGCCGCTGGGGTCCGAGGCGTTTATAATGGACTTCAATGAGGGGCTTGAGGAGGAAGCTCCTCCATACAGTAATTTTCAATAGCGATAGGGGGTGCTGTTGCCATTTTGACCTAGGGGAACGATTTTGTTCATTCAAAGTGTTAAAAATAGTAATATTAACAGTAATTTATCAGATTAGTAATTCACTTTATATATTTTTTATTTTTCTCTGAAATTTTAGGGAGGGTGTTCCTCCCTTTCCTCAATGAAGGAGCCTCCTCTGGTCTGCAAGAGACTCTGGCAATGAGTAATGATGCACGTTAGGCTACTTTTGCCCCTTGCTTCGCGGGGAACCAATCACATTGGTGTATGATATAGGCGGGCGAGAGGCAAGCTAATCAGATGATGACAATGCTGCAACATTGGAAGTCCGGAATCAGCCAGTAAACATTGGTCGTCGTGTTATCCAATAGCGTCGAAGTCCGGAATCACTCAGAGTAAACATTGGTCTAGTGTTATCCAATTGTGTGCAGTGAGATTTTCAAATGCATGCTTGGTGTCGCCCCTCGAGTTGGGTCATTACATCACTCGTGGCCAGACCCTTAATCTTTCTAGATTGCAGGGTCTGGATTTTCCAGGCTATGTTACTCCCTCAAAACACTTAAAACATGCAGCAAAAGCAAATTCTGTCTTCAAAAAACTGACTTCTGCTGTGCAAAAGAAGATGTTCATGAAGACCAAGTGGATCCCAGTTTCTTCAAACAGGTCAAAGCAATCGAGAAAAACTGTAACCCTAGGAAATGGGAAATGTGCAATGCGAGAGTGGTTGAGCGTAAAATGACTTTTATTATGACACAACATCCCGGCATCCTGCGCCGGGCCGGAAGTTGACTATGTAATTCTTGTCGCCTCGAAAAACATAGGTGGGCTCACTTGAAATGTCTCTCTTGTATTTATATTAGATATCGAATACAGACTAAAGACCCTGTATTCCATGAAGTTGAACTTTGTGCTGTAGGTAATCTGGTGGATATAACGAATAGCGAAGTCAGATATAGGCCCACGAAATTTTAGGTAAGACATTGCTCTTATCGACATTTGATGTGTGAATGAATGCATCCCTGTCTGTCGGACTCTAACGTGATTATTCTGTTGTGATTTATATGGATAGTGGTCTGTTTTCGGTTTAAAACATTTAACATTCCATTGCACTAGGTAGTCCGTGACTGTGAATTGTCAAACCCCAAATAGTTTATTCATTCGTAACAACACAAAATATTGAAACTAGTGATAAACTCACCTGGAGAGGAATGTGACAGTAGCATCAGAGATAAATGTGTTCTAAGTTTCTAAGACTCTAGATAGAACATTTAACATTTTAACATATATGAACATCTACGTTTAATACTGTAGCCTAGGCTACATTTGCTGCATAGGTCAAGTACGGTAGCCCAGAATTCTTCTTAATGCACTGTGGTTGGTTGTTTTGCAGGTCCTCTACCAGACAGAACCAAAATGGCATCTGCCCCTGCGCAGCAACCCACACTCACAGTGGAACAGGCTCGAGGTATAGGGCTACCAATCAGTAGTTAGCACATTTGATGTACACTTTCAAAAAATGGTGGAGACAGTTGCACAGTAAGATTTAGGGTGTTTAGGGTGGTATGGAATAGATTGGAGCAGTGTTGTTGATCCAGTAGTCCAGAACTAAAGTGTGTGATTCATTTTGTGTGTGTGTGTTTGTGCGCGTTGTGTGTGCGTGCGTGCGTGCGTTGTGTGTGTGTGTGTGTGTGTGTGTGTGTGTGTGTGTGTGCGTGTGCGTGTGCGTGTGCGTGTGCGTGTGCGTGCGTGCGTGCATGCTTGTGTGTATGCAGTGGTACTGAGCGAGGTGATCCAGGCCTTCTCTGTGCCGGAGAACGCGGCGCGGATGGAAGAGGCCAGGGAGAGTGCATGTAACGACATGGGCAAGATGCTCCAGCTGGTTCTCCCTGTGGCCACCCAGATCCAGCAGGAGGTCATCAAGGCCTACGGCTTCAACAACGAGGGCGAAGGTAAGGACTGGAGGGTCTGAGCTGGAATCTGTCTGTGTTATCGATGTTGTACTTAGCTGTGTTCTCTATTATGTAATTTTTTGTTCTCTTTGTTGCTATCATGATCAATGTGATATGCGTAGCTTCTGATGACACATGGAAGTGCATCTATGTGCATGTGTAGGTGTTTCAGCTGTGTTTATTTTGCAGTTATGTTACATGTTATTTTTTATTATTTTTATTTTTAGTACCCTGGCTGGTTGTAGTACCTGCTGGGTTGATTATTTCAAATCAGTGCTCCTTACACAGCGTCACAAAATGACTTGGTAATCAGAAACAAAGCAATGACATGAGATTATTATAATAAGTAAGTAAGTAGGTAAGATTTATTTATAAATTAAATTTTAATTTAAACACAGCTTTCACTGACAAAATAAAACAAATTACATAAAAATAAAATAAATGAAAAAGGTAAACAAATAAATACAGTGTGAGACCTACAACAGCAGACAGACACAGATCAACAGCAACATGACAGCAACAACAGTAGGAGACATGAAGAGTTACAGATATGGCAACAGAAGGAGGGTTAGGAAGCTTGGAAAGCCAAAGAATAAAGGTGGGTTTTGAGCCTTGACTTAAAAGCAAAGATGGAGGGAGCATTTTTAATGTCCAGGGGCAATTGGTTCCACAGCCGTGGCACTGCAACTGCGAAGGCTCTGTCACCTTTTTTTTTTTTTGTGGGGGGGGGGGGCTTTTTATGCCTTTAATGATAGGACAGTGGAGAGTGACAGTAAGCGAATGGGAGAGTGAGCTGGCGTGGGATCCGGAAGGTACCACGGGGCGGGAATCGAACACGGGTCGCCGGCGTACGGTGCATGTGCCCCAGCCAGGCTCTGTCACCTTTTTGTTTGAGCCGTGACCGAGATACCTGGAAGTGGGCTTTGCCTGTAGATCTGAGAGACCTGGGGACTTGGTGGGGATGGATGTAATCAGTGATATAACTAGGGGCCTGCCCATTAATATACTTAAAAACAATCAGAACGATCTTGAACTGGACTCTAAAATGAACAGGTAGCCCATACAAGGAAGCCAGGACTGGAGTAATGTGCTCATGTCTCTTAGTACCAGTCAGCAGTCTAGCAGCCACATTTTGGACCATCTGCAGATGATTGATAGGGACTGGGGGAAGCCTAGAGAGAATTGAAATAATCTAGCTATGATGCAATAAAGGCATGAGTGACTTTTTCCAGATCATAAAAAGACAGAAAAGGTTCGCGTTTGGCAATTTCTCGTAACTGATCAAAGATGTTTTGACAAAACATCAGATTTTTTGTCAAGACAAAGCTCTGAGTCAATGTTTTTAGCATGAGACTTGAGATATGGGCAAGGTGATCTAGCTGGCTGGCAAGAGTGTGTCTAGATTTGGGAGAGCCAAAAATCATAACTTCAGTTTTGATGCTGTTATAATTACACTATTATAAAACACTATTCACATGTCAACAGCTTTCAAGTGTGTAAAGAAAATGACATTAAACATGTATCAAGTTATGTTTTGTAATTTCATTTTATCATCATGAATGAAATGTGTGTCCTGTGCTCTTTCAAAGATTCTTTAGAGGTTGATGAACTCTGTTTCTTGTTTCATAAGGATAATAATAATGTCTTTTTTCTAGGTGTCCTGAAATTTGCCAGGCTGGTGAAAATGTATGAAACACAGGACCCAGAAATCGCAGCCATGTCTGTCAAACTTAAGTCCCTCCTCCTACCACCTCTTTCAACACCTCCGATTGGAGGAGGCATCCCAGCCTCCTAGGCTGGCCAATGATCTGTGTGGAAACTACATAACTTTACTATGGTCATTCTGTGAAAAAAAGAATTTAATTGGAAAAAGTGCAGGAGCATTTTTTCCATTACAAAAGGGTCATTCGTAGTCTAATGGGATTCCATTAAAAAAAATTTTATAACATTCCCATGGCATTTGTCTGGAGTTCAGTTCAACAGAAGGACCGCTACCCTCTTTGCCAACATGTAAGCCAATGCCATTGTCCAGGCTACTGATCCTGTTACATGTGCTCAAATAATATAAAAGGCACAGGCCATTATTCATTTTTACCCAGGTTAGAGATTTGGAAATAGATGTGTGTTTTGCTTATGCTGATGATAATGACTTTTTAGACATGTCTGTTTTGTACCATACAGCCTACCTAATGTTAAAAGACTACTCAGTTTGAAGTGCTCATTTCCATAATGCATATGTTTATTCCTTATACTCCTGCTCCTATTACCCTGACATTTTAACACATTTTCAGTCCTGTGCATCTTACCTTTTCTGTCTGCAGAGGAAACACAAAGTAGATGCCACATGACACAGTTTTGTTGCACTGACTGAGAAGGTCTTTATATTTAAATGGAAATATTGAATAATGAAATGGAGGGAGAACCATGAATGCCAACAGCAGCCAATTTGCCTGTATGTTTTAAAACGTGTATATATATATATGTCTCATCTTCTACATCGGTTGACAGCTTGCCTACTATCATTGAAAATGAACAGTTGGTTTGTGATTGTTATTATTTCTTAATAAATGTGTATTGGTAACAACGTGGTCTCATAGACCTACAGTTAACAAAAGTTGCTGGATATTTTTGATTACCCCAACTGGTAATTAACCTTTTTTTTGACAAGTGATATTTAACCTATTGTTTCTATAATTGTTTATTTTGTGTTAAATTGTATTGACATGTTGACAAGATATAACATAAAATGCAAAACAACTTACTCTGTGCCACCATTCTATTTGTCAGTTAGCATACAACATGTTTGCCCATATACACAGCAGCACAATGTGGCACATTTACTTTATTAAAATATCTTTTGATGCTGCAGCAGTCACTATTCAGGTAGTTACTGAATGATTTAAGTTTTCATTCCAGTAAGAAAGGGTTGTCTCAATCTATGCATCTGACATTTGTTGCTAATTGTGTTATATTAAAGTATACTTTTTTTTACAATTTTCCAGAAATTTAGTTAAGTGAGGAGACTGCACAATTACATTCAGAAAAAGTAGTTTCAGTCAATCTGCTTTTTCTTCAAGCTGCCCATGAATGGAACTCAATACCAACCCACATTAGAGACTTAACAATACACACCACATTCAAATCCACCCTAAAGAAGAGGATAATCAGCAATCAGACCTGTTATCATCCAATTCTAACAGAATGTCTGCGTTTTTTTGTTGTTTGTTTTTTTACCGGCAATTTATGCTGCCTAGGCTATATTATTATTTCTTGTTGTTATGTGCTTTGTGTCCTTTAACATTTACTATGTACTATCATATACCATGAAGTGTATTTTCTTTTTTGGTGTAGGGCCTCTGACCGTTTAACACCGGTCCATGGACAACAGAAATGGCATGTTTGCATTTCATGTTTATTAATGTGCAATGTCCATATCAAATACAAATAAATAGGCAAAAAAGATCTCTTCTCCATAAACGAAAGAGGGAGAGCGCGCAATTTGGCTAGTTATCACTGGGCTGTTACTCTCTTTTTTACCTCAAAAGAACGGTAATCCCATCATCTTATGGTTGGTCATATATGATATCACAATGCTAGTATTTATTAGTCACATTTAGCCACTTGCTTGATGTCTTGCAACGTTGCTACGGACGCACATTCTCAGGTTTCTGAACTGACGTTGCCTGTTGCCTTGCTTTTGGTGACAACCGGCAGTGTTCAAAGGTTGCGACAAAACCATCTTTATTGTGACGCCTATGGCCATGGCAAAGGCAAAACACGACGAACTGTCCGAATTAAACGTGCGGAGAGAGACGTGGTGTCGAATTGAAGCTGACAGTAAATTCTGGCAACGACCAGAGAAGAGGCACTTCGACTGTCATCTCCAGAATACCTACGATATTAGTGCGCTGCAAACAGCTCCGTCAGTGGAGCGAACTGGCTGGATGGAACACACTCCGAGTGCCCGAACCATCGAGCGAAGACACTTCGAGGAGAGTTGTGAGTAGCTATAGCCTACCCGAGTCTTTTCTTTGCACTGATAGCGTTGGTAATGTAGCCTATAGAATAGGCTAATACGTCATGTTTTAATTCACAGATAAGTCCAACTTGGTATGAGGACGACACAGAGGATTCCCAGATGTCTAACAGATAACGAAATAGATTATTAAATACTCAGACTGTCTTTTGGTTTATTTGTCTTTAGTCTAGATCTATTGAACCCGGTTCTGGCTCCAATATCGAATGCCCCAAAACCGAGGACAATGATATTGATAGGCCTATGCTTGTAAATGTCTATTTCAGATACTCTATGCTAGCCTAACCTAGGCCTACATGTCACCTACTGAAAGTTTGATGATGTAACAATGATCTCAAGGCAAAAATTGTCAAGCCAAAATTATTTGACATTTAATTCGGTCAAAGAAAATAAAATACATAGCCTACAACAAAGCTCAGTGAAGTCCCTTCTAATCCATTACAGTTGTAATGTCACCCTCATGAGTATGTTTTCTAAAATAAGCAAAATGTCACATCTTGTCAGGAAGTCTTGTAAGCTTACTTGTAGCCTATGCTGTAGTGTAGAATCTCCATAAAAATACCCCCACCCACCCACCACAAATGTTCTTTCCCTCTCCCACTGTCTGTTTATTAAAGGTGCAGTCAGGGATTGTGCAGGAAGTCCTGTTTGTTCATGTTTATTATTTAAAATGATTAGCAGACGCTTTTTTCCAAAACATTAGCCTATTTTAACCAAGGACCAAATGAAACACAGGGAGGTAACTCAGCCCTCCCTTCAGTATTCAGAGAAACTCCACGCAGGTTTTTGTTTGGGGTATAGCCTCCCCCCACTTTGTTTGTTTGCCATTTTTGGAGCCTATGCTGCATATAGACTGTTTTTTACAGTGTACTCACGGAATGGGCAGCTGTTGGGTCGTGAGGAGATGATTGCTGAATGTGACAAAAACATTTTATGGGCTTGAAATTGTGTAGCTGACTGCACCTTTAAGCACATCACTTTATTATCTATTTCCAAACAGCACTATTTGGTTGCAGGATATATAATGCCTTGTGCCATGATTAGGAATAATAGTTTTCCACAAATGATAAAAAATAAGGCAGGTTCATATTGCATATGAGTATTGTCATATGGCTCCAAATCAGGGGTGTTTCAGGTGTCAGTATGAAACATTGACAGAAAGAAACAGCTGCCCACGAGGCAGGGTCTGTTTTTTTGTTGTTGTTGAGGATACTGATTGTCTGTCTTTATAATCATTAGAACGAATATTTACTTTTGGTTGGATGTGTGAAATGTTTATCCATTAGGACAGTGAGAAAATAACTTAGAGCCCACAATTCCTCTGACTATTTACAAATGCAGAACCATCACAGTGCATCAAAATAAAGTGCCTTCAAGAAACATCTTTGTTACCGTTCTATTGAGTACAGTATCTTTTACTCCAGACGGAAGTCTCAGGCTTCAGAACAAGAGTCCTTGCTCGCTTGCTTTGGCCAACAGTAGACAGTTCCCATATCGAGCCAGCAGGCTGCTCCAAAGTGCAACGAAACATCAATATAATTTTACTTCACTTGAAGAAAAGAATGAGATGAGAGAAAAGAGACGTGGTTCACGTGGTGTGAAGAGGTTTCAGAGCACGCTCGTCACGTCACATCTCAAAGTGACGGAACATACTCTCCACGTATTCTAGAACTCTCTGCCAGTCTGGTCCCCCCGCACTCAACATCTCTTCTGCCGTCTGGTAAACAAATAAACAAGCATACAAACAAATGGATAAGTAAATAATATTCAAAATGAATCAAATGATGAAATATATAAAGGTATACAGTAGCCTATATCTCACCAGTGTAGCTGCTACTCCCACACTTTCTCCAGTCCTAAATGCCAGATCCAGATTTTCCCTCTGAAAGCAGATGCAGTTAGTACAGACACAGATACAAGTTATTTATGTATACTATCTGTTGTATATTTCATGAGGAAAAAAATTTAACTAAAGGAACTAAAATGAGATTTAAGAGGTTGGAGTGGGTTTTTAAAATGTTTTTTTCCAGTTAATCCTTAGGGACAATATTTCTTTTAGAGACAACTGTAAAGATGTTGATTGTGTATAACTATTTAACGTAAGTTAAAGTTAGAATGCTGTGTGACATGGGCCTAGTTTCCTGACCATATGTGATCTATGCATGTCCGAGTGTGTGTACCTTATTATCTGGGTTGAGTGTGCTGTAAGGTATATGCGTGGGGAGGTAGGTGTGGTAGACCGCACAGAAGGCTAAGCCATCTTCCCAGCTAGTGCTGAAGTTCGTGATGTCAATGTTCTGGCAACAGAAAACCCACAGCAGTTAACAAGCAACTACTGTACATAACTACACGCAATAAGATAAAGGACATACTTTAATACACAAATGGCTATTAGTAGGGTATTTAATAACCTCTTCATAGAGACATGGGATAAAAATATGAATGGTTCAAAGGTTGATCATATACAAGAGCTGACCTTGTAGCCCTGAGTTCGTCTCTGACACCAGCGTAGGAGAGAGTTCCTCCTGGATCCGCCATGACGACGCAGCAGCATACTGAAGCTATCGTCAGGCCTGACATTAATGCAGAACAAGAGGGAGAGAGATGCTGAGAGAGGGAAGAGGTGACTCCCATGACATAGGGCAAAGTGGAAAGGGGATGACACATGGGGCAACGTTTGGAGCAATGTTCCTGGGCTGAAGTTCTCTGAAAGTTCTCTGAGAAAAAAAACCCTATATCAATGGGAAATTGGCAAAAATAATGATACTCAGGAAGACTGCCCAGCAACAGTGCTCAATGAGTTGCTTGGAGTATCATTGCCTTTAGTTAGAGTGTGTGTATGTGTATGTTGGCAGATCCTTAGTGGCCTCACCTTATTTTACTGACTGAAGACACATCAATGCTTTGGTCATCATCTGGTTTACCTGTGAGATGCACATGCAAATAGAAAACAATTTGAAAGTCCCAGCCTTCCGTAAAGCACACATACACACACTCCCACACACACACACAAACACACATGCACACACATACACACACACATGCACATACATAAACACACACACACAAACATTCAACACACTTGTGTAAAAACTGGACCAGCTGTCTTGGCGTTGCAGGAGTAGGTCCAGTCTCCTTCCTCTCCCCACATCTCTCCCCGGCTTTTGACTCTGAGGACAGAGACCCACCACAGTTGTGAGAACTGCCTGCACTTAAGCTCCATTCACTCTGTTTAGAGAGTGGACTCAGTGATTCAAGGCTTGAGAGAACAAATTGTGTATCTGAGTCTGCCAAAGCTGCCTCAATTGTTTTGAAAACTCCTGGAGGTAGTTTGTTTGTGATAAACCCCGATAAGATTACTTCTCAGTCAAACATTCCTTTTTTTCTCCCCATTTTTTCTCACATACACACAAACACACACGTTCAGACATAGCGACCCCACACACCGCCACCGAAGCCTTTCACCGCCAAATTGTAGATAGTGATTCAGTAAAATTTGCGTCACCAAAAATCCACTGTTTATCGAATGTTTGCAGCTGAAAATGTGAGTGCTGTGTGTATGTGGGCAGGTGACATATGGTGTCGCTGCACTTATGCCCATGGCGGCTAGGCGCGGAGGCCCTTAATCCTGTAGCTGCTTCACCTGGCTAGCAGGTCCCACCACGTCCGACGCTGTTTGGGTGACGCCAACACCACTGCCAGGGGGCGACTCCGATGGAAGGGGCAGCCGGGAGAGGCTCCTGGATGGGATGCAACATGGACAGAAGATCACACCTGCACATCAAATATGAAGGAAATCACTGAGCCAACAATTATACAGAGTTGCAACTAAAAGTTGAGTGAACTGTAACTATAACTGGCTTAAGCGGAGAAAGAACTGGACAAGACAGATTAAACCTACAGTTTTTATAAGCAGTAATGCTTTAAAACGTTGATGAATATAATCCACTTAGCCTAGAGATCTAGACGCACCCTAGCCAGGGTAGTCTAGCAACTCTCCATTGGCTTGCGAGCTGGAAAAATTAAACTTTGATAAGGCCAATCACATCGTGTAAAGAGTCGGTAGGTGGGCTTAACATAATGATTGATGGCATAGTTGCAACGGTTCGGCATGAATTCCCTGCTACTTGAAAACAAAGAAGATGGATGTTGCTGTTGGCGAACAGCATGACACGAGTTAAGCTTTTTTTAAGTTGGCAAAAGTTTGAACTAGCCAACTAGCTCCGCTGGTGGGAAAATGCATGGGACTCATTAGTTGTAGCGCTATCCTATTGCGTGCAGAGGGAATTTGAAAGACAACCGATTATCCCGCCCCTTGTGCAAGTAGCCTATTGTCTCTGCGAGACACTCTGGCATTGAGTAATGATGCACGTTACTTTTACCCCTTGCATCGCGAGGAACCAATCACATCGGTGTATCTGATATAGGCGGGCCATGAGGCGAGCTAAACAGATGACGACAGCGCTGCAACGAATCAGTCAGTAAACATTGGTCGTAGTGTTATCCAAATGCGTCGAGGTCCGGAATCAGTCAGTAAACATATTGGCTGTAATGTGATCCAATTGCATGCAGTGAGATTTTCAAAGGCATGCTTGGTGCTGCCCCATGAGTGGGCCATTTTCATTATTCGTGGCCAGACCCTTAATCTTTCTAGATTACCAGGGTCTGGATTTTCCAGGCTAGTGCATTACAATATTAGGGTAATATATTACATTGCATTATATAGACAGGAAAACTGCAGATTAGACTTGTTGTGCAGGCTCACCTGGACCTCTCGGACAGCATGACGATCTTCCGCGGATCCTTCAGTCCGAACCCTGGCAGAGTCCTCCTGTCGTAATCCACCACTCCCCTCCCGCATGCCCTCACCTCTCCTTCACCTGCCGACCCCTCCCCTGGCCTCCCCCTCTCGCTCCTCGACTCCATCTCCTCCCTCGTCTTTTTTCCGCCTCTCTCTCCATCTCTCTCTCCATCTCCGTCTCCATCACCCCCTTCTGCTTTCTCCCGTCCACTCGTTCGGCCGCTCCCAGAGTCTTGCGCTGGTATCCTGGATGGTGGCCTGGCCTCTGCTGTCTCCACTGTTGCCGCCCTGGTCTGGGTGCTCTTGTCCAGCCGTGACTGTCTGCTCTGGGCCCTGAGCTGCTCCTGCTCCAGGCGCTGGCAGGTCTCGGCGTGCTGGGTCCTCAGAGCCTCGAGGTCACTCTCGGCCTGCCGCAGCAGCGTCCGCGTGGCCTCCAGGCGCTCTGTCGCCTCCTGCTGGCCCAAACGCAGCTCCCTGGCGCTCTCCTCAGCCTCCACGCGAAGCCGGTCGGCCACTGCTACTGCCACCTGCAGGTCGGACTGGAACTGCAGCCACTCACTCCTCTCTGACTGTACGGGGGACATCACACACATCATGTGCAAAATGCCTGACGTCCTGTCATGCACAGGAAAAGTAAAACGCATTCTATCCTACTGTAGCGCCTCCTCAAACCCATGGTGCTCAAAATACACAAATTTATACATTATATCAGATAAAAATGATCAGATAAAATGTATGCTACTTATCCTATGCTATATACTGTGCTCAGATATACAGTATAAATGCTCCATATATGTGCTCAGATAAATATGCCTACAACACAAAACTACAGTAATTACTAAAGACATTCTTGAATCTCCCCTTGGGGATCAATAAAGTATCTATCTATCTATCTATCTATCTATCTAATAAAGGTACAGTCTGCCATTCTTGCGAAAGGTTGCTGTTATTTGAGCTCAACAACCCTTCCATTCTCCTGAAGAACAGCATCGATTGGCTGAAACTGCTTAAGGCTCAGTCTAAACCATTATGCTTCTTTGCCCTTTACAGTGTGCACATTACAAGGACAGCTAGAGGGCATTGTGGAGCAATCTGCTGAATTTGACAAAACGTGTATTGCATTCTAATCACAGACTGCACCATTACAGTAATAGCTAATGTCAGGCAAATCAGGTCAGCTGTTCAGTCTGTCGGTTAGATGTCAGAGACAGGGGTGATTTTCTTTTAGCAGTACATGCAAATACACACTTCAGAAGTGTGTGTGTGTGTGTGTGTGTGTGTGTGTGTGTGTATGCTCCTGCAGTTTCATGATATTTCTGTGAGCTTGTTCTTAAGTACTAATATGGCCGGATGACGTAGGTAAGTGTTGGCATGGGTTTTGACAAATCACCAGTTCATCTCACCACAAACACATACTCCTATGATGTATGCATTCAAGTCGCTTTTGATTAACTGGTTTACTTAAAGTGACTCCAAGTGTGCGTCATTACTGTACACTTTTGGATCAGTGTCTGTACACATATTAGTAATGTGCTCTCTCTTTCTCTCTCTCTCTCTCTCTGTGTGTGTGTGTGTGTGTGTGTGTGCAGTGGCGTCATGCCCATTGAAATAAATAGAGGGAGAGCAGATAGCTAACAAACGTTCAGAAAAAGTCCTGTTGGCAAATTTCAGGAAAAGTCGGTAAAGGGGCTATTTCACACAATTTGAGGGTGCTGAATTCAAATATTTTGTTTACCAAGCTCAATTTTGAGTTTTAAGCTTGCTAATTAGCATAATTAACATAATTCACATACTTTTTGGTTTTGCCATCAGATATCATAGGAATTGCAAAAAATAAGGCATTAATATACTCTTTATGTATCAGATATGTTGTGGGACAGGACAGGAATTACCCCAATGACCCTCAAGTAGCAATTGAAAATAAGCTCAAATTAAAATATAAATTGAAATAATAGCTAAAATTCAGTATGACAGAAAGAAGCCTACAAAAAGAAAACAGAAAGAAGCCTACAAAGTCAAACCCCTCCCCCACATCGGACAGTCAGACCACATTAGCATCCTGCTGCTGCCCCGATACAGACAAAGAGCAAAAGTCACCAAACCAGTTCTGAAGGAGGTGAGAGTGTGGCCGGAGGGGGCCGTATCACAACTTCAGGACTGCTTTAAATCAACAGACTGGGATATTTTCAAAACAGCTGCCACCCACAACAACCACATTGACATTGAGGAATACACAGACACTGTCACCAAATGCATCGATGATGTTACAGAAATAAAACACATCACCATTCGGGCCAACCAGAAGCCATGGCTGACAGGAGACGTCCACAGACTGCTGAGGGCCAGAAACAAAGCCTTCAGAGCTGGAGATGTAGCTGGCCTAAGAACAGCGAGGGTTAACCTGTCCCAGGGCATCAGGAAGGCAAAAAAGGATTACACAGACAAAATAACAACACACTTCAAAGACAGCAGAGACGCACAGAGCCTGTGGCAGGGCATACAGGCCATCACTGACTACAAGCCTGCGCCACGGAGCTGTGAGAACAACAAC
Source organism: Alosa pseudoharengus (assembly GCF_046254945.1). Lineage (NCBI taxonomy): Eukaryota > Metazoa > Chordata > Actinopteri > Clupeiformes > Clupeidae > Alosa > Alosa pseudoharengus. Next base: position 20,298,607 of record NW_027468859.1, on the reverse strand, counting down.
TCTCTGCTAAATGACCTGAACAGTTTTTTCGCCCGTTTTGAAGCACAAAATGACACTCACCCACAGAAAACCCCACCTCCCCCCCACGACCAACCCCTGTAGCTGTCCTCTGCTAGCGTGAAGAGGACACTAGCCACCATTAACCCACGCAAAGCAGCAGGCCCAGACAACATACAAGGCCGACTGTTGAAGGACTGTGCAGAAGAGCTGAAGGATGTTTTTACAGACATTTTCAACACCTCTCTGGAGCAAGCAGTCATCCCATCACTTTTCAAAGCTGCCACCATCATACCTGTGCCAAAGAAATCATCACCATCATGCTTCAATGACTACCGTCCTGTAGCACTCACGCCCATAATCATGAAGTACTTCGAACGGCTAGTCATGTCACACATCAAAGCCACCCTACCCCCCACCCTGGACCCCTTCCAGTTTGCATACCGAGCCAAACGATCCACGGAGGATGCAATCTGCTCTGCCCTCCATCCAGCCCTCACCCACTTGGACAATAAAGACTCATATGTGAGAATGCTGTTCATAGACTTCAGTTCAGCATTCAATACCATAATACCACAACAACTCATCAGCAAACTGGACAAGCTAGGATTCAGCACCTCCCTCTGCAACTGGCTGCTGGACCTGTTGCAGAGACCACAAGCAGTACGTGTCGGGAACAACACCTCAAGCACTCTGACCCTGAGCACGGGGGCCCCGCAAGGGTGTGTGCTCAGCCCCCTGCTCTTCACACTGCTAACACATGACTGTACAACCACTCACAGCTCCAACCATCTGGTGAAGTTTGCAGACAACACAACACTGGTGGGCCTCATCACTAAGGGCGATGAGGCTCACTACAGAGAAGAAGTAAACCTGCTGGCTAAATGGTGCAAAGACAACAACCTCCTGCTGAATGTCAGCAAGACCAAGGAGATTGTTGTCAACTTTCAGAGAGGCCACAAACAACTGCCACCACTGTTCATCGACAGAGATGCTGTGGAGAGAGTGAGCAGCACAAAATTCCTGGGGGTGCACATCAGCGACGACCTCTCCTGGACCACCAACACAGCATCACTGGCGAAGAAAGCCCAGCAGCACCTCTACTTCTTGCGCAAATTGAAGAAGGCAAGTGCCACGCCTCCCGTCATGACCACATTCTACAGAGGGACCATCGAGAGCATCGTGTCCAGCTGCATCACAGTGTGGGGCGGAAGCTGCACAGATCAGAACAGGAAGACCCTCCAGCGCATTGTTAACACAGCTAAGAGGATCATTGGAGCACCACTCCCCTCACTGCAGGACATTTACACCACCCGCCTCACCCGCAAAGCACTAATGATTGTCAAGGACACAACCCACACTGCACACGAACTGTTCAGCCTCCTGCCCTCTGGAAAGAGGTACAGGAGCCTCCGCTCCCGCACCACCAGACTTGCAAGTAGCTTTATCCACCAAGCAATCAGGATACTGAACACTCTACCCACTCTCCCATCACTGACAGCCCCCCCACCCACCAGCCAGCCAGGAACCTAGGATCCTGTCTACCCTAACCCCCCCCCCCCCCACAACATCCCCCCAGGACCGCCCTGTGGAACTGCACTGTGACTGCGCAGCCTAACGTGTTGCTGCTTCATATCAAGCCTGATATACTGGAAATGACTGCATATCAATGCAAATATACAGTACACACAAGCACAAGTTTAAACTTCATGTAAATGTTATCAATGTTATTTATCACTCTGCCACAATGCTGCTGCCACTACTACTCTGTCAGAAGGTTACGCTAGGACTATGTAAATATACAACACAACTACCTCTATTTTTTTTATATATGTTCTATATTTCTATATTTTGATATATGTTCTATATTTCAGTCTCACACTTTAATGTCTGTATGTGGTATGTCTGTATATTCTTATTTTTTATTGTCTATGACTATGTCTATGTCTAAAGTATGTCTATGTCTGTATTTAAAGTATGTCTATGTCTGCATGGGAAAGTAAGAAACGAAATTTCAATTATTTGTATGACCAGTGCATGTAAAGAAATTGACAATAAAGCCGACTTAACCTGACTTGTATGACGTTTAGAAGCAAAATAGATTCCTTGATAATAAATTGATAGAATAGTAGGTGACTGCTCATTTTTCTGTAGAAAGTACTTTGTCACTAACTATTATGAACAGTTGTCAGTCTTTACAGAGGATTTACACTGTATTTTTTTTTACTGTAAAGGCGACTGTGCTTGCCTAGTTAAAACATCTCACTGGTGCTCTTTCCTATCATTCAAATCCCAGCCATGCAAAAAAATGGAAGAGTGTGCATGTTTGAGGGTTGCTGAAGAGTGCTATGGAGATTGCATTATTTGCAAATAAAAATAAAATTTACACAAGATATCCTTTATAGTGCAACAAAAAGAAACATTCTCCAGTGCATCATTACTGCATATGATGCTGAAAGGGAAGTGGACCTAGGACAAATCCTCTGAACTGATTAATGTCCCTGTACTGTAGCTATTGCAGATAGCGATGGTTATTTGTGAAGTGGAAATAAGTCATCCTCACTCAAGTGCTGTCTAGCAATGTGGAATGTCCAGTAATGTTCACTGCAAAAACTGCTCATTCAACACTGGTAATAGATGCTCAAGATCTAGTTATGTCTTTAGGGAACCCATCTGACTGCAGCACATTAAAGAAGTATGCAGGAAAGTTTGTAAGAAACTTTTGTATTGTTATTTGGTATTTGTTATGTGGTAGCAAATGATGTTGACTATCAAAGAAATAGACCTAATGTAGGAATGCACACAGATATTGCAACAGATACACTCAGGCCAATCCAAACTTTTCTCATCTGTTGTTCCTTGTTGGTGGAACACACTGCCAGTTCCTACAAGGGCAGGGTCATCCCTCTCCATTTTCAAAAAACTCCTGAAGACCCAGCTCTTTAGAGAACATATCCTCTCATAGCACCACTTACAACAAGTCTTGCTGATCCTAGCACTTACCATCCATCTTGAACTGACACTCAACTGTTTAAAAACAGCACTCACTGATGCACTTATTCTTACTGTACTCTACCGTTTTTAAATTGTCCTAAAATTGTTGAGATAATTGCTTTAAAACTTAACTGTTACCATGTTGTTAGTCGCTTTGGTTAAAAATGTGTCAGCCAAATGTAATGTAATAATGGTGTAGGCCTATCTGATTAAGACCCAAAGAGTGGTTGAAACGTACTTATTAAATTACACTGGAGCAAAGAAGACCATCTTCACTTTTTTCCCTTTGTAATTGTCAAAGAAATCCCATAAAAACAGGAAGGCCTAGGGTAGCCTACATCAGATGGCCTAAAGATTAGACTCTTCTGCATAGCATTAAGTGATTTGCATGCAGTAATTTGAACACTGACCTTGATCTAGCCTACTTTGGCTATTTAAAGGTAATTTATTGCCAAAACATCACACAATATAAATGAGCTATAACAAACAATAAAGGGCTTAATCACACACAAACTACTATTTTATCTGACTACAAAAATAATAATTATGTAGGAAGTTTAGAAGTTTGAAACCCAGAATTGACCAAAAGTGCACCAAATTCAACACAAATGACTCAATACACTTGGAGAAGGCCCGCGTCCTTTCTTTTCCAGATATTTTAGGATTTCGATATCGCTTCAGTATCGAGTATCAAGATATTTATGGCAGGTATTGTATCGAAGTCATAATTTTGGTATCATGACAACACTATGCCAGAGCCACTCTGTTTTCTAGATGTTGAGGATCGGAGGCTCTAACACCAACAAGTGATGCTGCTCAATGGCATATTAGAAGAGCACATTATTAAGCTCTAGTATAGAGCTGCACAGTCCCGCCCACAGCCAAAATGCGGTTAGGTGCCGGATGTAAGATACCCATTCATTTGTCCCATTGACGTTTGGAAAAATCCGTATCTAAAGAGTTTTACAGCATGTCTTAGGTTAACCAGCTACGGCATAACTCATAAGCATACAACATATCATTTCGAGTGAAAAAACGAAGAGAAAATCCAAAAAAAGGTACAAGACTGTGTACATATTTTCATTTCCGAGAGAAGGAACTACTCATCCCATAAACCACCGCACCTCACTGAATAATATAGGCAAAATCAACGCAATTTATTTTGCCATTTAAACCATTTCCAACCGGCGACAGCACACGAACCCTTTCCTCCAAACAGTGATTTTTATATAGTGAATGTGCAGTTAATAGCCGTTATTTCAGGAGTAATCGTGTAAATAATAGTGTTTTTATATTGAATTTTATATTTATCATTGTGTATTTTATATCGTGTGTGTGTGAAAGCGGTTAACGTTAAAGGAACCATATGTAAGACATGTATTTCAATTAATCATAAAATGGCCCTGATATGTCACTAGACATTAAGAAATCATGTTCATTTCAAATACTAATATCACTGACAACAGTTAGTCTGGCCAGGATATTGCCATTTAAAAAGTGAAGTTGCAGCCCTCAACTGATGTTGATGTTGTGTTTTGTCATGTCATGTTGTGTTTTGGCCTGATGCGCCACCCTCTACCTATCTACTAATCACAAAGTCAGTAGTGTTTTGGCATCCGGGTTGGCAACCTCGAGTCAGGGTGGAGGGGGAGGGGTTACACCGCTCTATAGTAATTTGAAAGTGATTGCAGTACCAGTTTTGGCCACAATCTTACATATGGTTCCTTTAAGTCCCATAGACCTATTTTAAAAAAAATATTATGAAGCCAAATCAGCGATGTTACCCACCAAAAATATTTTTCAGTGTCTATACAGTAATAATATTCTAACTGTGAAAATGTCAGACCCTATTTTGATACCTAGACCCTTCAACGTTACTCACGGTAGCATGGTTTGTTTATTAGCCTGGTTAGCATTGACACTTACAGCTAGCTCTTCATGTGAGTAGAAGCACAACACCAGTTATCCTGACGGTTTACATCACGTTCCGTTATTACAAAAATATGTTAAGCCAGTTAAGCAAATTGCGTATTGATCAGTTAGAGATTAAGCGCCCAATGTGACGTCACATGCAGCTGTAGTTCCTTATCACCGTGTTACGACAAAAACTCAAAACAATTCAACTGATCCTAAAAATAAGGTATGACCACTTGAAGCAATAGAGGTGACCCCAGTGCCTAACATATGGAAGGCATTAAATTAAGATCCCAATGTGCACCGAGATATATTTTTTCTAAAAAAAAAATCCCATCCACTCCGCTAAACTCTAGGAACGCAACCACTAGATGGCGATGAGATTACTTTCCCTCCCTATGTCGGAAATGCTAAAGGTTAGCCTGTCGGCTACCTGAAAAGTTTGAGTGTTTAAACTAACATTTACAGTGGTCTATTTCAGTGTTTCTCAAAGTGTGGTCCGGGGACCACTGGTGGTCCGCAAGCTATCCCAAGTGGTCCGCGAGCAGACGTTGTAAAAAATAATATAGATGAGTTGTTTGCAATATTGAACCAACTTGTATGTAAATCCAAACAGTTCTGCAACACTGCCTATGTAAGCTATGCCAATTTAAATCATATGAATCCTCTGACACAATAAGCAAGGTGCAAAGACAATAAGCAAGGTGGTTCAGTGAGTAGGCCTATTGTGTCTATTAGCTAGGTGGTCCGTGAGGTTTTTTCTAATGGTTCAGTGGTCCTTGGTCTGTAAAAGTTTGAGAAACACTGGTCTATTTGATAGTGTATTGGCCCTGACTAAGTTCGTGTGATGTATAAACCACAATCCTTGTTGATACAAGTACCAATATTCGTCAAGAAAGTTTTTAATCACATTAGGATTTTCGCCATAGGCAGTAAAATACTCCGCCATCTTTGTCAATAATTTTCCCTGAGAAAGTTTCAAACTATGACGGCCTTTCCACCAATCAGAGGCATCACTGTGGGATTGTTCAGGATTGTGGGTAATGAAGTACTTATCCAAGAGATCGCGAATAAAAGGCATTTATCTCAAAACAAGGTTAGTGCCCCATGAACTCTTGGCGTCTATATGAGCATATACAATCGCTTAGTACAGCCGTAGCTGGTTTTAAGTCTACCACGTGCAGTTAAGTTTTTATGGCTCCCAGTGACTTCCGTTTTACTTCCGCTACAAGGGACCTATCTTTCAAAAAAATATGAACGGGAGTGAAAGGAATTATCCGGAGTAAAATGTACTTTAGATCGATTTACGGATGATTGGGGGTACATACGTTGAGTTGACATCAAAATCATGTCATTCGGATGTGTTTTGAGAAAGTTCTATTGTACCGTTTTCAGTCACACAACTCGTAGCCTGGAAGTGAGCAGGGCATTTCAATTTCGCCGCTACAAAACGCTATTTTTATACCTCTTCTACAGTTCCAAACAACATAACACTTACGTGGTAGTAAGTAGAGTGTCCCTAAAGCCAAACCGAAGTATCCCGAGGTCTTTATGTGGTCGAATAGAGAGTCCAGAATGAATTTCATCAAGCCAGTACCTTTCTGGAAATGTTGCCATCTTTGCTGTAGGAGTCTTATTGCTGAGTGTGTTGTAACACGCTCTGGAAATTCACAATTTTGTCGCCTTTTTTTTTTAAAAAAAAAACATAGTCCAGTCCATACAACTTCATTTCAATTTCGAAAGAAATACTGGACTATGTTTTTTTTTTTTTTTTTAAACGGCGACGAAATTGTGAATTTCCAGAGCGTGTTACAACAGTACAACAGCGTGTTTGGTCCAGTTTTAATTTTGTGCCACGAATTTCACATATGATGTGTGTGAATTTAAAAGATAATTTTTCACGTCAAGAAAGTACTGTTGTTCGATAGACTTCAAAAGTTATGTTGGTTTTGTGCGAATCCGCTCAGTGGACTACATCTCTCGTCTCGAACGATGTACGTCACCAACGTAATTAACGATAAGATTAGCTGTTATGCTAGTTAACGGTTGCATCTTGCTGCCTGCTATGTCACTTAACAGTATCTAATGTACAGTCTATGGACGAATACAACTTAATGTGTTTAATCCTCTGACTCATGGTATTTTCATCGGCAAGGAAAGCCCAATTAAGACCTGTTGCTGGTATGCTTGTACAATCTAGTGTGGCTGTGAATGAGCTAACGTCACTAGCGCAACTGATGGGTTTGTAGTCGTTGGAATTACGATCTTTCACAATGTTGTAATTCAATAGTTACGAAACAAACTGCAAATGTCTTTACATGAAAAATTGTCTTTAAAATTGACAAACATCATATTCAAGGTACAAGTCAACCGGGACCAGAAAATAATTTCTTTTTCGCCATAGACTGGCGTTCAAAATTTTTTGAAAGATAGGTCCCATGGAGGCAAATGGAAGTGGCGTCACTGGGACACTCTATAGACACTCTCACTCAACTCAATATCACTATAAAAGACAAAATCTGAGACAAAATCCGGGGACATTTTCAGTTGAGAAAGGTAAAACATGTAATGGGGACACTGTGGGGTGTGACTAGACCTGCACTAGTCCACAAGCCCTCATAGTGGGGGTTCGGGGGCATGCTCCCCCGTAAGAAAATTTGGTATATTTTAACGTTAAAATGCATCAATTTGGTGCACTTTTAAAAAAAAGGTTAGACTTATTATTCTTATCTATGGATGGAAATATTTGTGCTGTAGCCTAAACTTGCACTTCAGAATTTTAACCATGCACACACAGGTGGAATGGTTTTAATATTGCAATAAGTTATGATATTGCCCAACCACAAAGCATATTTTTCTTCACAGTTTCAAAGTTCAGAAATGGTCCAAAATAGTATTGGCACATTTCAGCACTCCATGAAAGTGTATCCTAGTGGCTGTGTTGTTCAAATAGGCTAGTTAATCTAGCTATCTTGGTCATTGTAATGCCTATCTTTTTTTTTACAGGACAGTCTGTGCTATACCCATATCTGAGAATGTATGATGTGATAATATTTGTCCAATGTAGCCTAATAGGGCCTATGTGTGTCAGTCTTATATCAAGAAAAAATAACTCACATCTCATGAATTTTTTTATTTATATTTTTGTGTTAATGTCACTAGGAAGCATGCCAGTAGAAATATAGGCTATATTCATATTTGTAGGTGATTGTCTGGAATCTGGCAATATGAGAACCATGGTGGGATAGGCCTGGCTAAACAATTTACAAAAACGTTTGTACTGACATAAATAGTTCACATGAGAATAGGCTTTCATTATAATTTTGGCCCAAAGTTGGAGACCCTGTAGAAATTTTGTTGCAATTTCAAAACCGGACTACTCAGGAACCGCTTGTTGTAGACCTACCGATGCTAGAGTTGTTACATAAGTTCATTGGTAATTTTCTCGCGAACCATTTATCACAGCAACTTGGCGCTATATCATTGGAAAGCTTAGATTCCGGCCGTTCACGTGATATCTGCGTATTATATGTATGCTATCTGTGTGACGAGTAGCCTACTCTGCAATTTTAGTTTCACCTGGACTTGAGCAGCTGGCACGTTCGTGATGAATTACTTTAATAAGTCCCCTGCACAAGTGGTTTCATTTCAAAGATTCTACCGCGCTGCTACTCCACCAGTCAAACCAGGAATATGGGCATTCTAGAACATCTCTGAGGTCTGAGCGCTTGCTTTGACCTATGTATTTGACTAGCTTGAGACTGCGTGAAGGGTGCGCAACTGTACGTTTGGTCAGTGTTTTCTTTCTTTCTTTTTTTCCAATTTCGGGTCTGTCAGTCACAGTGAAAACCGGGGACTTTTCCGGGGACAGCTCCAGTCCGGGGGACTGTCCCCGGAAACCGGGGACGTCTGGTCACCCTACTATAAAATCCCATAAAAACCGGACAAATATCAAGGCTCCCAATACATTTCTATGGAGCCGTAAGGTGATGTTGACGGGCCATGTCTGCCTGCACGGAGCTACTGGACTGCCATTGGCTCATCTGCGTTCGATGGGTGGGGTTTTGCGAACGGTCAATTGTCAATGGAGAAATTGCATTGAATTTTTACTTCCGGCATCGGCTGTGGGCGGGACTGTGATGCTCTATAGAGGCAAGCACACATACCAAATCCAGTGTTACTAGAAGTAAAATGTTTTTTATTGACGGTTGTTGCTGACGGTAGATGCAGTTCTGCATTAGGCTTATTCCCGCTAAGTTCATATGTACTGTAGGATATATTCTGAGTTGAAGGTTATCTGTGCAATTTGTTATTGTGATGAAATGCATTAAAAACCACGAGTGACTCACTATGTTAGCAATAAAAATATGGTTGTGTTTTGATTAGAATTTCCGAGTTTATTACATGTTAACTGTAATCATGTTCCCATTAAATATGTTAATAAACTATGGTATGGCTTCTTTAATGCTCAAACATGTATTTAGAGAACAATTCTATTTGGTTTTAGTGATTACTTTTGAAATCAACCCAATTTAGGGGAAAATAAGCAAAAATAATCGCTATTTTATGTTAAAATGCTGATAATGCGGCTTAGAACTCAGAATTGAGCTTGGTAAACAAAATATTCAGAATCAGCACCCTCAAATTAGGTAAGAAGGGTGGTTTACCAACTTTTCCTCAAATTTGCCGTCAGAAGTTCTCTTCTGTGAAGCTGCTCTCCCTCTAAAAAGGGGCACGTGCCTCCTCGGATTTTTCCTCCCTGATATTTTTTTTGATCATAACTTTGTTCCTATTATGCTCCATAATAAGCCAAAGCCTATAACGACTCAAATGTATTCTTGTGGATGTGTAATAAACCGTAGCTGAAGACCGGTCAACATCAGCCCTTTTCCTAAAATTGGTGTCTGTGTAAGTTCCCGTAACAACTCACACGCGCATTGAGCTCGCAATGTTTTGCTCGTGTTGAACTTACAGTTAAAGGAGAATTCCGGTGTGATATTGACCTAAAGTGTGTTGAAACATGATACCGAGTGTGAACGTATGTCTCATAGCCCATCTCGGCTTGTCCCCTGCACTCCAAAATCTGGCGCTAGTTAGCCGATGCTACCAACAGCTTTTTCAATGGTGGTGCTTCGGCATCGGGCTAGCCATGCAAATAAATCACTGTTTTACACCATTTACGAGGCTCAATGTATCTCCACACTTCATTGGTAGACTTCCGAGGGCCCTGACATTTAAAACGAGACATTGAGAACTTTGAAAAAGCACTGGTAGTTTACTTACAAGACGATTTATACAGACAGTATCTTCACGAAGTTTAGCATTTGCAGCCATCTTCAATTTAGTTACGATAAGTCGAGCGACGAGTAAGAATGAACAGGTATGATAAGGGATCAGATTCCAAAAATAATTCCGTGGAAATGCATGGATTCCAGTTTTTTCCAGTAGCAGCAACTGGAATCCATGCATTTCCACGGAATTATTTTTGGAATCTGATTTTTGGAAGCACCACCATTGAAAAAGCTGTTGGTAGCATCGGCTAACTAGCGCCAGATTTTTGAGTGCAGGGGACAAGCCGAGATGGGCTATGAGACATACGTTCACACTCGGTATCATGTTTCAACACACTTTAGGTCAATATCACACCGGAATTCTCCTTTACTTTAGGCTACAGTTTGAACAGTTGAACTGTTACAGTTACAGTTTAAACAGATACAGTCAATGGTGTTGAAGTGGTAAGTAGTCTAGCTAAGCAATAGAAAGTAGTGGTGGACCAGGAAATTTTGACTTGGTGATCAAAAAGTTAGAACTATGGATTTGATGTTGGCCGCGAATTCAGAACATTACGTTAACATTAGCCTACATGGTGTCAGTGTAACGTAGCCTAGGCTAGGCTACTCTTACAAATATTTGGCAGTCTCCTGGTTTCCAGTTTCATAGAAACGAGGGGTGTTAAATTTGAAGTGACTACAAAACATTAGGCCTACCAAGGCATCGCGTTGGATGTTTCTCCACTTGTTCTCTTCACCTATCTGGCAGCCATGTAGTGAAAAGGGATAGGCTACCTGTTCAAAAGGAGGCCTAAAGTTGTTTTATATTAAATAGCATCGCTATGACCCTGATGTAGAGGGCAAGAAAGTATAATAGTCTCTCTCATGTGCTCATAAATTAGGTTATTATCAGGTCACTTGCTCATGATTTGCAGGTAACTTACAAATGAGGTAGCCTATTGCTTCAATTTGCTTGCCATAATTGTAATGAAAAAATATATTACTAGTAGTAAAATATTCAAATATTTAGTGTTAACCTTACTCAGCACTAAAACCTGTCAAACGTCTTTTAAAGTCCTTCATCACATGAATCAAGTTTAAAATAATTTAATTTCTGAGCACCACAAAGTCAGACCTCAGCACCTTTTTTTTAATGTAAGATTGTTCTTAGGTCACATATCAATCAAATGGCAACTGCAATGGTAGGCCTACTGTTTTTAAAATCATGTGTAGTAGGCCTAAGTGTAAATATGTGTGTCTAAACATGCTTTAATGAGCTTACACTTTAATGAGCTGAATTGGAGCTTACAGTTCTTTGACCAACCTATGTGTTTTACGTTAACTTACAAAATAGATAGCCTACTTTAGCTTAGTCCTCAGATAGAGGAGGGTTGCTGCTTGCTTGCTGCTGGTATTTCTGTCCCTCCCAAACTGCATTTAAATGGTATGTTTAGCAGCCAGAATTTAAAAATGTCCAGGGGGAGAAATCCCCGCCCCCCAGTAACATGACACCCCCCCCCCCCCGAAAAAAATTGCCTGATTGTGCCCCCCCTGAATTTTGGCTTGCATGACGCCCCTGTGTGTGTGTGTGTGTGTGTGTGTGTGTCTGTGTCTGTGTGTGTATGCCATGAGTGTGTGTGTGTGTGTGCCATGAGTGTGTGTGTCATGAGTAATGTGCTCTGTGTGTGTGCGTGTACTGTGTGTGTGTGTGTGTGTGTGTATGTGAGAGAGAGAGTATTGTGCTGTGGTGGAGAAGTGTAAAATGACCTCTGACCTCTAGAGTCCTCTTGAGGCTCTGAACCTCCTCTATGAACTCTGCCCTCTCCACCACCAGTCTCTTTAGAACACCTAATAAACACACACACACACACACACACACACACAAATACACAGCTACTCAAACGCACATATGACTAAAGTTCACACCAAACTACACAGAAACACTAACACGTATGTGACACACACAGACACATAGTAGCCCTTTGTAAAAGCTTTAAAACTTATCCAGACCATTTCACTTCTGCTGTGGCCCCTATGTTGTCTTTATGATGGCTATGTGTGTGTTTGTAAAACAGGGATGGTGTGCTAAACACCTTAATCTAAACTAGACTGAGTGCTGAATCCTCCCAACAGTGAATATAAGTTTAGAATTAAGGACAGCACTCAGCCTTTTTAAACAGCCTTTTCAAACTGTTTTATATACTGAAGAAGGGCGCCTGGGCTGAAATGTCAATGTGGAACGATTAGAAAGAACTTACATATGTGTGTCTGTGACATAAATTAAAGTAATAGAACGAAGCAAGTAAATGAGTCTTACCTAAGACCTCGACTACGCCGTCCTGCCCGGTGCAGATGCCCAGCACTGCCTGGTGCTGCTCCAGCAGCTGCAGGAGTGCCATGGCCACACCCTCCGTCACCATGCCCTCCATGACCCCACCACCCATCGCCATGGCACCAGTGACCACTCTCTCCGGAGGCTCACCGATGACGCTTCTGGATGCGGCCCCTGCCGGACTCCTCCCTTCTGGCCAGACAAGGGGAAGTGGACCAACCTCCGCCCGGGGAGAGGCGCTGCCCCAGTCCGTGGATGGCTCCAACGCGGCGGCCGCGGCTTCTTCGGCCAGCAGGGCATCCTCCGCCTGGCTCAGGGAGGCTGTCGCCGGGGCAACCCCAGATGCGGTCTCCGTGGGCGACGGCGGAGCGGAGAAGGAGAGGGACGGCCGGGACATCCCTGGGAGGTCCGGCGCACTGGGGGAGGAGGGAGGGGTCTGGAAGAAATCAAAGTGCGATCCTGGAACAGAGGAGAGATACGTGCTGAATGGCTGAGAAAGCCACAGGGAAAGACAGACACTACTGAGGCTATAGCACTTTAGATGGCGCTCCAACATGCAGAGCATCTGTATGCATTTTAAAACCAAACAAGGCTGGCGCCCGAGATGCTTACCTGACCTTACTGTTATTAAGAAAGCCCCGCCGGTGAACTAAAAACACTCTCAGCCCTGCTGTATACAGACAGCTTACTACTAAACAGAAGAGACCACAGCCAATAAACACACCCATTACAGCAACACAGAACATATGCCCAACCAGCAGGTAACCTAGCAGTCTTCTCTCTCTCTCTCTCCTTCACTCTCTCATACACACCTCTTCTCTCTCTCTCTCCTTCACTCTCTCATACACACCTCTTCTCCCAAGCAGCCTGTGTGCCTAGCTGCTTGTCCCTTAAAGCTGCATGAGTTTGCTGAGTCATCGTTTGCCTGGGAGAGCATGAGCTACTGCAGTGACCAGTCTGTGAGTGGCAGAGACTATCCCTGCATCCCTCCTACTCAATACAAATACAAGTGTCTCCCCTAGCGATGTAAACACACACACAGACGCTCCGCTGGTTTAGACAAAGGGCAGGTAATATCCCATTGTGCATTGTGTAGTGCCCCTCCTCAAACGGCATGCCACACAGAGACAGCTGGTAGAGTGCAGAGAGCGCTTAACACGCTACAGTGAACAGAGAGTCTCCTCTGGTCTTCTCAGCAAAATCTTGTACACAGCTTGTGTGTGTGTGTGTGTGTGTGTGTGTGTTTGATAGATAGATACTTTATTGATCCCCAAGGGTTTGTGTGTGTGTGTGTGTGTGTGTGTGTGTGTGTGTGAAAGTGTGTATGCTCCTGCAGTGTGTTGCTTTGAATACTAATACACATGATGTAGGTATATCATAGGTATATTTATAAGTGTTAGAGTATATGAATATGACTTTTAGTTACCTGAGGGGCCAAAGCCATCCTTTCCAGCGAAATTACCCATGAGTCCCTGCAACAAAAGTGGTAAGGTTCAACTGGGTACTTCTTGCCTGGTGCTCTGCTGTCCTAAATACATGTACAAACATGCACAAACACATAAACATACAAATATGACTCATTAATACACTTCATAAGCTCAAGGAATTAGTTAAGATGCCCGATTGGTTAATTTACAAGTTAAATAAAATACATTCCTGCCTTATTCTGCATTCTTTTCTCAGACCTCATTTCGAGACCTGCCAAAACTATAGCACGCGTTTAACAGATTGATACATAGGCTGGACACGATATCAGTGTATCTCATTATTCATGAATATATCTGAGCTTGAAACGCCTAAAGCCTAGGGGTATCAAAAAGTGTAGATTGGTGTAGCAGTCTTCTGCGGTCTTTGCAGAAGAATTTCTTAACCGGGTTTACTGCGTCTCCAAGCTTTATGAAGGCAGGTGCCATCGCAATATTCAGGATAAACTCACACTCGTCCTGTGTGCGAGGACGATAAGATCCACCTTCTTGGATTATTATTCTGGATCTATTTATAGATTTGTTATTCCAGATCATCCCAACCGCAGCGTCAAGTGTACCTATGCAGTACAGGTAATCATGCTGAAAAATGCTGCTGCCAATGGCTGTCACAGCTACCAGTCGTGATTCTAAAATGCACAAGATCCCATACTGAATTTTGGTGATGTGACGTTCGGGCTATTCAATTATCCTCCCAGTCCGAGGAAAAAACGCACATGTCTCATAGGCTACATCAATTGATCGTTTGCTCTACCGCACACCTTCAGACTTATTCTGTTCAAGTTCATTTACTCACCTCTGAAGAGGGAAGGCTTTCACTTTTCCGCCGGACGTTGTGTGAGGGCGCTCATATTCTATGATTCTATGATGAGTCTCTCTAGTCCTGCTCTCTCCATCAATATGAACAGGACAGACAACACCTTCCACTCCCCAAAGTCAGTAACCAGCTCAGTGACTATAACCACACGCTAGTTGGCTACAGTGGAGATCTCAGCACTCGGCATCATACGTGGACGCATGTGGTGCACACGCGCGGAAAGCCGTCCCAATTGCAGCTCTGCCTGCCCTGCACGTCAACAGACGGTAACGGCATGATATGGCTCGCCTTCAGTGTACATGTACCATACAGTAAATAAAATTCCTATTGACATAATCCACTCTAAAGAGCAATAAAAGTCTGTGCATCATTCGGGCTTATTATTACCATTGTCAAATAGGATTCTAGGTTAGAGAAGAGATGGATGATGGGTGCAGTGGGAACATCTACTGCACATCGCATGGACAGACACCAACACAAAACGGACAAAGCTCTTAGGGCAGGATGGCATGCACAATGGATGCTGTGGTAAGATGGATGTGCAGAAAGAAAAAGGGTATAGGCTATAATTAATAAGGGACATTCAGACACGCATTTTCACTTACAGATCTTGAAGGGGGCGGGGGGGTATTCTTATTCTTGAATCTCAACATTGAGTCATACGCAGGGGCGTCGCTAGCTACATTCGGGGCTAGAGCCCAGAACTTAGAGACCTTTTTGTTCGGGGGTTTCTCCCCTCGAGAGATTTTAGAAAATCGGGCTGATGAACATGCAATTTTAACCTACTTTGAGAATGAGAAGGAAGGCCAATTGTAATGACTCACGTCACGGCATCCTGAATATTTTGATGTTTAAAGACCGTGTAAGGAGAACGTCTCTTCTGTCAAAGTGCACCACATACAACACCCAAAATATGACATTAAAATAGCCTGTAGAATAAACATCGTCATGCACCTCTGTCAAGTGCACAGGTGTGAGCGTTCGTCTCGGGATAAACATTTGGACGTCATCCCCTTCAATTAATGGGCTATGGGTGCCTTGAAAGCAGGGCTCGAATTACGTGGGAGCCAGAGGGAGCCGAGCTCCCATAGAGTGAGGACTGGCTCCCATGAAAGCAACAAAGTCAAAAACCTGAGGGGGTCTCTCATATCTGAAGGTGTCTGGCATTGTAATTTAATATTAAACAACCGCTCATTATCCATCCCTGTGCAATCTCTTACCATTAAAGACGTTAAATTAAAATATAGGCTACTACGGGACGTAGACCTACACTACGCTCTTGAACGCAGCATGACACTTCACCACCACCACTAGACTATATGAGCAAACCGTATCGATTTGACAGCACTCGCAAATCTGAAGAAGTCACCCTGCTTTGATGTGAGTGTTTTGTCTATTTGCATAGGCGTCCATTGGGCTAGCCTACGTGGTTTGATAAGCTGAAAATTCCTGTTTGCTGTTGAACTTGCGCTTCACCTATATTCTATGTTGATTGACAAAGCCATAAATTATGGCCCATAATGTAGCCTACAATGATTGTGTTGTCTGATGATCTCCTCTGCCATTCAGAGCTCCGGAAAGTTCCCAGCTATTTTGAAACACCTGTTAGCAATCTCTGATGTCGGAATATTACCCGACAATATCTCAGTGCAAACTCCAAAATTGTTCGTCTATTAATTTTTCACGGTTCAACACATTAGCCTACTAGAACACAGTTTGGCTGGCTTTATTCATTTCTGCCAGTTATTGCTTTTTCCCCTGTGTATAAGTTACACTACATGCATTATTGTGTTTGACACTGAGGATAGCCTATCTGAGACGGTGGTCTGGTTTAAATGAGTTACGTTGTGAAATTGAGAATGGCACAGACTAAATCGTTTAGTCTATTTCTTTGTATTGTGAAATTGAAATGAGATATGGACTATTACAATCAATAACATGTTGAAATTAATTAAAAGTAATCAATTTCTATGAAAAATCTATGTCTGTTGTGTGCGTGTGTCAAGGTAAATCCTAGGCCTACCGTGCGCATACTGTACTGCGCAAAAGCGCCACTTGCGCCTAGGCTATTTCATTGTATCGCCTTGTTAGGCTATGCGCGGGGTGTGCCAACTTTTTTATGAGATAGAGAGACCCCCTTAAAGACAAAAAGATAATTCGAGCCCTGCTTCAAAGCAATGCATTTGGGTTGTGTAGGCTATCACGAACTTTTGCCCAAAGAAAAAGTTCCATTCTGTCAAAATCAACAACATGCATTGCTTGGAAGCCCCCTCAAACGAGGTCAGGTTTACCATATTTACTGCGCATGTGATTCAATAGTAAATCACGATATATTGAAACTGAGCTGATCGAAATGTCCTCCTGGGTTGCGGGAGATGATGACACACTGTGAGTTTCCACTTCTTGTCCATGCTCTGCCCTTTTTTTCTCTTAAGAAACTTCTAATATCCATTTGTCCTTCTGTACACTAATTTCGCTAAGGCTAGTTAGTAGAAGCACGAAACAGCAATGCGTAATAGCGTAGAGGAGAATTGAAATTGCAACATTTTGCAACAAATTATTCTAAACCTGCCCAGATCACGTCAGATTTTCTTGCGCTGCTGTTAATGCACACAATGGACACAAACACAAAAGTCTCTTTTACGGGGCTATTTATTTCATCATTTACGATTAGAGTTTTTGTTGTTGGCCCATAGATCCGGGGCTATCCCCAGAGGATCCGGGGCTATAGCCCCGAATGCCCAGGTCTAACGACGCCACTGGTCATATGGAAGCCATCTTTTAAAGAACACCTATTGTGCCATCTCAGAATGTTTATTCTTGAATAAAAATAACTAATAGGAACTAATAGGATATTTGCCAGACTTTTAAACTGTTTATGTTTGTTTGTTTTTTTCCATGCATTTTTTTAGTCAGGTTCAGGCCTTGTCACACTAAAACATATCCTATAAAAGAATGGACATGCAAGCAGTTTTGATTTCACAGGCAGAGAAATGGCCATTAAATTGACTGATGTCAGGCCCCACCAGCCCTAACTGCCATAGGTGTAACAGAGCCCGTCTCCTAGATGTTGAGTCTCAGGCTGAATCGTGATTGGCTGAGGTCACCGGATTTTTCACTCGTTGAGGTCACTCGTTACACCTATGGCAGTTAGGGCTGGTGGGGCCTGACATCAGTCAATTTAATGGCCATTTCTCTGCCTGTGAAATCAAAACTGCTTGCATGTCCATTCTTTTATAGGATATGTTTTAGTGTGACAAGGCCTGAACCTGACTAAAAAAATGCATGGAAAAAAACAAACAAACATAAACAGTTTAAAATCAAATCATTCAATGAGAGGACTTACCCTCGATCAATTTCAACATTACATTGGTCAAATGAGGTCACAGCCTTTGAACTTTAAATGTGCAAGGCATATTTTTTATGTAGGCCTAGTGTTTTATGTAAACGAGACAGGCCATGACAAAAGCTTAGGGACAGGTGTAAATTCCCATTTATTTCTAGAATTTATGTTTAATTTCATGTTTTTTAGTATATTGATGTGAAGTATAACAACATACATTTATATTTAAAGTTTTTTAAACAAAACAAAACAACAAAACTAAAAATAAGGAAAGAAAACATCTGTGAGCCTAATGAATTACATATCCTTACAAAACTCCTAGATAACAATCTAGTCCGTTTGGATTATACAAGTTTCATTCATTGAAACAATCCCAGGACAGGAAATGTAGCCTACGTTTGTAGTGGAATGTCCCATGACATGGTTGATTCCCTAGACGTAAGCCTACTTTGTGAAATCATTATGACCATCATTCACATCCTCCTCACACATTATTAATTTTTCAGCTTATGAGTGTTCTTTCTCTCTGCTGCACCATGTGACTCTGGATGCCAATGTTCTTTCTTTCAGTAGCTCCTGGATCCTAAACTCTGCAAAGTCAATCTCATTCCGTCTGAAGATCTAACCAGTGTGAGCGGTTTCGAATTAACTCAAATTTTCGAATTTAACTCAAGGAAACACTGATGTAGAGATTGGCGAGCCTAAAAACACACACAGTTGTTGGATCATATCATTATGATTTACTGATTTTTGGTGTATTTTTTTTCTTTTATGACCTTGACTTCATTTTTGTCATGCCTTAAAAACCCACTTTGCTCTGGTGTATTCAGTAGTAGAAAATATGACGACTATCTTCTTTGATCCCATTTCCCACATATATATTTTTGGTTATGATCAGATAAGCTAAGAAAGGTTATGTGACTCATGCTTAATCAGAGCATGGTAATTTCCCTTCTAGACTAATAAGAGCTAGAGCCACAGTCTACGAGACTAACCAGAACCGTATAATGGAACAATACTGACCCCTTGTGGTCAATTTTGGGTGACTCCAGCCTCCATAGATACAGTATGTCAGTATATATATATATATATATATATATATATATATATATATCCAACCTCTAGCTCTTTTGAGCATCTAGTCTTTATTTGAAAGCTGTCTCTGAATTAGTGTTATATCTGGTCAATTTAAGGAGTCAGATAAGAGTATTAAATAGTTTTTTAAAACCCCTTACCTGCCATGTAGGCTATGCCAAAAGCTTTAAGCATTGGTGACAGTATATTAAATTTGAAATAATTTTCCCTCAAATCTGCAGAATTGGTTAATTGGTAAATTAACGCTCCTCAGATTTACCATCCCGAGCGGCCTATTCAGACACAAGGACCAAAAACTCAAATCGGCAATGTCATGTCATAGCGACAGGCACAATAGAATTCATAAAACATTACAATAAAAGTAATATTGTACTAATGCAGTAATAAGTAGCCTGCATGCCACAGTGAATATGCTAGTCTGAAGACATAGATTTGAGATGGCTTTGAAAGTCCGCAAAGGATCCACAAAGGCTGATGTGATGGGACAGTGTGAATTCCAGAGCCTCAGTAGAGGCACAGAATGTGCCTTCTCTTATGGTGTTGAAGTTCATGTTTGGTAGTCTGAGTAGACCTGCTGAGGAGGATTGCAGTGAGTGAGCAGAGGTGTTGTTCTCCAGGAGGTCAGTAAGGAGGAGCATGTTTGGGGCCTTCGATGAGAAGCAGAATTTTAAATGGGATTTGATATGCAAGAGTATGCCAGTGAAGCCAAGCTGGATGAGGTGTTATATGGCTTGTGGATCTGAGTGTAATGATCCTTGATGCAGAGTTTTGGATTAATTGGGTAGGTTATTCAGGGCAGGGGGAAATGGGGGAAGTGCAGATAAAGATAAGGGCATTGAAATACAAAACCTCTATTTTCTCAACTTTAGACATGTCTAACAGGCTACTCTTGATTGGCCATACATCAGCTTCATATGTTCATATTAGCCAATATAGAGAGGTGAAGGTCCATTATACAAGCCATGCCTGGATAGGCTAATTAGGGCAATTAACATAAAAATTATTAAGATTAGCATAATTGGTTAAAAAGAAGCCATTTTGAGATCAGACTGAGTGAGATGCTAATGTCTGGCCTGTGCCAGACTCTTGGTGATTCTGTCCAAAGGTCATCAAGAGTGGAATTTATTCAGTAGGAACAAAAGTCTACTGCTAACTTTTTTATGGCAAAAATAGGATACAAAGGTACAAATGCAATGTGACTACCCCAGGGTCACATCATGGGCTTATTAGGGTTTAGACATAGGCTGTCACAGTATTCAAAAAGCTCAAAAAGTATTTTAGCATTCTGAGGGATTTCAAGAGAAACTGAAATTCAATTTAAAGTATTTTCAAATTTGGTTTGGTTTTAATAGGATGTGTTTGTGCATTAAAAAATGCATTTTATTTATGCATTTTATATTTGTTGTGATGAGCAAAACAGAAGAATTTTTTTTGTAAACATGTAGGCCTAGTAGCCTACTCAGCAAGTGATATAGTTACTCAGATCAACCCCAAACAACCAAAAACAGCATTATATTCATAACAGACTAGATTTATAGATGATCCATATCACATAAGGCACAGTTTAGGCTATTATCCATAATTATTTTGACAGCAATGCAATTTTGTGTAGCCTACCACTTTGAACTGTGTTTATTTGATTTTGTTGGAAATGCTAAATGTATCCGGCAATAACCATGTTTTCTACCGAGGTATGTCAAAGTCGTTAATTAAGTAATTTCAGAGGAATTCTCCTCTGGGAGAGCATTTATTTCTGATGCGAACTGTTATCCAACAGGATGTGACGCCCGCTTTGCCTTCAAACCTCCAGAAGCGGGTGCAGTTCCAGCAAGACGTAGACGCTGGAGGACAAAAGTTCAGTTATTGTGTAAATTAGTGAAGGAAACATTTTAGATGAAACTGCATGCGTCCTGAAAGACTTAAACTAGTAGTGTTTTGCGATACAATCAAAAGTAAGTTATTAAATTCATTTACTTCCGTTAACAAACTACTGCTCGGGTTTCCACGTTAACGTTAGCATTCCATGATGGTTTTCCCGGTTGCTTCCGCGTATTGCGTTGTGTAGCTTTGACAAGCAACAGGTCGAAAGGCAGCTAAGTAAAGTAAGTTATTGGGGTTTGTGTTTTTGCGGTTAGTTATTGTCTGAAATGCCGTTTTAATTTCCAACCAGGCTAGCCCCAAAACTTTGTTAGCGAGGGAGCTAAGATTGTCGAACAAAACAAGCTAGATGAAAGCAGTGTATGATGACGTCGACTACATCATTTGTGTGCAGCCCATAAAGTTGGCTAATTATCCAGTTAGTAAACTAAATAAGTTGAACTCTTACTTAAACATAATTACAGAGCTGTGCACAGGCATACTCAGACTTAAAATGTAGTTCATTCGATGCTAATGTTTGTTGTCTGTAACCAAACTAACCTCAGAAACTGCTCTCTCTCTGCCTTACCAGAATGAGTTTATTCGAGATAAGTGAAAACGTCAAGCTTGCACGGGAGTATGCCTTGTTGGGAAATTACAGCTCTGCTGCTGTGTGTTATCAAGGAGTCCTCGAGCAAATCAAGAAGTACCTTTTCTCTGTTCGGGATACAGCATTGCAGCAAAAATGGCAACAGGTGATGTCCTTGATATTGGCCTTCTTCCACATATCCCGATTTGAATACATCAGTCATAGCCGTATGAGTAGCCTATATGAAGTTGTGTGATCTTTTTTGTACAGGTTTGGCAAGAAATCAACGAAGAAAGCAAACATGTGCGTGACATCATGAATACTTTAGAGAGCTTTCAACTGGACACTGCCCCCCCGAAGCCCACTAACGCTAATCAAGATAATGATATCTGGCCAGTGCAAGTGGAGAGAAGGTTGGTGAAAACGATCATGCAAGCAGACAAAGCATCTCAAAAATAACTTGGGAAAAGTTTGCCTAGTTTGTATTATGACTTGAAAATGTTTGCCTAGTTTGTACTTGGCTTGATCTTTGCTGATTACTGAATATTGAGACACTTGTTGAATTTGAAAACACAACAGTATTCACACATGCCTTGTGTGCAGGAAAATGCCTAAGAATTCTATTCTAAATGCCCTTTGGACCATCAATCCGACTTCAGAGGAGAGGCCTCAGTCTGAGAATGTTTTTGTCTGACGGAAATGCCCTCTGAAGGCTGAGTCATATGAGAAGGATTACTACTGGTGGTCCTTGTTGCTCTCTCTCTCTCTCTCTCTCTCTCTCTCTCTCTCTCTCTCTCTTGCTGTTGCTCTTTGATTTTTTTTTTGTTGTTCTCTGTAGAGTTGATACAATTGAGAGGGAAAGGATCTGGTTTGATCCTTAACAATACTTTATTACATAATTTGACCACCTTGAAGGGCATTTTGTAAGACCAGTTGAACTTTCAATTGTAATGATTGAAAGAGTAATTTTGTTGTTGTTTTTTTGTTTTTTTCCCCCTCGTGCCCTAACCGCTAAAGGTCCTCCCCCTGTCCTGTGAGGAGGGCGCCAGCACCGTACAAGGACAACAAGCAGCACAACAAGCGCCTGAGTGCGGGGCCCCGGGCGCAGCACCACCAGCTACCGAGGGGGGCCAATGGCGACCGGCCCAAGGCAGCCAAAGGGAAGGAGAAGAAGGACAACGCCAAGGTCAAAGACGACAAGGTGCTTTTAAGTGCTTTGTGTCATGTACTAGGTACTGGTCTTCAGGACAGGTGCTAGCCTTAGGGTTGCATGGTGCTACTGTTTAAGTGTTTTTCATTTTATGTGTTTATTTTTTTTATGTCACTTCTCAACCTTAGAGATCGATCTTTTACTGTTTGATACGATTATCCATGGACGCCATGATGCAATGGCGACTCCTGATACACACCCTCGCTCACTCAAAAGAGGGTTTTGCCCCCGTGTTGACCAAATATTCCTTTGTCAGTGCAAATATCCAAAGTGAAAAACCTGTTTGTCCAGTTTTGCCACCGGGAACAGAGCTCTGTGACAGGCAAACAAATAAGCAAGCATCCTGTTTCTTTCCCTGCAGAACAAACCAATAAGCATCCTGTTCTTTTCTCCGCAGAACAAATCGGACGTCTCTGAAACGGAGGTGAAGAAGTTTGACAGGGGAGGTGAAGACAAAGATCTGGTGGACACTCTGGAAAGAGACATAATATCTCAAAACCCCAATGTTAAATGGTATAGTGCTCCACAACAGAACATACAGGGTTCCCACGGGTCATGGAATTTTTGGAATATTATGAAATTTTGGAAAGTCTATTCCAGACATGGAAAGTCAGGGAAATTTTTGGGGACAAAGTCATGGAATATCAGGGAATTTTGTTGTAGCAGTTTAAAATTTACTTGCCAAAATATATTAATACTTAATACTTAGTTCAATGAATATTTCCATTCAGAATTGTTGTGTATCTGGTTATTAGCTTTACTGCTTGCTTGAGTAGTTGTGATTAGTCTAACTTTGTTTATTCAATTTATTGTTTATTCAATTTATTAATCTTCCGCTCTTAAAAAAGTAAAAGATTCTTGAACACTATGCGACTGTTCGGAAATCTTTGGTCTGTATATATTGTACCCTTCATTATATAGTAGGTCATGGAAATTCAGTTTTATTTTGTCAGGGAAAAGTCATGGAATTTAAAAATGTAACTGTAAATTAAAAACGCACTAAAACGTATCTGCAGGGATGATATTGCAGACTTGGAGGAAGCTAAGAAGCTTTTAAAAGAAGCTGTTGTCCTGCCCATGTGGATGCCTGAATTTTTCAAAGGAATCAGGAGGCCATGGAAGGTACAGACCCAGCTCACGTTGATCATTTGTTAAACCCTTTCAGTAATGATGGCTAAGTAGTATATGCATGCACAACATGGTATGGTAATGGTACCATACTTTGTCCTGTTATGTACCCCCCCCCCCCCCCTCCTCTCCAAGGGAGTGCTGATGGTTGGGCCTCCAGGGACAGGCAAAACACTGCTGGCCAAAGCAGTGGCCACTGAATGCAGAACCACCTTTTTCAACGTCTCCTCATCCACCCTCACCTCCAAGTACAGAGGAGAATCGGAGAAACTGGTGCGCCTGCTGTTTGAGATGGTAAGTGGACAGCCTCTCTCTGTCTTACTTCCAGTTTCATCCTGTGCTACTAGTGCTGTCAGACTCTGCACTTTGGTCTGGAATATATTGCTCAAACATGATGTAGCTGTCTACGAACAAGTCAGCTTTTATAACAGTATGGTTGTAGGATTTAGTCTCTTCACTTGGACACTGTTTAATAAAGTATGAAATCAACCCTTATTATATAGTATATCAACCCTTGAATTTCCCCTTGGGGATCAATAAAGTATCTGTCTGTCTGTCTGTCTGTCTAATGACCAATATACAGTGCTGGAAACCATCCATGACAACTACTACCATGACAAATAGCTGACCAAGTGACTCCTGTGTTTTTTCCCCCTACTCACAGGCTCGGTTCTATGCCCCCACCACCATATTTATAGATGAGATTGACTCGATATGCAGCCGTAGAGGAACGTCGGAAGAGCATGAAGCCAGCCGGAGGGTGAAGGCCGAACTCCTGGTCCAGATGGATGGTAGAGAAGCTACCAATACTTGGCCATCATTTAAGGATCTTTATCTTTGAACAGAACAGAAAAGAAAACGTTAAATGACGGATCAATTATTGTACTAATGTTACATTTTGACAGAATGAATTTATAGACACAGTTGACTTAATCATCATATACGTACAGAACACTGTGGCAGCTTTACACTAATAGAAAGGTGAACAATTACGATACGCCTTGGTTTTGCAGGTGTTGGTGGTACTATGGAATATGACCCTTCCAAAATGGTGATGGTGCTGGCTGCAACTAACTTCCCGTGGGACATTGATGAAGCTCTTCGTCGCCGCTTGGAGAAGAGGATCTACATCCCTTTGCCCTCAGGTACAGATCTACACTGTAGTGTCTGTACACTACATGCAGTAGAACTTTTTTCGCATTGTGGTGGGGACGCAGGCACCCACAGTGGCATTTTGGATGGTCACTCGAAATCGCCACTTGTGTGTGTGTGTATTTAATTATATAGCACACTAGCTGTTTGGCATTTTGTAGCTTTCTGAAGTGAATGCAACATTTACACCCCCTTTTAGCATTTTGTAGCTTTCCAAAATGAGTGCAACATTTACATATTACTGTATTTTTGCACTGTATTACTGTTTTTTGACTATTAGCACATATAAAGCACAAGTAACGATTAACTAAGAGTTGATCACAATGATGAAAACAAAGCTGATGAATGTTAATTCAGTCCTTGCAGAGTTGCTGTGCCAAATGTGTGCTTTGTACAGCAGTAAGACTGAGGATTAATTTGTGTAATTCCAATGGCATTGTTGCTTAGTCCCATGCTAATGTTTTGCATGGCTTTGATCAACTTGGTAGGTTAGTAATTACGCAACATCACTTTTATGTGTGTGCCCTCAGCCAAGGGAAGAGTAGACCTGCTAAAGATTAATCTGAAGGAGCTGGAGCTTGCTAATGACGTGGACATGGGTAAGATCGCCGAGCAGATGGAGGGCTACTCCGGAGCAGATATCACTAATGTGTGCAGGTGAGGCTCTTTTTTTTTCCCTCATGAATAAACTGGCCCTACGTGAAGAAAGGGTAGCGTGCAGACTGGCGCTCAGTGGTCTAAGGGGTTAGGCTGGCAGCTGTAAGATCACTGGCTCAAGTCCCAGATGATGACTTGATGTTGCATGGCGTGCCAAGACACATCATCTGCATTGTCAGTCCACCCAGCTGTAAAATAAGTAGTATAAGTATATATACTCTTTTGATCCCGCGAGGGAAATTTGGTCTCTGCATTTATCCCAATCTGTGAATTAGTGAAACACACTCAGCACACAGTGAGGTGAAGCACACACTAATCCCGACGCAGTGAGCTGCCTGCAACAACAGCGGCGCTCGGGGAGCAGTGAGGGGTTAGGTGCCTTGCTCAAGGTTCAAACCGGCAACTCTCCGGTTACAAGTCCGAAGCACTAACCAGTAGGCCACGGCTGCCCCCAATTACCCCAATAAAAATAGCACCATGGAAACCGGACATAAGCGCCGGTCCAATTTCCCGCCACGGCTAGGAAAGGATTAACTAACGTGAAGTACTGTTACTTTGAATTTATTCTTGCGAAATAGCTGCACCTGCAGTATAATTTATCAAGGTCTACAGTAGGGATGCACCGATCTAATTTTTTCAGTCTTGATACCGATGCCTGAGCTTTGTGTATCGGTCGATACGCGATACCATTGTTGAATAAATAAACTGTATACCTCACCATGTGGAAGAGACTTAAGGCATCAGGCTTGACTTACACGTTACTTTCCATAACTAAACATTTCTTTCCTAACACAAAATGTAACAAAATAACACTTAAGAATAAATGTAATGAATTGTTGTTATTATAAAATAAACAGTTGTGCACCAGCAGCAACTTGGAGCAGCATTCAAATTCAAGTTCAGTTATTACCAAATAATACATCTAAGAAGCAAACATAAAACACACAAATACATACAATATTTTTCTCCCACCAAAAAACAGCTTTGTTCAGATAAAAATCCCATGCTAGTGATGTACATTGAAATGGCTTACACCACTAATCACTCGCTAAACCCCTCTATTTACTGTAAGAACGCTCGTAAAATGATATATATATATATATATATAGCCTCGGAAACATATAGACGTCGAGCTATATCCTCACTTGAAGGAGCTTGTGTGGACAAATAGGGTGAAGAGTTAAATGGCAATGATGTTATTACATAGTCGTTAATCTGACTCCATTTGATTAATAATTTGTATCACCAATCAATTACCAAGTAACTAGTTTATCAGCTATGGAGGAGAATGGCATGGCACACTACGAGAATTGAAGATATACTATTGGTAGGCAAATGAACGATTTAATAGGCATTCAGTCTTAAAGGTAGATGTAACCAATATCACTTCAGTCGAATGTTCAAGTAAACTCACATGGTCTACTGTAGCAAAGTAGCAAATGGTAACAAAGGAAACTTAACCAATTCACAGAGGTGAACTTGACAAGTTAAAGATAACAGATACACCAGATAAAGAGAGAGAGAGAGAGAGAGAGAGAGACAGACAGACAGACAGACAGACAGACAGACAGACAGACAGACAGACAGACAGACAGACAGACAGACAGACAGACAGACAGACAGACAGACAGACAGACAGACAGACAGACAGACAGACAGACAGACAGACAGACAGACAGACAGACAGACAGACAGACAGACAGACAGACAGACAGACAGACAGACAGACAGACAGACAGACAGACAGACAGACAGACAGACAGACAGACAGACAGACAGACAGACAGACAGACAGACAGACAGACAGACAGACAGACAGACAGACAGACAGACAGACAGACAGACAGACAGACAGACAGACAGACAGACAGACAGACAGACAGACAGACAGACAGACAGACAGACAGACAGACAGACAGACAGACAGACAGACAGACAGACAGACAGACAGACAGACAGACAGACAGACAGACAGACAGACAGACAGACAGACAGACAGACAGACAGACAGACAGACAGACAGACAGACAGACAGACAGACAGACAGACAGACAGACAGACAGACAGACAGACAGACAGACAAGACAGACAAGACAGACAGACAGACAAGGGCCTAGCTCAATAGGAGAGAGAAGAGGGAAGAGAAGAAGAGCCCCAAGATGGGAAAGAAGACAGAAGAGCCCTGGAGGACCAGAGCCTCCACTTTTATCATTCACTTGGGCCACCCCCGACTCATCAGAGCCTCCACTTTTATCATTCACTTGGGCCACCCCCGACTCATCAGAGTCTCTACCTTTATCATTCACTTGGGCCACCCCCGACTCATCAGAGCCTCCACTTTTATCATTCACTTGGGCCACCCCCGACTCATCAGAGCCTCCACCTTTATCATTCACTTGGGCCACCCCCGACTCATCAGAGCCTCCACTTTTATCATTCACTTGGGCCACCCCCGACTCATCAGAGCCTTTGTTGTCTGAGGTGGATGGGTGTGGCCCAGGTGGATATCATAACTTTATGCTACAGTTTAATTCTTAATCTACAACTATGCACAGATACATTCAATTGTACCAAAACCATAATCAGACGGTTGCCCACATTACAAGTATTAATTCAAGACCAAACATGAATGTATTATTCACAACACATATTTACAGAGCAATACTGTATGATAATGAGGTTGGCCTATCTCACCACAAGACAAGAGTAGGCCCAGGACTGAGTTATCTCTCAGTAGAGGGGCCAGAACAAGGAGCAAATGGTCACTTTATGCATTAGCGGGTGTTGGGGATCTTTGGCCATGGCCAGCTAAGACAATACAGATCAAACACAGGCATCCACACATGTAATTTGCAAAAAGGCATTCTTTAGAAATGCATAAGGTTTGGGCAAAAGACGGGCCTTACAGATCGCCCAGTTGACAGCGTGAGTCACTCATAAATTCACAGATGTCAAAACAAGACCCTTCGTCCATCTTCTCATTGTTGTTCATAGTGTCCGAAGGAGAATCTCAGATCTGTGCCATGCATTTGCCATTAGTTATCCAGGTTTCCAGTCACAAGTCCTTTAGCTGTCACACCCTCTGGGTGAGAATGTCTTTGTCTTCTGTGTAAAGGTGACCTGGGGAGTTGAGCAGACCCTGGCAATGGCTCAAATCCATAACTGGGATTTTGAAATCAGACATATAATATCATAGCTTTGACATAACATCTCGTTATATTGTGGGCGAACAGCAACAGTCTTATTTTCTAAGAGTTGGGATAGGGAGAGACAGGAAAAAGAAAAGATAGGGGAAAGAGTAGAACAGGCAAAAACAATATGCAAATTCTGGAATAAAAGAAATAAAACACGTTTCTGGTGTTTCTCAGTTTGAAAAGGTTGTTACATAAAATAAATAATTTCTTGTTGATGAAAACATCAAAATTCAAACCCAAAAGAAAGTCAAATAAATCAAAAGGAAAGGCAAATTAGTCTGTTTTTTCATGTATCTTACTCCCAACAATCCAAATTCCTCAATTTGTGG
Organism: Alosa pseudoharengus; assembly: GCF_046254945.1. Taxonomy (NCBI): domain Eukaryota; kingdom Metazoa; phylum Chordata; class Actinopteri; order Clupeiformes; family Clupeidae; genus Alosa; species Alosa pseudoharengus. The sequence continues at coordinate 20,269,245 of NW_027468859.1, read as the reverse complement.
CGTTAATGTTAAGAAAATTCACTTGAATGTGTGTGTATGTATATGTGCTTTATCACTTCTGGACATTACAATCATAATCCTGTCGGGACTGTTAAGAATTAATATTTGAAAATTTCTCCTGTCAGTTGTAAGGAATAATTTTACTACTTAGGTTATCTGTACAGTCTAGGTGCTTTGAAAACACAAAAAACCTACAGAGTCTATTGCTCTATACAGGAGCATACAACAAACCTAGTACATAAAATTGAGTGATCATTTAAATGTTAGCACTATGTGTCTGCCACACACCCAGTCAGCCATGTGTGGACGCCCTCTTGGCAGACTATTGGGCATAACATTTAAATAGAAGGCTAGTATAATCATGGAAATATCTGTTTCCGAACGAGTCTTGCACAACATGGTCTGGAATCTCATCAGTAGCATTTCTCACATCAGAAAAAGTTTGCAAAGATGTTGACACATCAGAATTATCAGAGGCTTCATTTGTGTTAACAGCAGCATCATCGTCTCTCATATCAGAAAAATCAGTGTTTCGTCTGTGTTAACAGCAACATTTTTCACATCCGCAGGCATTTTCACTAAACTGCGAAGTCTTTCAATTTCCTCTATTTTCTTTGTAAACTGCAAATATATAATGCCTTCCATAAGTTGAAACCGTTCTTGTATTAGCTGATACACTTCAGTGCAAAACCACCACTTATATATCTCATTTTCGCTATTGTCAATTGAGATGCCTTTACTTTGTAACTTTTGTAGTGTGCCATCTACTCTTTTCTTCCATGCATGGAGTAGAGCAAATCTCACCTACATGTCCATAATTGTCCATGTTCATTTTTTCGTTTAATGGAGAGAGCTAAGTCATGTTTTTGATGAAATTTTACGCAAGACTAGCCACGTGTTGGCTGTGAAATAACAATCAGCAATCCGTAACGTGTTTCCAAAGAATTATCTCTCTATGAAATACTGTTCAATCATAGGCCATATAGGCCTAGGCTCCAACCCCAACACCTTTTAGCAATATTCCTTAGTTCAGGGACGGGTTACATCTCAATATATGTAGGCTACCGTTTAACTAGGATTCACACCTTAATTGCTTAGGTATCTGATTAAGCAGATTCCTTACTAGAAATATAACCTCAGGAAAACAACATTGCTATATGGTTTTGAGAATATCGGATCATCTACTCACCAAATTAAGCATCCAGAACTTTAGGTCATCACATTAAATCGATCACGGAAAGGGGTCACCACTGTAAGAAGCTCATAAATGATATATATATAACCTCAGAAACATAGAGACGTCGAGCTATATCCTCACTTCAAGGAGCTTGTGTGGACAAGTAGGGTGAAGAGTTAAATGGCAATGATGTTATTACATACTCGTTAATCTGACTCCATTTGATTAATAATTTGTATCACCAATCAATTACCAAGTAACTAGTTTATCAGCTATGGAGGAGAATGGCATGGCACACTACGAGAATTGAAGTTGGGCCTTACATTACCAATAGTGGTGCAGTCCGGTTTCCCCACGAGAACCTAGGGAGTTCACACAGAGTTATAAATGAGAATGAATAATAAATGAGAAGTATTTCACAGCCAGTGTGAAAGTTTGCATTTCTTGATACCAGGCAAAGTGTATACAGATAAGAGATGAAATGACAATGTATTTGGTTTTCGAGTATTTTGTATTGAACATCATGCATTTCATGTATTGCCTAAAAATGCAATAAAAATGCACGAAGATTGTAATTAATCTATGGCACATGGTGGTATATGTAGCCTAATGACAAACACCAAAAGTAGTAGTGGCAGGAAATGGCTAGTTGCGCGTTGCGTGCGTGCATGCCACGGCTCAGTCCAAGAAATTGAAGTAAATAGATCGGCCCATGGATCTGCTAAATTTTCCGATCCCCAATCCAGCTATTTTGTCAATATCGGGGCTGATATCCGATCTAAATATCGGATCAGTGCACCTCTACAGTAAGTGTACAGGCTCCCCACTACTAATGTGATTCAGAACTGTAAAAAAGTGTGTTCCCTCTGCAACCAGGGATGCGTCACTGATGGCCATGAGGCGCCGGATCGAGGGCCTGACGCCCGAGGAGATCAGGAACATCTCCCGCGACGAGATGCACATGCCCACCACCATGGAGGACTTCGAGGCAGCGCTCAGGAAGGTCTCCAAGTCTGTTTCGGTGTCCGACCTGGAGAAGTACGAGAAGTGGATTGCAGAGTTCGGGTCCTGCTAGTGGAATAGAAAGGGAGGCTCCTTTGTTGTGAAAACTGATCAGCCGCAAGTTAAAGGGGTTAGAGTGAACATGTCTCTAAGGGTTATGGGATTTACTCTACTCCCAACATACTACGTGAAGTTGAAAATACAGACTGGCAAGTCCCGTTCCATTGACAGACAAGACACTGAAGGTGATGCTATTTCTTTCATGGACTCATGGGCACTCATTGCCAGCATTGAAGAGTCTGTATTCTGATTTTGCTCTCCAGTAGCTTTTCAATTGTTGTTTTTGGCCAGATGTTTTGTGCAGCTGATCACCGAATGAAAACACTATTCGCAGCACTGCCATGTCAATGTTGAATACGTGGACACATTGCACTTCGACCCAATCATGTGATAAGCTATATGAAGTGATGTTGAGACTTGAGGGACGATAAGACAAAAATGTCCTTACCTTGACCAATGAGACCTCTTCTTTGGACAATGGGGAGCTATGCACATTCCATTATTATTCATTGGTTGATTTTGTCCGACACTGACCACAGAGCTAAGAGTCGTTATCTCTAACGTAGGAGCTCTTAACCAGCAAGGATGTTCTGCCAAAGCACTTGACAGCCAGCGGTCCACAACCTTTGGTTTTTATGCAGTGATATCGGGCTCAGTCAGTGCTTCAACTGCCTGATGATTGGTCTTCACTGTTGTGTGCACTAGACATTTTAAGCATCATTTGTCTTATATTATATAACGGAGCATTATTATGAAGACGTGGACAATCGTGATACACTAAGTAAAACTGAATTTGAATAAATTTAAACTTTGTAGAAGGAAACACACATTAGGGTTTTCTTTTTTATAAGTGCTGATACAGACAAGCGACACCATAAGAACAGGTCATCGTATTTTGGTAAACAATAGCAATTTATTTTATTGTACAGAGTTCAAGGTTGTGAAGTGTCATTAACCTTTATATGGAGAACACCAAAAAACATGCTAACATGCTTTCGTGGCATACATAAATACATTTATGGGTAAAGTAAACAAGGCACCATAGAAGCACAAATGAATCAGTCTGCTTATGGTTGTGAGTGGGATGACTTTACCCAGCACGTTCTTAAGGGGACTAGGCAGAAGAGCAGGTGCTATAAACTGCTGGATTTTGCACAATATTAAGCAGTGCCATTCACTGTCTGAAATCTATTGCAAAATAGAAAAGGGAATAGCCACACCTCTACCAAGGCCATTAGTTCACTCATGACAAAAAAAATACCCTCTCACAAAGTTAAAGTAAGTTTCGTGAAAATCGGTCTCAACGTCTTTGTGTAATGTCCACTGACAGGAGAGCAAATGACAGGAGAGGTAATGAAAACACAACACCCCCCCCCCCCCCCTTGGAGGAGGTAATAATTAGGTTCATTGTTCAAACCAACACTGATGCCAGTAATGCAATAAGCAGACATAACCTACAGCAAAGATTCTAAAGCGCTCTGCTGTATAGTCTTTGACCTGGAGCCTTCTATACATCATTGGTCGATGCTGTGATTGCAGTGAGTAAGTGCTCCATTGGATAGCTTGCGGTTCATACGCCAGCGAGATGCAACTACTGCGATAATTACTTCTTTTTACATGTACAGCCACTGTATTTTTTTTTAAAGGAAAAAAAAACATCCAGTACGTAACAGACAACAAAAAAATAAAGCAGCAGACATAACAGTAGTCTGAGTAAGAGCCCCTTTTAAGCTTTAGCATTGAAAAAAAAAAAGTATTTAACAATCCCTCACATTTCCTTACACCTCACACAATGCAAAAGGTTTTGGAATCAAGATGATTCATAGCTTTAAATTATGAACTAAACTAAGCCATTTTTTGTTTTATTTACAGCTGAAATGTGACAATTGGTGATAACTATGTAAAATGCTTCTCATGATTTCGAAATAGACATGCACACATCTCATTACAGTTACTTCTCATACCACCATGAATCTTGTTACACAATAATTCCTAGGAATTGGGAATTCAGCAATGCATGTTAAAAACACAAATATATCAAGTTAAAGGTGGGGGAACCAGATTTAGCCATTTCATGGCTAAGATGCGACTCTAGTTCACTAAAAGAACGGTATTCAATACTTATTTATCAGCTGTAACTATAAACGACATCGATCTTAGCAGGTGCGGAAAAGTAACAATCATTAGATACATCCCACCCTTCTTAGAATTTACAAAGTGTTTTAAATAGGTTATTTTGAGTGTTATATTATCATTCCAAGTCGTGTCATAACAAAGGACCACAATTCCTGGTAACAAAATCAATGAGGAAAATGTTGATCTATACATGTGTTTTTTAAAGTGCTACAACAAAGTCATTGGTTTCCCTTAGCTCTGCGTTTCCCCATCTTGTTGCCGAACTCCAAGCCGTGTATGAGAGAGAAAGAATGGACTTAGCCTTGGCTCAATCTCTTTGAGTTCAGCCAAGTATGGTTTGGGAAAGACCCCAAACCATGCAGAGCTGTGGTGTTGGCCAACAGAATTGGGAAACGCTGGCTTACCCGAACGAATGCCGCTTGGCCTCATGGGCAGATCCACAGCTGTCCCTATGCCTGCTGTTTCTCTTGGTCTCCAGCTCCATTCCCCTCGCCCTCGCCCTCCTCCTCCTCCTCCTCCAGCTCTACTTCAATGTTCTCTAGCAGGGTGCACTTCTCATCCTCGGGCATCAGTGTGGCAGGATTCAGATGGAACACCCCCCTAAAGTCACGCACAAAAGAAGGAATAAGTCAGGAATGTTTGGCTTATCCTGACACAGAAAATAAAATTCATACAAATATCATTAGCCATAAGCTTGATTATAATATTGACTACTGAACCAATATCAACAGTGATGGTATTCTGTACTTGTTCACTCACAACACATCAGCCATAATGGTCCTTATGTGTTTCACCGTTAAATCTCAAGTTGTTCTTGGTAAATTCCCATAATTATTTGCCTAGCGAATCTTCACCAAGGTTTTTGTGGTGGTGACCATTACAACACACAGCCCTGAGTCCTGACTGCTAAATATTCCTTGCTCCCCTTTCGCACCAAAAAATAGTGGTAGGTGGAAAACCTCCACCTTCTTCTTCCCCTTTGACTAGTACTTATGATGGGGTCATAAGACATAAGAAACTCTTATCCTAACCCTAACTTGTTATGACAAAACAGAAGCGTTGTCATAAACGTTTGACTTGTTTATGACACGTTCATGACAGTGTCATGTCACTATGTCGATACTGTCAAGTAAAGTGTAACCGAAACTCTCATCCCTAGTATTAGTATTGACAATGCAGTAGTAATTCTTAGCTAAGGTCTCCTCTGCACTGTAGCTTGAATGTTACTCTCTTCTGTAAGTCGATTTGAATAAAGGTATCTGCTAAATGTAAATGTAAAACCACACTGTGATGAACAAGACGGACAGACAGACAGAGGGACTCACGGGTGCTCGCAGGTGGGGAAGATCAGGTCCAGGACACGCACGATGACTGCCGAGCCCACCACGCCTACCACCACCACCCACATGACCAGGAAGAAGACGGGCAGGGACTCGGCCCAGAAGTGCCGCAGACGCTCTCGCAGTTGCTCCACCCACTCACACATGGCCTGGGGACATAAACAGACACAAAACATGACTTGGCAGAAACAAGAAAGGATGACTGGGCTTAAACAAACCAGCAGATGATGATTACGCACAGCAAATTTGCAGAGGAAATGCGGTTATGAAAAGCAAATGCATTATTGGACAAGCATGATGAGAATGAAGCAAGAGGGGTCATAAGACAACAAATGAGTGGGCAAACACTTCAACTGAATATAGATTATTCATCCCCAGAGGGAAATTATTAATATAATATAATATATATTTAATTATGAATATAATAATAATTAATAATTAAAAATCATTTTATTTAATTTATTTATTCCAATACATTTACAGTTCATATATGAACATGCTGTTACCAGTGATGTTCAAAGGTAGTGTTGCATGTGTGCAAAGGAGCAACAGTGAGTATTATATTATGGTTATGGTATCCAGCACATGCTTTTGACCAAAGCGACTTTGAAAAGCTTACATTATACGAGGACATGGACGCCCGGAGAGATGACTCTGGCAGCAGGTAATCGGATATAGCCTCCTTTTCCTCACTGTCATACAGCAGGTCAGGGTCCATGCGCAGTGGGGTCTCGGGGAGCTTGCCCGGGGCGGCGGTCTCCTCCTGGGTGGTCTCAGCGTGCTTAAACGGATAGTGGCTAGTGGTGTGCAGCACGATCTGGTCCTCCACTGAGCAGGGGCGGGGTGATCATGGGCAGATAGACACATGCTTCAACAGTATGGTATTGCTAACTATTATAGGTATGAGAGAGGGGGGTGATGAGAGTTCATTCTTATTCTGCATGTAAAGATCTATGTGGAATCCTTTTATTTTTAATCTGGTACAATATTAGTAATAAGTATGCCTGAGATATTACTCCAAAAGGCTATATTATCAAAACATTGTCTCTGAAATTCACACACACTTGCTTAAGCTGAAATGACTATCTTGAAAGCTGACTTTCTCAATGAATGACAGGAATAGTGTGCTGCTCACCTTTCTTATTAATGGGAGGATTAGTCAAGACAATATCATTTTCTCTTGATATCCAGAAGAGTTTGTTCTTGGACATTGGGTATATGCTGATGAACTGTGTCAGGGACTCCACATTTTCATTCACCATTAGTTTTACTTCGCACACATCTTGCTGTTGAACCTGCAGAAATGTCATGGAATAAAATGACAGTGAAGATGCATTGCAGCACAAAACAAAATTAAACTAAATCTAAAAAAAAAACTAAATCAGTAAACACAATTATCATCAGTCTTAATATGTCTTCAACTGTGCTGCTGAACTTTCCAGTTACTTATTTTCTGCTCCTCGTCAACAGACATCACTATTTTTTATTATGGAAGACAATGTAGGTCCGTGTATCGATTATCAGTTCAGCTACCATCTTTCAGCGGTGATTTCCCAAGGTCATGTTAGGTATATGCCACATTTCTATATTAATAAACCGTATATTCGGTAGAATCTTACCCCTTTCCCTTCTAACTCGATGACTTCCTCATTGAGCACCAAAACCAACACATCTTCCCCACCATCACTCCTCAGATGCAACTGGTCCACAAGGACCCGCATTACACAGGACGTGTAAAGACCCGAGGCATTCGTGGTGCGGCTATTGTTGCTGTCCACTGATAGAGAAATAGAAACAATGTCAAGATTGCCGTAGCTGTCTATGACACGACATAAAGGCAACAGTGATCAGTTAGACCAAGTAGGCTACATGACAAATGAGGTTAACATTACTTACAAAGTAAAGCTTGACAGGGTAGCCTAGTTACATCCGACGCCACAGGAATTTCGTTAATGTAACTCTGGTTGGCTACGAAAGTAAAGTTCAAACTAATCTGGAAAGAAAACAGGTCAGATTAGTTTAGATACACTGTGTAAAGTTTATACAGCCACAGTACATCCCAATAAGATTGCGACGACACCGATTATATGGCGATGGCGCGTCATACTTACTTGTAGATTTTGGGTACTTTCATTGTGCTCACCAGCTGTTGTAACGTTGAGCAAAATATGTTCCTGTTAGACAAACAATAGCATGTTCAACGTTAAGTTCTTTACAGCATTTGTTGTTTGTTATAAACCTAGCTGACATTGGCTAGGGACTGTGCTAATTAATGGCTAAAGTAAGCCAGCTGGCTACCTGACAAAATCCTTGATAAATCAGCATGACTCTCAAATGACACTTGTTTGACTCATACATTTGTGTTATTCTCTATGTTACATGTAATTAAACGCGTTACATACTAGATGTGCAGATGGCAATGACCTGCATGCATTATCTTGCTCGCTAGCTGGCTAACGTTACGTTACCGCTATCTTCCAACAATAACGTTAGCAGCTACCGCTGGCTGGCTACCGTCGAGCTAACGTTAATGCGAATGAGATCTCAGAGTAACACGCTAACATAACATATTTTACGAATTTCTTACCGAATTGAATTGTGTAAGAGCTCCTTTGGTCAAATACGACAATGAAAGTAAAAAGAAAACTGATGTTATTTGGGGCGCCATCTTGATTCTAAGTTGTTGCGTGCCTTCAACGCACTCTAGTGCGTGTTCACGTGGGTCGTGTGTTCTGCCCATGGAGGGTTCTGCCAGTAGCCTAGAAATCTATTCTGCCAGAGCAGTGTCAGTCAGATGGTCAGAGTACCGGTAGGTAGCCTACATAATTTGGTTCGGCCTACATTTGTTTACAGTAGTTTGTGAAAACCAGCTGCACACATTTTCTTTATCTGTCGCTTGTTTAAGCTGTTTATGATTGGCATGCTAACTATGTTAAATAACTATTCATCATCACTGTTCAACCATTTCACACTGGTCATACTTGTTTTAATATTATGCGCAGTTTAACTTCCTTCGAGGTGTGCTGACTGCGTTTTATGTCGTTGTTATGGCATGCTGGCATGGAAATTCTGATGAGGGCATGTGGTTGCAAGGTTGTAAGTCTACAATTAAAACAGGAGCCTGTCCTGAGCGTCGTAGACTTGTCTTGTGGACCTTCGCATGTTTTTTTTTTTTTTTTTTTAAGAAAATAATACAGGATTGTATTTCAGGCACTTTTCTACTTCAGTGGCATGTGTAAAGGTCAGTATAACCTACCCAGGTGTATATGTTGTTTAGATTTCATGCCCTATACACATATCTTGTTCAGAAGGTTTAATGCCCAAGGGATTTCAATTATATTCCTTGCTTTCCTTCGTTGCTTAAGTGGATCCTTTCCCTTTGCCAAATAGGTAGATATTAGTGTATACACAAAAAGAAAATTTTCATGCTGTCAGCCAGCTGCAAGCATTGTTATGTCTGGATGTGTGTATTCAAACACTGTGTAGCCTACTTAAAGCCCAACTCTTTTGTGTCACTTATACTGTAAATAATATAAGCTGTCTGAATAATGTATTTTTAATTTGTCAGTTATGGTCCCTATCGCCTCAAAATTTGGTAGATATTGTTATTTAGTTGAATAAAACAGTTTCACAGAATGCCTTTAGATTTCATATGTGTGGTAGGCCGTAGAACATACACTTATCAATGAACTAAGAAACTGTGGGGGGCATTGTATTTAAGAACAGGAAATTGCATTCGTCAGAGAATGGGGCTGTAAATTGTTTATCAGCAAGTTTCTCACGTCCCTCTAAACAGAGAGACAATCTATTACCATTTATGCCAGTTCCTTGTCAGTGTCAAATGTTGTTTTTTAACCAAGATAAAAATCTCAGCCCATTGTTCCAAATAAAGCCAGGACAGACCTGGGTTGGCTCTCGCTTGGTTGAGCTATTTAAGCGCTGAGGTTCTGAAGACCCTCAGGAAGGCTGCATCCTGTTCGTGCCTAATGGGAAAGACTTCTCATGATGTGGGTGTACTGGTTATTCACTAGTATTGTTGCCTTTCATAGTATTAGCTGTATACGCAGTCATGTGTGCCCAAAGAAATGTGTGTGTGAGCATACAAAGTCAATGCAGTGTTTCAGAATACAAGCTGTACCCACTGGTATCTCATCGGATGTGACTAAACTGAATTTGGCCTACAACCATATCAACGAGATTAAGGTACTGTTAACTCTGCATAATACAGTTTCAGGATAGTAAACGTTTTTCACATGTATCATATATGTGCTATATTAATTGTTTGTATCATGCATTTCGTACTGTGTGAAGTTTTTAAGTGCTCAAACTATAACAGCTATGAGGTAGCATTTCATGCTTTGCATTTCATTGTAAGAGTGGCTTTCATTTGGAGTCCTTATGGTTGATTATAGGTTATGACACTGTCAGTAACTTATTAAAAGTTTACTATACGTTTACAACATGCAGTGCACAGTTTCTCATGTTTCATGTGTCTCTCAGGATACTCTTAATGACTCAATAACTCATTAACAATTGTATATTACCTTTTTAATCATTTTTAAATTGCTGTGTGTACTTCCTTTTTTTGAGAGATAATAAATGCTTATGTTGACATGTCTTTTCTGATATGGGGTGATTCTTCTCAGGGTAGAGACTTCATAGGCCTGTCAGACCTGCAGGAGGTGGGCCTCTCGTCCTGTGGTGTGGAACTAGTGGAGGTCAACACCTTCCAGGCACAGCCCTCTTTACGGGTTCTGGACCTGCAGAAGAACAAGCTCCGCCACGTGCCCCGTGGTCTCCCGTCCAGCCTAGAGGTCCTGCGTGTGGGCCACAATCACATCCATGCCCTGCAGGGGGCTGCCTTCGAGGGGCTCCATCGTTTACGAGTGCTGGACCTCCAGAGCAACATGATCACCGCCCTCCGAGCCAACAGCCTCTCCGCCCTGGTGAAACTTGAGTGCTTGTATCTGGATGGAAACCTCATTGAGGTGGTCAACGGCGCCCTCCGGCTACCACAGCTGAACCTACTTAGCGTGGCCAGCAACCGCATCTCCTCCTTGTCCTCTGCGTTCTTCGCCTCCCTGCAGTCGCTCAGAACTCTCCAGCTGTCAGGGAACCTCCTGACGCGGGTGCCCCACGAACTCCCCAGGGCACTACTCCACCTTGGCCTGGACCGCAACCAGATCCGGGCCCTCCGGAACCGGGACATGGCCCATCTGAGGAACCTCACGGTGCTCTCGGTCTCGGCCAACAAGGTTTCGTCCGTTGACGGGGGCCTCCGCCTGCCCAACCTGACCTCACTGGAGCTGTCGGGAAACCAGCTAAAGGTGCTGCCCAGCAGGCTTGCCCCTAAGCTGGAGACGCTCGACTGCAGGCAGAACGCCTTGCAGGAGGTCACCTATCAGCACCTGTCTGGGATGCGACACCTGAAACATCTATTTCTGGAGAACAACACCATTAGGCATTTTGAGGCCAATGCTCTGAAGAACTGCCTCCAACTTACAAACCTAGCTTTGGAACAGAACCTCCTCACCAGTATTCCAGAAGGGTAGGAAAAACATCTGACATTTATATTTTAATAAGTATCTTGTGATCTGTTGCAAAATGTAACCCTGAGAGCTTTTAACTAATTTTCAATTTACTGTTACATATTTATTGCGTACACAAATACGCCAATTTTCATAATAGAAATAACTAGGTAACTAAAAGTGAATGGAACATATCGATGCATATCAGGCATAGAAAGATGATTTATGTCTCTTCATGAACTAAAACCCTGTTCCCCATTTCTGCCACTATTCAGCCTTCCTGACACATTAGTTCGTTTGGACCTGAAGCAAAATCGCATCTCCACCATCCGGGAACAGGAGATGAAAACTTTGAAGCGTCTGCAGGTCTTGAACCTGCGGAACAACAGACTGTCCTCCCTCAGCCTGAGATTGGTGGCTCACCTGCCCCGCCTGCAGAGGATGTTCCTGGGAGGAAACCCCTGGAACTGCACCTGCGAGCTGCTCCGTGTGAAGCATGCGCTGATGGTGCGGCAAGTGGACATCGGGGAGGAGCTGTGCGTGGAACCTGCACCAACACTAGGGGAACACTGGCGGGTATCTCTTCTGGAGCAACACAGATGTGAAGAGGATACTGTGGAAGATGCAGAGGACTCTGACCCAGAGGAACAGACAGAGAATGAGGAGTATTATGACTACGATGTGTGACCTCAGTATCAACTTGCTGATTATTCTGTGGTTAGGCCTATGCATTAAGTTTCAGCCAGCATGTTTCTGTGAGCAACATAGATGAATGAGATAGGGAAATCAGTGTAATGTGCAATTTGATTATGAACCTATAAAATGTGTTGATGAATTGATACGTGTCTGAATAAAAATGTTTAAATTCCATTTTCATTATGTAGGCTGGCATCTCGTGACCATATTATCTGCATTGTACCGTATGCAGTTTTCTCGCTTTTTGCTTGTAGGTTTCACTGCAGAGCTTCCCCTACAGCTTCAGAGTATATATTTTACAATACTCATCAATCGGTCAGTCTGCCGTTTCCTCTTTCCCTGTTCCTCAGACAATGGTTTACTTGCTTTCTGCTTCTTTTCGCTGGCTCTGCCATAACAAATGTCTGACACACTCCATCGCTACCTTGTTCTAGGCAGGTGTAATGTAGTAAAACAATTTGTTACAACGACCGCGAGACTTTCTGTCTCTGAGGCCGGCGGGCCCCCGACTCCCCAGTTCAAAGTTGCATGGCTGGTTTTTCCTCTCAAGCGAGACAGCCACCATTCCAGAGCCGCACCATTCACCCCAGAAAAAGTCATATAACCATTCCAGTGACTCCAAAGCTGTTAAGTTCAGGTAAATTAAGCTAACAAAAAAAATGTGCATAGTCACCCTTTAAAGGCACCCAGAAGGTCCCCCAGTTAAGAGGCGTAGTAATAAACTAACTACATATGCCTCTTTTGCAACAAAGTAGGCCTATTGAACATAACTCTGATATAATATGCACCGACAGCAGTCTGTAGAAAAAATTATTATGTCAAAAAACTGTTAATAGGGTGCCTTTAAAAATTAATGTATATCTTGAACTATCCCCTAGGGGGAGACTGTCAGCTGGATTCCAAGTATCTCTTTCGTAATCAAATTGTGTTAACTGTCCAATCAGATAGCTCCATGTAATACTCATGGAGTTCAGAGTGTAAAGGTTGGGACAGAAAAAATGGCAGCCGGCAAAATGAAGTGTTGGCAGTGAGAGAGATGGCATACCCGCGGTAGCTTAGTGTGTGCCTGTCGCCCGAGGATTTAGAATGCGACGGAGTAGTTATTTAAGATTATTGTATCACATCGTGGCTCTTTTTTGAAGGACTGCATTATGGCACTGGTATTCGAGTTCGTCTGGCGGCTTCTACATGCCCTTCTCCACCTCCATAGAACGCTAGTCACCTGGTTCCGAAGCCATCTCTGGAAGTGGAATGGACGGATATGGAAAAGGGCTGTAGCCGCTCTACTTGTTCCAATAGCACTGGGGTTCCCGAACCATAAGAAATTGGCACCCACGACCGGCAAACGTGTCGGTCGCCGTTTTCGCTTTGGCGCGGACGGGAAAGCGCTAGAGAAGCTACCTCTACATGTTGGCTTGTTGATAGCCGAAGAGGAACCGCGATATTCGGACATAGCTAACCTTGTTGTCTGGTGCATGGCAGTGGGGATATCATATGTTAGCGTGTACGATAATCAAGGTAAGGCTGGTTCTAGGTAATGAAGCGCATACCAATCAAGTGTGAAAAATCTATGGCTTAGCTGCTAGTAGCCTAGCCTAGTAGTGTAACATACCATGACAGTCACGCGCACCGTCGTCAGCCATATGCTCGAATACTAAATATTGATATTGGCCAATCTGCAACTTTAGCGTTATTCTGATCCCTGAGAAAGCCGTTGACGCTTTCTCTATTTTCAGATAGCCTGCTGTATTCAGACTGTAACATGTGTTTGGATTGTGAGTGGGGTGTGGTGAATGACACAGAATCGCATAGCATGATACTTAGCTACAACGATTCTGTCTAAACTTTGAGCTTTCCTTCCTTAGGCTAAACCTGTTGATGTATCATCATTACCGTCTTCCACCTTATCTGGGATGAAAGGACAGTTGACTCAGTTGACTCGCTCATCGCCTCTCCCATTAGCCCCTGGCATCTTTGCGTACGTGATATCCATGGGAATAACAAAGCTGGGACAGATTTCTGTTGTTGAGCTACTCTTATGTCCACGTTGAGAGTGGAGAATGCTAGTTTTAAACGGAGAGGGAGTTAAAATAAAATTGGTCTGAGGAAACGTGCTCTTTACTAACAATGGGTGTAGGTCTATGAGGGAAATCGCTCTTCTGTCTTTGGGGATGTAGGAACTGGTTCGTCTTGTGATATCGTAATGCAATCTTGCATTTTCTGTTGTGTTAGCAACATGGTCACTAAAACATCGTATTTTAAGGGATTTCATTGTTTTCAAATTGTCCGTTGAATTACGTTATTCGCAAAGTACGGGCATGTGAAATCTTTATCTGTTCTGTCTCAATTCACCTGGTTATGTACGTTATGAATGCCAGTTTCCTCTATTCTAAGAAAAGATCGTTCGTTGTTGAATCTGAAGTCTTCCCATGTTCCGCTTATTACAGCATGTGACTGAGGACTTGTAGAATAGATTTCAGGCTTGTGGTAAATTTAGTGTCATGATGGAACTGTTCATATTATTCATGGTGGGAGATGTTGAAGTCTGCAAGTCTCAGCTGAACGATGACTGGGACGTCACGTGACCGTGCCCTCATGAGTTAATGTAAGAAACAGCTGGATGCATGGAACAGTTATAAAAGCAAAGATGACTAGATCTCGCTGACATTTCAAATAAAGGTAATGAATGAGTGGGATTAAGATATTGCAATGTAATAGAAAAGATTTCCCTAGCTGAACAGTTAGTCCTTCAGCTCTGACACAATAGAACAAATCAGTCTTTTCTTAAGGTTATGTTCAGAATATAACAGGTCAACATCACATGTAATTTTTTTTTTATCTTACACTCCAACTTCATTCATCTCTAAATATTGTTGTATTCTTACCATCTATTCTATTCATCTCTTTGTATTTCTCAGTCATCTTCCATTGTTCTTATTGTCCATCACTCCTCTAACATGCATCTCTCTCTCTCAGGTGTGTTTAGGAGGAATAACTCCCGGCTGATGGAGGAGATCCTCAAACAGCAGCAGGAGCAGCTGGGGGCAGACGGCTCCAAGTACTCTGTGGAGTTTTTAAGTAATGGCAGCGACAAACAAGACCATCAAGGTGAGATCACACACTATACAGACACACACACACAGAAGGCACAATAGACATATGCCCATTTGGACTATTTGTTCTCACGTTACCCAGTACTCACCACTCATTAATAATCAGTTTAGAATATCCAGCATTCCAACTGTTTCAATAAAGCATCTGGGTGGAATTTGGATTTGGGTGAAAGGCAGAACTGAACGAAACATTAAGCAAAAGTTGCGAAATCATCTCAACACCCAGTAGAAACCGGTTTACTTATCCTCCGTTATGATTCATATGCTCCCTACAAAGGGAGAGGAAGAGACAGATGCAACCCTACTTAGTTAGGTTACACCGGGAAAAACTTGATGGGATGCAAGAAAACGAGTGCAACTCCAGGTTGTACTTTGTGTGTGTGCATGATGTATGTGTATACAGTAGTAGCCTGGGTCATTGGCTGATCTGTTCAGAATGTCTGGGTGGTGGTGTAGAAATGAAACGATCATGTCTTTTGTAATGTGCCTTTAGTTGAATCCTAGATTATTTATACTACTTGTTTAATAAGAGCATAGAGCATATTTCATATAAGAGCATGTTTATATGGAGGATGTGGGGAAATTGTATTAGTCAGTCAAACCTTGCCTCTATGGGTTGATTAATTTCTGCCTCTTTATTTTAATATGCCTCACTCCCACTCCTAGATCTGAAATGGCACACAAGAGCTATGTCTTAAGCCAGTCAGCCTGGTGGGCACCATGCACAGAACATACGGGAGGCTAATTTTTGATGGCCTCACAGGGTTGTGTGTCTGTCTGTCTGTCTGTCTCTCTCTCTCTCTCTCTTCATGTCTGTACAAGTGGTCACCCTTCTTGTTCAAGGCATTCACTAAATATTTTGGAAATCGTTGGAATGTTGAGTTTTGTTTGTTTGCTGGCTGGCTTGGCCACAAATGTGTCTGCAGATGCCTGCCTGCTTGTCTTGGGTCGGTACCAAACAGCACAGCTGAGGGTCTTATTGAGATGAGATGCTTGAACTAAAATAAAATCCTGCCCCTAACCAGATGGAGGTCACATAAAACAAAATCTTACACTGTGTGTGTGTGTGTGTGTGTGTGTGTTTCACTGTGTGCTGACAGAATATGTATTCATATATTCATTCATGTAGCAGATACTTTTATCCAAAGCGACTTATATCAATTATATTACAAGGGCCTTTGTCCCCAGAGACACTTGGGGTTAAGTGCCTTGCTCAAGGGCACAATGGTGGAAGCTGTGAATTGAACCCACAGCTTTTCAGGCTACTGAACACTAGCCCAGTTCCTTAACCACTACGCTACCACCGCCAGACAGTTTTATAGGAGTACAGGAAACCTTATTATAGTAAAAGAAAATGCTAAATAACCGTGTGTCTGTCTGTCTCCATCTCCAGTTCAGTACACCAAGGCTAGACATGTCCTTGTCTGTCTGGCTGTGTTTGTGAATGTTACGGAAGTTCATTTATCCATGCTTGTCTTCAATCCAAGGCCGCAGGCGAAGTCTGCTTGGAGTTTGAATAGTTTCTCTTTCTGCCTTGTTTTAATCCAATTCTATGGCTACTGTTAGTGTTGCATAGAGGTTGGTGGTTGTGTTGAAGCAACAAGGTGGTGTCGTGTGTGTGTGTGTGTGTGTGTGTGTGTGTGTGTGTGTGTGTGTGTGTGTGTGTGTGTGTGTGTGTGTGTGTGTGTGTGTGTGTGTGTGTGTGTGTGTGTGTGTGTGTGTGTGTGTGTGTGTGTGTGTGTGTGTGTGTGTGTGTGTGTGTGTGTGTGTGTGTGTGTGTGTGTGTGTCTGAGATATCTGTCTCTTTCACTGGAAATGGAAGAGACATTTTGACTGCATATGTAGTTATTAGTCATTGCCATTGCTTTGGATGCAGTAGACTCTGTGGATCCAAACTGAAGTTGAAGGGTATCAGGGTTAAATCGTTTCCACTGTGAGTTGGCAGAACAGTTTTATAGGACTCCGGGAAACCTCATTATAGTAAAAAACAAAAACTCTATAAAACTGATGGCCATAAGAAGCTCTGTCCAGGCCTAGCTATGCCAGGTTTGATTTAAAAGTGAATGGCGTCAAGGCAGTGTTTATATAATGTGGACAATTTGAGTGAAAACTTACTTTGAGTAGTGTCCTCTCAAGTAGGGCTGTGTCTCAATGAAATCATGTTGAGATGAAAAATTGTGTGTGTGTGTGTGTGGGAGATATATTTCTAACTGACATCTGTGCTTTTACTGCAGTGTTGTATTACTCTTTTGTGATCAGGGTTTTATGACCGGTGTTTGTGTGTCTGTGTGTGTGTGTGTGTGTGTGTGTGTGTGTGTGTGTGGGGGGGGGGGTGGCGGGGGGTTGCGTGGAATAGTAAAAAAGTTCATTAATTACGTGCCAGTTGCGTTTTATCACAGTGCATGACTTCAGGTTGGTATCTCTCACTTGTGGCTAGTTTGTTCACGTCCTTGAAAACTGCATCTGCGTTTCCACATCCATAAAATCAGACACCTCAGTGTTGGTGAATTCATTGACAATGTTAAAGGTTTTACCAGTCATAGGGCTGTTAGACTGCCACTGACTGTTAAGAGCATGAAAGTATTATAAATTTGATAAACCAGGCTTTAAGAGTTGTATAAAGCCAGGGGGATTTGCGTCCTGTCGGTATTGAAGTTTCTGTTTTGTTCTGTTCTGCTTTGGTCTCACCTTGGTGGGCTTTGTTAATGTGTGTGCTGGAGGATGTCCCAGTATTGCGTGTTAAGGCCTATTCACACCAAGAATGATAACGATAACGATAACTATAACCATAACGATAAAAGCGTTCACACTGAACAACGATAAACAAATTCTCTCGTTGTGTTAATGAATGTGACGGCTAAAATTCGATGGGTTCTGATTGGCTATTAGCTTTTTAACGTTCTCAAAATCGCTTTGAAAGTGATCCCCAACGATATCGTTCTTCATGTTGTTATCGTTATAGTTTATGTGTGAACGTGGTCATTCATATTAACGAGAACGATATTTGTTTATAGTTATCGTTATCGTTCTTGGTGTGAATGGGCCTTTAGGCTATATAGAAAATTCACATCTTTGCTTCTTGTGTCTATTTGATTGTGCATGTTGAATCTCTCTGACTATGTGTGTGACGTTTTGCCAGGCAGTGGTATGTTCACTATGTTGACTCTGACCCGTGTGTGTGATGTGTGTGTTGAGATTCTGACACGTGTGTGTGTCTGCAGTGTTGTCTTGCCAGGCAGCGGTGGTGTGTGTGTGTAAGAGATGTTGTATGTTCACTTTGTTGACCTGACCCGTATATATGTGTTTGTTTGCAGTGTGTGTGTGTGTGTGTGTGTGTGTGTGTGTGTGTGTGTGTGTGTGTGTGTGTGTGTGTGTGTGTGTGTGTGTGTGTGTGTGTGTGTGTGTGTGTGTGTGTGTGTGTGTGTGTGTGTGTGTGTGTGTGTGTGTGAGAGACATGCTGTATGTTGAGACTCTTACCTGTGTGTGTGTGATGTGTGTTTGCCTGCAGTGTTGTCTTACCAGGTTTGTGTGTGTAAAAGAGACAGTGCATGTCGGATGTCTTTGACATGTGTGCATGTGTGTGTTGTCATGCCAGGCGTGTGTGTGTGTGTGTGTGTTGGAGCTCTTTTACGTGTACGTGTGTGAGCAGTGTTGTCATGCCAGGCGTGTGTGTGTGTATGTGTGTGTGTATTGGATCTCTTTGACGTGTACGTGTGTGTGCAGTGTTGTCATGCCAGGCGTGTGTGTGTGTGTGTGTGTGTGTGTTGGATCTCTTTGATGTATGTGTGTGTGCAATGTTGTCATGCCAGGCGTGTGTGTGTGTGTGTGTGTTGGATGTCTTTGATGTATGTGTGTGTGCAGTGTTGTCATGCCAGGCGTGTGTGTGTGTGTTGGATTTCTTTGACGTGTGTGTATGTGTGTGTGTGCAGTGTTGTCATGCCAGGCGGTGGTGAAGGTGCTGTCTCCTGAAGACGGGCGGCAGGGCATCGTGGAAGCGGCACAGAAGCTGTGCCGGGCGGTCGAGCAAAGGGAGCGAGCCGCCAAAGACATCGATGTCACTCTGCTCGACTCGCTACTCAGAGGTGAGTTAGAACAACACACACACACACACACACACACTGACCATCTTCACTGTGCTGTAGCATCACATTCACAGTTTATAGACTGACACACAGATACGAGTAGAAGCCTTCTCTTCTAGTACAGTCATCTCAATGAAGACCTGAGAAGGCACCTGAGAAGGCACCTGTATGGATGCAGACACATTTATCATGCAGACATAAATGACATATGTCAGGAAAGTAGGCTGTTCATATTCTGTTGTCGATCCTGTCTTGAAATGGTGTCCTTGTAATGCTGACATTGTAATGATGCTGGTTGTGAAACAGACCATTACTGCCAAAGAGGATATCCGGACTACTCCTGAAAAGGAACAGTAGGTTTAGCCTCAGCTCCCAAGTGAGGCCATCTAATCTCATTTTCATGCAGGCAGTGAACTGGGCAGCTGTGGCTTTCAGGACCCTGCGGTGGAAGGGACTCTGTAATCATCTCGACCCCTAAGTAGCTTGTCTCCACTCGGGTGCTTAAGTCTCTGAGTGTGGAGTCAGCCGTTGCCTAGCTGCCGCCATGCATCTTAGCAACAGAGCCAGGTTATCTCTGTTAAAGAGGGAGGAGGTCATTAGGTCAATCCTGTCCCAAGACCTTTCACTCTTTCATCCAGACTGTGTCTCAAATCGCGTACTTCTGCACTTACAATACCTAATTTGAGTGCATGAGGGTGTTCACACTGACAATTCCAACGACACAAAGGGCGCTGCAAGTTCCCGGATGGTGCACTCATAATGGTCAAAAAGCTGAGTGTGCAACGCTGGACACTTTTCGCCCTTAACGGACGCCATCTTGGCCAAATAGCGGAAGGGGAGGGAGCGTTTTCAAACTTGTGGAAATCGCAGTTGAGAAAGCTGAAGCAGCAGCAGTGTAAAACAGACTTTATGGAGGTACAAGCAAGTTATAACATAAACGCTTCATGCTTTGACACAGTATGACCATGACACTGTCGAGTTGAGGACGCCAATAAAGTTATGTTAAAATGTTTGCGATCGTCATTTCCGTGAAGTGCACGGAGTTAGTGTTTGATATGAGACAATACTATTTTGTTAAAATTTGCGCACTCCGCCAGTAAGCACACAGTGCACATAGTGTACTACACAAAAGTGTACTCACGTAAGTACACCAATTGAGACAGACTCCCAGTGATCCAACACCTCTCCAAACTAACTTTTCAGACTAATGTTATGCATACTGATCGGGTGGTTTATTCACACTATTACTCTACTGCGCATACCAGACGCACTTAGACTACATCTAGATTATGTCGGATAGAAATGTATCCGACACACTTTTGTTACGATTCGCCCTCCCGTCCACATTCGACCATTGTATCAGCAATTTAAATCAGCTGGAGACCCGAAGTCATTTTGCTCCGCAGCCGCAGATGGTGTGTCAGTAGTGTGTTGCGGAACCATTTGAAAAAACATGACGTAAGTGTAAGAAGCCCATGTTCCCTTCCCTGATTCGTTGTGCTCATTTCACGTGATGATGGCCATGCTGCTTTTCGAAAAGTACATTTATTAATTTGACAGCCATACAGTGAATGACAACGGATTATAGCCTATGCAACTTAAGACGCTGTAGTTATTATATAGCCTACTGTAACTGTATGTGACAAATAATCCCTCTTGATCATTAGAGGCACTGTGGACTAGGCTATGTTCTATAATGTCCATCACATGAGGTAGGCTATTTTATTTGTTTGTCGTTCGTCGACAAAGCTACCTGGCATAATATTGGGAATACCTTAAGTAAGTAAAATGGATTAGGCCTATTCCACTACATTAGCGATCAATAGGCTCATGTAAAGAAGCAATCAACACATCAAAGAAAAACGTATCTAAATATCTAAGTTGATTTTGTTGTTGCATGTTCTTTATACACTGACTAATATTAAAATAACAATAACTTCTGACAGAGTAATATGTTCGTGCAGGGCGGTCACATAAAAATCGTAATAAACTCAATTATCCTACAGATTATAATACAGTGCAATAGCCTAGCTGGCCGGGGTACATTGTAGCCTACTGCCAGCAAGTTGCAGCATGCTCACCGAAAACACGGTTGTGCCTATGGACAGCGGGACTAAACGTACATGCATCCATACATAGCCTATTCTTGGAATTTTAGAAAAGCTAACTTTAAACATAATTATTAGTGTTAGTGATTGTCGTTCGTCGACAAAGCTACCTGACATTATAATGTGAATTCCTATAAAGTAGCATGTCAGCTGTCTATTGCACCTAGGCAGTAAACTTGGCAAACAATGTCCATTTCCCCCCAGTTTTCAGATTTTATCTGATGGTTATTTTTTCCCTTGTGCAGGATGTTTGCATACTGCATAGCCAGGGTAGCTTATAGCAACAGCCACTGTTATTTTCTGACAAACTCATTTGAATATGATACGACAACCCTGCAATGTAGAAAGGCACGCCTCGAAAATGTGTCAATTCCTGTGCACTGTTGCTCTAAATACAACTCTGCTGCAGTGTAGTTGAGGCCACCGTGTCTATTTACATTGACTGTATTGGGCTTTTTGGGACCACCTGCCCAAGATTATCAGCATGGCGGTGCATACCACAGCAGTCAGCCGTTACACAGCGAGATTCTGGTATCCACCCCCTTGGGAGTACAGTTTCCACTGAAACGAAGGAAAAAAGGTTTAAAAACGCATTACATTACCATGAGCCATTAATTCTGGACCATAGCGCTTGTTCTCTCAGAGGCTCAGAGAAGTGCTAATGGATGTGGCCGTTGAACCTGTGAGTGACCACTCATTCATTATCACTGGTATCCTATTGCAGCCAGTGCCACCGTTTTGAGGCGGCCAGAAAGTCTGCCAAGTACCTTGAACGCGAGTTGCACCACACCAATGAATTCATTGTTGTCTGCTCCAAAATGAACACTCTGTGAGGAGTTAGGGCCCAGGTCTGGAGTAGCGTTTCTAGGCAACCAGGATCAAACCTAATGTCCGCTGCTTGATCTGCCATGCAGCAAGAGATGCGTGGTTCTGTAGCTCAGGATAGTAGGGGTAGGCGGCCCAGTGGCGCAATGGATAACGCGTCTGACTACGGATCAGAAGATTCTAGGTTCAACTCCTGGCTGGCTCGTTGCTTTTCTTGAATTTCCCCTTGGGGATCAATAAAGTATCTATCTATCTAGTTCACTACCCAGGGTGCAGAAATACTGATTTCATACTTGTAATGTAAAGGATGTATGTATGTATGTATGTATGTTTGTGGCGTAATGATTTAAAAAAAAAAAAAAAAATGTACGCCTATGGCCGCAATGTTGAATTGAAGTGGAGTGCATGGCGAAAAATTCATCACTGAATTGGGTGTAAGATAACAACAAACCTTGCGTTGTGTTTGGCGCCGGGTGCACGATAGGGCCCTTTGCATACTAAACAAACATTCATCCCGTAAAAGCATCATTTAATTGAATATATAATAATGGAAAAAATCCGACAAGTTTTTATATAGATTTCCGTTTCTCAAGGTCACCGAGTACTGTCAGTATGAGAAAAAAACCCCGAAGACAATCAGTTTTACCTTGTTCGAGTTGCTGCAGCCAGCAGATAATCCAACCATGCTATGTATCGGGTGGGTGATGCAGATCTTAGATGTTCCCAAAGCTCACGGTTCTAACAGTTCCCTGCTCATTTGTCCGTTGTAGAGTCCAGGAACATCCCAGACCCAGACCTGGTGCTGAAGTTTGGAGCGGTGCAAAGCACCCTGGGATATCTGCCCTGGCACATCAGACTGTCAGAGTTCATGTGAGTATTCGCTGCCCGTGTGTCTCTTCATGAGTGTGTGGGTGGAATGGTAGCCAACAGGTACAGTGGCTGTGCAATGCTCCCTAAAGACAGGCAGGCAGAGTCATAAGCTAGATATGCTAGCAACAGGCACTTGCACCCACAGGTGCATATTTGCCTTTCTGTTTTCTTGTCTCATTTATTTCTGATCCGTCTGGTTATTTACATAGCGCTTTTAACATTCCTTTTTAACCTTATCTCTGAACTGCCAACCTGTGTTTAGAAAGCTGTTAGTAATATGCGACAACGTGCAGACAAGTAGTGATTGTTTATTCTGTGTGTCTGTGGGTGTGTAGAAGCATGATTATTATGAGAGAAAGAAACAACTGCACTCTGTGTGATTGAGCATGCATATGTAGACACACCTGTGTTTGTGTGTTTGTGTGTGTGTGTGTGTGTTTGTGTGTGTTTGTGTGTTTGTGTGTGTGTGTGTGTGTGTGTTTACACATGTGCACTCACGCCTCCTCTCTGCAGTGGAGTGTAGGTATGCCTGGAGGCCGTAATTACCTGGGCAGATTAATAGTTAAACGCGACTCGTCGTCACACACTTGAGTCGCATGTCACCTCCATCATTACAGCCCCTCCTGCTGCAGCAAGCCCCTCTACAGGAACGCAGAGGTGTAGAAGGTTTTAGGACTCACGATGACTGACAAACACTCGGAGGGAAATAAACAAGCGTCCACAGGAGAATCATCCATTAGTGATCTTTTTCATCATTTTTCATTTTTGTATTTGAGTCCTAGTCGTTTTTTTTCTATTTCTGTCTTCATCAGTGATCCTCTAAAGTGCCTCAATTCAGCACGATAATCCTCTTGAATAAGTAATAACTAATTCATTTTCTGATGTGAGGTATAAGTAGGAACTCCAGTAAATTAGCACTTAAAATTGCCACATACCACCACTAGATGGTAGTGTGGTGTCAATATTGCATTCCCAAGTTAATTCTCTGAAGCTGCACTTGTAGAGATTGGGCTGAATTTCTAGCGGTTATGTAATTCACACAACATGACACTTTATTGACGTAGCTCTCGCGGCGTGAACACAAGGGAGTCCATCATCACTACCAAAATGTGATGTGATGAAATGTGTCCCCTCAATCTGTCAGACTTGCCTACTGCAGCTTTAAACAATGTTCTCTCTAGAAGTGATGAGAATTTCAATATATGGCTGTTATGTTCTACAACTCCCTAAGAATAAGTTAGAATTGGTATATTTTATCCATGGAGATGACAGTGATGATTCATGGTATGAAGATAAAATGGATGGTAAATATGCCTAATGGTGTGTAGCTATATTTTTTTTCTTGCAGCACACCAATGATGCTAAGTGTGTGTGTGTGTGTGTGTGTGTGTGTGTGTGTGTTTCTCCTGCAACAGCTCCTTGCCCACCCACGCCAACATCTCCTATGAGGACTTACTGGGTGCCCTTCAGAGCTTTGCTTCCTGTGAGCAGAGGTTTGGTAAATGAACAGCGCCCCCCTGTGGGCAAGAACTGGGAAATCACATGCTGGGGGCAGCGGAGGAACTGGTGCTGGAGGAGGGACGACGAGAATGAGGGAGGAGGAGGAGAAGGAAGAAGAAGGTCTTGGCTTTGTGTTACCAAACCGCGCTCTTCAAAGTTCAAAGTTTACAGTGAGAGCACAAGAGGTCCAGCGTCTATGTCCAACCCCCCCCCCCCCCTCTCCCCTCATCGCTCACCCACACAGGACTCTTCCAGGCCCCCTCTGCCTATATGGGCCAGGGGCCTTGGGGCACCTCCCTCTCTCTCTGCTAATGTTTGTTATTTGTCTGTTTGTGAGCAGATTGTGTGTGTGTGTGTGTGTGTGTGTGTGTGTGTGTGTGTGTGTGTGTGTGTGTGTGTGTGTGTGTGTGTGTGTGTGTGTGTGTGTGTGTGTGTGTGTGTGTGTGTGTGTGTGTGTGTGTGTGTGTGTGTGTGTGTGTGTGTGTGTGTGTGTGTGTGTGTGTGTGTGTGCGCGTGCGTGTGCGCGTGTTCCTCTGTCTTGCCCGACTTGCCCATGTGACTACACGGTGAACATTTTCTTGCCCACAGGAGAGTGCCCTTCCCTTACATTCTGCCCCCAACGCCCCACCTAACCCCACCCTACCCCACCTTTGCTGTCCTGCAAACACAGCAAGTCTTAAGGCGAGGAACTCATGGCCACATCATTTTGAAGGGACACAGTTGGACACAACTTGGTGTTTATTTGTTGTCTCCTTTTTCCATTTTCTGTCATCTCTCGCTCTCGAAACTCTCTCCTGACCTGCCAATGGAGAGAGGGATGCAACATTGGAGAAAACACTTGCTGTTCTCAATAGACTTTTCTGGACTCTCTTCTTCTTGACTTAGTTTCATGCTTTCTTTTTGTTTTGTGGCCTGGAGTAGTGTTTGTCAGCTGGTGACCGGACCTTCCTGAGAGGAGTTAGCAGGAGTAGCAGAGTGACCATGAGGAAGGAATCACACAGAGACCCAGTAAGGGCTTCAGAGGCAGCAGTATCAGCAGCAGGGTGCATCAGCACCACACACACATTAATGGAAACTCTGTGACTGGAGAAAAAAACGTATTACAAAACCGCTGCTGTGATTAAGTACTTGTTTGGGGGTTTTAAATTTGTTGTGTGTGTGTGTGTGTGTGTGGGCACATGCCCAGCAGTGACTGTGTATCACACTAATCTTGTGTAACTCCCAGGGTTGTAAATGTGAGGCATCTGAAATGATTACACTAAGCTAGTCAGCAGATTTCCTACTTGTAATCTCTCATTCCCTCCCTCCCTCTCCCTGCCTCTCGATTGCTGTTGCTGTCTTTGTTAAGTCTGCTGTGGCTTTGCATCGATCTGTCACGCTGTCATTATTTCTCCGTCCAGCAATCTAAAAGGAAATGTTTTCTTGTCCATCTTTGTGATTGTATGCTAACGTTTGCAGATCTGTCAGCAGAGATTTCTCTACCGGAATTGTCTCTCTGGGCCTCTAACTCAAGTTGGAATAAAGAAAGCATGCGTGTGCAGGGTTTACACCAAACTACTGCTATTGGGCCCCATGTGTGCAGTAAAGACTTGTCAAAATTGCTGGCTAACATGGCACTGGTAAAACTAAGCGATCTGCTAATTGTCCATGTGAATGAACAGTTAAAACAATAAAAAGTTACTGAAACAGTCAGCTCCTGCCCCTGCCCTGGCTTCTTGGCTACCCTCACTCTGCACCAAAAACCCTGGTACTTTCCATTTTGTTGTATGCGACGGCCATTTTTTGCCTTTTTATTTAGATGTCTGTCCTCATTGAGACATTTGCTGTCCCTCCAGAGGACGTTCAACATGACGCTGTAATTTAAAAGGCTGGATTCGTTTTTCTGGATATTAATTTTCACTGTGACAGGAGTGAAAAAATGCTTTTAAGAGAGCAAAAAGGTGCTCTTGCTTTAAGCAAGGCCATCTTTTCTTAGTATGCGCCTGGCTGGTATCTGCTTCGTCGTGCAAAGACACTATTGCACTGAGCAGTTCTTGCCAGGGAACATGGCCGAATTTGCAGAGTAGGAAGAATCTGCAGTCTACGTTGAAGACGTTGACTGAAAACCGAGGCTTTGATGTCTGGCTGGCAGGCGTGTGTGATGACTGCCAAACTCTCTAATCTATATTCACATTGAACCAACACGGCCAGTATCTTGGAGGGGGAGCGGAGCGCAGGGGGCATGGCACAATTCAAACAGAAAGAAACATCACAAGGCCGTGGCTACACAGGGGAAGTGTGTGTGTGTGTGTGGGTGGGTGGGGGGGGAGGGGTGCTATAGAGTCCATGAGAACCCTCATCATTATTCAGGGCCCACCGACCAGACCCTGGGGTCTTTTTTGCCTATGTGTGCTCTCCAAGGTACTGAGGTACCAGAGTCTGAGTGAACAGCACTCAACACTCAGCCTTTAAAGTTCACTCTGATTTATGAACTGCAGTTTTAGGATTTTAAGACGTGTCTGCCAGGGAAGAACCTGTTTATTTGACCTTTTACAGGGGAACACTAAATGTCTTGCTTCTCCTTGTCGTAGTCCTACACCACGCATTCAAAGTGAAAGGCGCACTTTGCATCGAACAAAAAATGCCCAGGCCTATTTCAGGAGTGTTATTTTTACGGTAATCTTGTCCCCTGTGTCTCTTTTCAAGTGCGCACCATAAACAAAGCTTTGGGACTAGGAGAGGCAGAGTGCTCTTGTCACAGTTGCCATCGACCTTGATTCTTTTATCTCCTGTCGAACATTTTAAAACTTTCTTACTTTGCAGACTGAACGCAAGAGGTCTTTGGGCCTTGGAGAGGCAGAGTGCTCTTGTCACAGTTGCCATCGACCTTGATTCTTTTATCTCCTGTCGAACATTTTAAAACTTACTTACTTTGCAGACTGAACGCAAGAGGTCTGGCGGCGGGTTGGGTGCTAGATCACGTTTCACACACTAGTGTTGATTTCAGCATGCCTGGGTATGCCATCAATGGGGCTGCAAAGGGTTTTGATCATCTTCTAATTTCCTGCCGAGTTGAAACACTTAGTGTCTTAGCAAAAATCAGAACTCCAGTGCATGTTTCTTTTGATCCAGTTTACTCTATGAAAAGCCATTATACAGAAGTCATACCAACCGTGGTGGATCTGGTGTCACAAATACACCTAGTTTTATTTTTTTTGTAAGTAGCATCAGTTTGATTGGAGGACCACAGGATTATGTTTGTCAACCACCTGACATCCTAGAAATTTGAATCAAATGATTAATGCATTCTGCACAGTACAATGAATAGCAATACAGTGTCTTTCCACTCATTATATGGGTGGGTTTGTTCACCTTGAGAAGTGCTGATTGGCCTTTTTTTGCAGTCGCCGCGTTTACTGCTCTCAGATGCCCTCTAGTGAGGGCTGGAGCATTCAGCCTCGTGTAACATCTAGGTGGGAACATCAACCCCAATTCTGTGAAGAGATTTGCGGGATTTGTCAAGAATTACAGCAGATCACGTCGCCGGGCCACACATAACTCCCGCACAAAAGCGAAGGGATTTGCAGCGCTGTAAGCTCCTTAGGAATATTTATTAGCTCATAGCTTTTGTATGCGTGTGTAATTTATGTAACAGACCAGACCGGGCTCAGACATAGGTGACTCGCATGTCCGCCTTTTTTGTTTTTATTTTGTATTGAGAGGCAATGCCACCATTCCCCAGCACATTTGCATATCAGCCTCCAGTAATGCCGCTCTACTGCTGCAGGGAAGTAGGGAAGTGAAGTAACCACCTGAAGAAGAGAGATCAGAAATGGAATGATGACATTTAATAGAACTCCAAATGTTCCACCTTTAACAGCTGAGGTGGTTTGAACTTGCTACAAAATGATCGACTAAAACCCCATGATGTCCAAATGGAATTTGATTTCATCTCATCCTACATCACATTCAGTTTCTTGACACCTGTGATGAGGCCGGCTACTGAGCCACTGACACACTGAACTGCCATGTTGTCCATCAGGTACAAGACGCCTGTTGAACTGCCCATCTGGGCACCGCTGTGTCATGTCAGCATATCACTAACTAGTCGCGTGGTGCTTCAGCACATCTGAACCAAAGATTCTAGAGCTCTGTTCTAGAATCTTTGATCTGAACTGACACTGTCTGCTTCTTTGTGACTCCAATGGTTCCAGCATTTTACCAAGGACATCCTTGAGTGGACGTGACGTCAAAACTGTAGCCTAGAGACTAAAGAGAATTTCAAATAATAACGAGCGAGAGAGAGACAACAAACCAATATGTGGATGAAGAAATAGTCTAATAAATGTGATGGAATTTTTTTTTTTAAATTTGTGTTTGATTTGTTTATCTTTTTTTTTTTTACTTTTTTGTGGTACTAAGGTGAGACAAAGAGGGTGACACTGTGAGGGGTCAGAGGTCATGGGTGGGTTGGGGTAGAGGGGTAATTGGGGCTGGGGTTCTTGGGGCATGTTGCATTGTGAATGTGTTTTGTTTTCTGTTTTGCGCTGAAGTAACCCTGGCTACCTGTTGTTCATCTTGGTATGATTGTACATAATGTGTAAAACAAAACAACAGAACAAATGTTTTTATTGATCAATATGACAGAAACGATGAACACCGTACATGTATACCTATTTTAAATAAAACTAGACATTAAATAAATATTGTCTATTACCACAGCAAATCAACACTGGTATGTTGTTTCAATTAGATTAGCCATGTGCTAAAACATTTCAATGAATTTATTTTTGTTTTGTTTGCTGTTTATGCAACAACATGGGGTATTGTTGTTACATAAAAATGCAACAACATGATTCCAATAATATAAATTGTTTTTCAGAATGGTGGGCTTTATAGTTAACTTGACAAGAGAGCTGCTGTAGAGCAAAGCTGTAGTTAAAGGGACACCAGGCAAGCCTGATGCTTTTTCTCTACGAAACTCCCCCTCGCTCGGTCTGAAGCTCTTTTCCTTTTCTTTGCGTCTTCCATCAAGGGTTTTCGCTGCTTCTTTGCCGGCTCTGCCATTATACACACGTTTGCAACAATCTCTAGCGTTTCATTAGCCTGCCTCTGTCCTGTAAACTGATCCTGCTTCGGTCGGCGAGTAGGATACACCGAACTTGCAAGTGGGATATTCTTCCTTCAGGCAGTAGGGGCGGGCGAGAGAGCCTTCATTCGCCCCGTAAAGAGTCATTTAACCATATACCAAGTTACGAAGATGATTAATTAACACGAAAACGTTGCCTGGTGTCCCTTTAAATTGAGCTCCCTTATGCCAAAAGATGGCCAATATCTGAGCAAATATACAAGGGCAGGAAATGGATCAGTGGTGGATAACCCACACCCCCTCAAGATAAATGGATAAATATTGCAGAGGGGGGGGGCAACATCTAGGTAAGATATCATTTTGATCAAAAGAGCAAATCAAAACTTCCATAAATGATTCAAAGCTTTTTTAAACTGGTGGAGGACGAAGGGCAAAAGGACAACCCAGCCACAAGGTAGCCTATCTGTGGAGGTGTATATATGTAACTGAAGCCTTACTTTTTTTTTACGAGGCCTTAGCTGAGAGTTTTCTGCTTTATTGATTTGTACAGTGGGCTATTTTGAGTGCAGACACTACCAGGTCTTTATATTTATTGATCTGTTTAGTCCATTGTGTTTAGGCTGCCAGGCTACTTGTTGTGGCTGACCACCTCTCAAGGAAGCAACTACATCAGTGATGACACTGGACTCCGTGGTATTTTCTCTTCTGACACAATGAATGATGCACTGATGCACTGTATTTTTGTTTAATCATTGTCTTTGTCCATAGATGGGAATAGATTTTGACCTCTGATAACCCTTCAAACAATAGACAGTGAACTGATGATGATGTGTCACTGTGCTTTATTCAGTCTACCACACCGGAGAGGCATTGTGGATTACAGCCTATTGGACAAGAGGCTTTGCGAACAGCTAGAGACCAGAGATTTGACTGTTTTCTCCATCTGATTAGTCTTTGTGCTCATCAATGTCAAGCGGCTTACCTTAAAGTATTGATATCCAATTGGCAATCACATTTTTTCTTGATAAAAAGGGAAAAAAATGGGAGTATCTTTTCAATAAAATGGCCCAACCATGTAGCCTGGCTGACACCAGAACAATTCCTCGATTGAGATATTGGTCTGGGACCTCTCAGTTCACTTTAGATTCCCAAGGGGTGAAACCAGTGGTGAAAATAAGCTCATGTTTATACATTAAACTCTTAATCCTTTCGGAGGTATACGGCAAGCACATATTTTTTTCTTGTAAATGAAGGTTTTCAATGTAGTCAATTTAGTCAATAGTTTCAATGTTCAGTCAATTTAAAAGAAAACGCGTCTGTATTGTGTAATACTGATGCAATCATTGCAGTCATTGGTCGTGTTCAAACGCAGTGCCAACGGTGCGCTGACTGTCCTGGGTTTCTGGTGATTCAGTATGAGAAGATCACCAGACAGATAAATAAATTCAAATGGGCTCTAAGATTCGAGAGAACTAACACACATAATAGGCCAATCATGGACTCTCAAAAACATATTTTAAACAATACTAGTGTAGTTACCTCCCAAGCAATAGTAATGCAATATATGTGGTATGATTGCATTTGCAGTATATATTTAAAGATTATTCATGATGAAAATTCCATAGGGCTATTTCAGGGTAGACACTAAAAAGCTTGATCTCTGAACTTGAAGTCTATTGATTTGTTTGGCAGAGGCCTATTATACATTCTCTAAGCTTCTCCATATCTAACACAGCGGTATAGGGCATAAGGGATTACTCAGAGCCTCTGAAGAGAAGATGGCCGAATTCTCAGGGAATTCAAAGCTCCCTCTCGCCCTACCAAGTGGAAGGATGGATGGAACCTGCTCTGAAACACACACACATACCGGTACACACACACACGTGTCCGATAATATCAGCTGCTCCTCCTGATCATGTGTTTCCATGACAACATGGAGAAAGTGAGAGTGAAACTGAGCGAGGTAATGGTGTTGAAGCGTATCTGTATGATAGCATTTTATGAACAGCATTTTAATAAACATCCACCTGAACTCTGACTCCCATTACCATATTGTGGCATGGGAAGAACCTACTTCCACACCAACCATAGCTTTTATCGCACAGCACATGTGAGTTAACGTCATGCACAGGCATATATTTCAACCCAGCAGGTCCCTCAGAATTGAGTTGGAGAGATACAGTACCCTCCAGAATTATTGGCAACTAAAGTTGTCTAAAAATCGGTATAAAAAAATAATCTATCTGTGATTTATTGTAATCTCACAATGAAAATGTTTTCATTAAAATTTCTTTATGAGATTTTCCCTTTTCTCAGAATAAATTTGCTTCCCTTCAAGGGTGGATTTTCCCCCATTGTTTTCATTGTGAGAGTACAATAAATCACCAAAAGATTATTTTTTATACCTGTTTTTAGTCAACTTTACCAAAGGTGCCAATAATTCTGGAGGGTACTGTATCACACAACAGCAACACAGAGGGTGAAGCTAATCGGCTGAATCTGATGCGCCGGAGTCCCGAAGGCATGGCCTGCTTTGGCCGAAGCGCTCAGGAATCGGGTTCATTATCCACAGGGAGTTATTGAGCCTGAGTGGGATCAATTCCACCGATTTCTCCGGACAAAGAGCAGGACGGCCAGTGGGCATGTGCTCTAATTTAGCTCCTGGGTCTCCAATATCTCAGGTCAGACCCCCGTAGAGGCTACTGTGTTATCTGCAGGTATCATAGACAACAAATGGTAGGCCTTTATCAGGTGTAGGCCATGAGGATGTTACCTTTGTGTAGAGTACAATGCTGAGATAGAGGTGACTTGTTCCACAATTGGAACAAAGAATTTGATTTGTTGGAATAGGTCCCTCCCCAGGCATACATGGGCCTCATTCACCAATATCTTCTTAGGAATTTTCTTACATTTGTCCTTAAGAAGGTCCTACAAAAACTCTGAGGCAGGTTTAAGAAGGTCTTAAACCTCGGAATTGTTCGCAACCTGCCACACTGAATTACTATCATACTGAATCTCATTTCTTCTGAAGTTGAAAGGATATGATAAGGGCATTCATGAGCATAA
The DNA here is from genome assembly GCF_046254945.1 of Alosa pseudoharengus. Classification (NCBI taxonomy): domain Eukaryota; kingdom Metazoa; phylum Chordata; class Actinopteri; order Clupeiformes; family Clupeidae; genus Alosa; species Alosa pseudoharengus. The sequence goes on along the minus strand of NW_027468859.1, from coordinate 20,236,674 downwards.
AGACCCTTACTTCTCACCAATGTAGAGTTATAGTTCAACATTATAATGTTACTGTTACCATACCCTGTGTGTACAACACATATAATGTATAGGTATTGTGCTTACAGTATATGGTCCTATGATACCATCCTAAAGTCAGCCTAAAGCCTTTTTGTCATTGTGAAAATGACAAATGACAATGTCATGAAAATGTGACCAAGTATGCTCAACCATAGGCTTGTTCTGTCTCTTCGCTGTCACCCCAATTCTGATGCCCACTTAGCCTTGCAAGTTACATAAAGAGTTCAGTCACTCTTTGCAAGAGTTCGGACAGGGGACATCCTTTTCTTTTTTTTGTTGTCAAAAGATTTTTGAACCATTTTTCTTTCAACAAAATAACTCAGAATACAGTGGAAATGCCTCATACAATTGTACAGACACATCCAGAGCATGAACTGTATTTTGCACTGAAGAAACTGAACAAGTCAATGTCAGTGTCATTCTAAGTGGGCATTACCTAAAAGATGCAACGCTCCAATTTAAAACCGCCTCAATAGCTAAAATCCAGCCTGAATCATCTTTCGATTTCATCCGTCAAAGAGTTAGATTAGGCCAATATGAACAGAACCTGCTGCCTGTGGGAAGACTATCTATCCACATCATCACCGTGGGACATGTCACTGCCTTTTCCTTTCCCCTTCCACTGAAGGAGCACCCTAAAAGGACACATCTCTGTCATGCCAGTGTCTACTGGCAAGAAGGTTAGTTGGATCATGTGAGGGGGTTGAAACACAATCAACCATTCCAGGGCTTCCAACCTCCTTTTTGGCTGTAAAGACTATAGTGCTCTCGGTGGCTACACATCTGATCAGGTGTAGTGAGCGGGGCTGTTGCTAGGCGATGAGGTCTTGGTGAAGCAGAGCAGGTTGGCCCACGATGGAGTGCTCTGTGTAGGGAGCAGGGGGCAGGAGTGAGTGTCAGGCGGGACAGCTTAGTTTAGCCAGTGACTTTCTAATGAGGAGACACAGCACTCAAAGAATCCTCCACAGAAATGCATGGGGTTAGTTCGAAATGCCATGTGCAGTAGGCTCTACACATATCCCGCTCCTTCCTGTATGCCTCCCCATTCACTTGAATAGGAAAATAGATGCCCGATAACTGCCCAACTGCCAATTTCAAGATGGCTGCCGAGTGGGGGGACTTGCCTAAAAGGACTTTGGTTTAGCTGGTTTGTGCACATTTATGAATATATATTTATAAACAGGATGCTTTTGCCAAGAAACTACTGACAGGCTTTTACTTGTGGGGCTCCGTCTGGTTGAGTGACAGCATCAAAAGGTATGCCCATCTTCTCAGGGCCGGCGCTAGCCATTTGGGTGCCCTAAGCACAAATGCTTGAATGTTTTTCCAACATTCACCTTACCAAGAGCCATTTCCCACTCATCATTTTATTACGCTGTGAAAGTGTCACTTGTAGCGTTACTTTTTCACTACACAATTAGATCGTTTGATCATAATTGATAACAAACGCCAAAAAAGCGTCCTGAAATGCAAAGCAAACTAGGCTAACGTTACCTGACTATATCTCTGATGGCTAAAAGAAATAGCAAGCCCAGTTTAAGCATAATCAGAAATAGCATTGGTAGCTAGCAACCTGAGGAAGGATTGCTAGTTCTTATGCACCGATTGCTAACGTTAACAGAAAACAACAGAGTGTTGAATTGTATTAACTAAGTATAAGTATATACTCTTTTGATCCCGTGAGGGAAATTTGGTCTCTGCATTTATCCCAATCCATGAATTAGTGAATTCAATAACCCATAATCCATATCCATATCCACAACGTAAAATAACTAGCTAGCCAGCCAGCATCAATAATTTGCAACGCTTGAACATGAACATGGCTAGTAGGAGCTTACGTTACAAAGTTTATTGATGGTAGTAGTATTACCTGGCATAAGCAGACATGCATACACGCAAGGGCTACAAAACTAAAAAATATTTTTTAATTAAAACATTGTCTTAAACTGCAAGTGACGCGCAGCATCATCCCGCTGTCTCTTCTTTTTCCTTTTTTCCGCCCCCGACTCTTAGTGCCTTTTCGAGGCCATGTCTAAGGTGTCTGCCAAATTTGGGATTGAGGCATAATCGAACAGACCACTGGGAGGTGGGGGAGGGGGCACCAGAGGGAGGCTGGAGAGAGGGCCGCACAGGAGATTCACCTTTTTCTCGACTAATTTGGTCTAGGCCTATATTACTTGTGTATTGCTTTTATTTATACTTTTATTTTATTTATACTAGTAGCCTATTGTGGTGATTTTTCACGACCCAGATTTTTTGGTGCCCGCCCAGGCACTTGGTGCCCTACGCGCAGTGCGTGATGTGCGTGTGCGGAGCGTCTGCACTGCATCTTCTCCAGGGTTGGGTAGAGCGCAGATACTTGGCACCTACAGGGATCATGGGTGTGGGGGAGTGAGAGTGTGAGCGTAACAATAGACTTACTAGGAGGTGAGAGTGTGAAGAGAGGGAGAGAGAGTGGGGGAGAGGGAGAGAGAGATAGATGGAGAGAGAGGGGGGGGAGTGATGGAGAGGGAGAGAGAGATAGATGGAGAGGGAGAGAGTGGGTGAGAGGGAAAGAGAGAGATAGATGGAGAGAGAGAGGGGGGAGAGAGTGAGGTAGAGAAAGAGAGATAGATGGAGAGAGAGAGGGGGAGAGAGAGGGAGAGAGTGGGGAGAGGGAAAGAGGAGATAGATGGAGAGGGGGGGAGGAGAATGCAAGAAAATGTGTGAGTAAGGAGGAGGCACAAGATCAAAACATGGTGCGCATAAGTCAGTGATGTCGAGGTAAGGGCAAAGAACAGGTGGAACCTGAAATCTAATTTGAAACGTGTACATGGAAAGGGGGTTATCAGATAAGCATACCAGAGTGCCAAAAGGCATTTTAGTAAGAAAAACAAAACAAATCTGAGCAGTGATTTTTGTGTGTCATGCATTGTGTAGGAGTCAGCACCTCTCTGTGCTGGTGCCCTTGAATAATGGAGCACCAAACATTTCACTGCTGTCAAACATGCCAGTGTTTTATACAAAACCAAGTGCTTTATCTCTTTATTTATGGGTTTATTGTCAACCATGAAGCAGCGTGGTGCGCACAGCAAGCCGTGTCGCCTCACTTTCACACCAATCACAACTTCAGACATCTGAGACTCTGGAGAAACACTGCTGTATGGCGCTGTCTGCGCTCGTCGTACAGAAATAGACGCAAAGTGGTGTCATGTAACGGTGCGCTCTATGCCATTTCCTGCACAGCTGAAGTCTACGAGACTTGCGAGGCTATATTGGCATCAAAATTGGGTGATAGTGAGGAGACAGAACAAGCCCATGCCTGAGCATACTTGACCAGGACCTGTTCAATATTTTCATGAACGGTATGGTGTTATTTGTATCTTTTTCACAATGACAAAAAGGCCTTAGGCTGACTTTAGGATGGGATCAGGACCATAAACTGTAAGAACAATACCAACACATTGTACATGGTTGAAATAACAGGGTAGTATGTTGAACTAAGAGGAGTCTGTTTATTCACAGCCTCAATTGGGCCAACACAGAGGTAGAGCTGGGTAGGTAAAGCTGAGACAACACATCAAAACATTACCTGCATGACTTCTGCTTTTTTTTAATTTTTTTTTATATATATATATATAATACATTTTTATTTTGTATGAAGTTATTAGGGTCAGCACCTTACAACTGAAAATACCATTCAAACGAAATACTTGCAGAGGGAAAATACAACAGCAGTTTTTAAATTACGTTTCTCTAAACACATTCAAAAAAAATTAAATAAAAAAAAACTCCAAAAGTTGATTTCCCTCCAACATTTAATGCTTCTCTCATAACACCAACCCCAAAACCTCCCACTACTCCCTCATTCTAACAACCTCCCAGTCCCTCCCTGCACCCATTCCCCACCAACCCTAGCCCCCCCACCTCTACCTTTCACAGTCACACAGAAAAAAAAAGGGAAAAAAAAACCACACACACACACCTGCTAAATATAGACTCTACAAAAAAAATGCCACTGACATTTGAGGCAAAATTCCATCTTTCTGGACTATACGTAGGATTTCTGGTCAGCTTCCATGTTTCTGGACTAGGTAGAAGTTCTGGTCAGCTTCCATGTTTCTGGACTATAGGTTGGAGTTCTGGTCAGCTTCCATGTTTCTGGACTATAGGTTGGAGTTCTGGTCAGCTTTCATGTTTCTGGACTAGGTAGGAGTTCTGGTCAGCGTTGCTGGTTCATCTGCTAAGTCCAAGGTGTGTTTTCATCGTTGGGGTATTTTATTCCCCATACTGCCGCTATACTCTTCTTCAGTCTTCTTCTCATGTGAGGGGGAAGCAATACTTCCTGTGAGGAGATCAAATGAATGAGGGATTGTATCGGGGCAAGCAGCTACCAGTAAATACCTTTAATTCATACGTTTGAAGAGGCAATCTTCATCATCAGCTTGGCTCTCTGAAGGACCGACTTAATCATGCCATTGTTACATTCCGGTCTTGAACCCAGGTCTGTGTGGTAGCCCTGGAACAATCCCCTGAACTCAATTGAGAAAGTATAGTTAAAGAGTGTATTCCACAAAATAGGTATTGTCCCAAAAAGCACAGAAAATCATGTACAAAAACCCCAAAACAAAATTTCAGTTTTTAATTTCTCCAAAGAGGCAGAGAATTCAGGCAGACAATTCAAAGGGTAATCCAAAGTCAGGGTCAAAAGGACAGGCAGAGTTAGCAACAAGAACAATCCAGGAAAGGCAAAACAAATCCATAGAGTAATCCAAAGGAGATACAAAGTAGCAACAGTCCAGGGTCAAAAACAGGCAAAGCAGTCAGAATGCAGGTCACAGCAGTCAAAACCACAAAGTAACTCACTTATAGGTTCAGTGAAGACTCACCAAGGACAAAGTGAAAAGACCAGCTTAAATGCTGTGAGGGAATTGGCTAAACAAGTCACATGGCTGATAAACAGAGAACAGGTGAGTCAGTGAACAGGTTAATTAGGTAGGAAAACCACAGCAGAGGGGATAACTAGATTTGGTGACCTCAGAACAGAACAGAACAGAAAAAAAGTCCACAATCGTAACAGCCATGGTTGTCTTGACCGTTTCTGTTGGAAGCCTAGTCTGTCTTTCACCAGACCAAGCTGTCTTTTTTGATTGATCATTGGTCTGGGGAGTCCGCTATGTATTTTCTACTGCACAAGAGGCGTGTTCAAATGACTCTGTACGCAATTGGATAGTCATTCACCAATCTGACCAACGAATTCCGTGAAAATGCATGGATTCCAGTTGCTTCCAGTAGCAGCAATTGGAATCCATGCATTTCCACAGAATTATTTTTGGAATCTGATCCCTTATCATACCCTGTTCATTCGTACTCGTCGCTCAACTTATTGTGACTAAATTTAAGATGGCGGCGAGCGGTACATTTCCTCTAGGTACTGTCTGTGGAAATCGTCTTGTAAATAAACTACCAGTGCTTTTTCAAATCGTCTTGTAAATAAACTACCAGTGCTTTTTCAAATCGTCTTGTAAATAAACTACCAGTGCTTTGTGCAGTGAAGTTCTCAATGTCTCGTTTTAAATGTCAAGGCCCTCGGAAGTCTACCAATGAAGTATGAAGCTACTTTGAGCCTCGTAAATGGTGTAAAACAGTGATTTATTTGCATGGCTAGGCCGATGCCCGAGGCACCCCCATCGAAAAACTGTTGGTAGCATCGGCTAACTAGCGGCAGATTTCTGAGTGCAGGGGGCAAGCTGAGATGAGCTATGAGACATACCAGGGCCTTCAAGTTTTGAAGTTTGCAAGGAGTGAGACTTTGTTTCTCAGGGGGGAGGGGGCGTGGCATTGGCACAGTGCCACGCCCCCTCCCCCCTGGTCGAAGTAGGCCTACATGAAAGTCCTACGTCTGCTTGAACTACTCGTAGCGCCACGCCCCCTCCCCCCGATCAACAGACCCACCCTCCCCATGTCCCATCGACCCAGCTTCATGAGAGAGCACAAATTCCATTATTTCAAAAACACTGTTTTATTTATTCTAGAACCCTATAGTAAATAATAATAAATAATGATAACATAAATTATAATAATAATTTCACCCAAATGGGCCCTTTGAACAGCAGTGGCTCATTCTGCTCTAAACAAACAAATGAGAAAAAGCACATTTAGCCCCAAAATAGTCTCTTGAATAGTGGTGGTTCTGTCCATGTGTGTGTGTGTGTGTGTGTGTTTATGAGTGATGTTGTGTGTTGTAAGTGCAGATTTTGATGCCTTGATGACTGATACTGGGGGCTCCCATTTAAAGCACTGTGGTTCAATGTCAGCCATTTTCACAGTCATGAGGCCATCCTTAAAAATATTCTTGTTTGCAGTAACAGCCAAACAAATAAAAAAATGGGTCGGTAGGTATGTAAATATTTTTTTTTCAAGATTCAAAGTAAAAAAAAAAGTTAAATTTTGGTCATGGTGATTACGCAGGTATGAATTTAAACAAATGTGCATATTGTGACGTAACTGACTGGGTCCTCAACCCGTGCCTTCAGGCGCATCACTGCAAACCTCAATCTGATGCAGGTTATGTAAACCAGCCTTTCTCAAACTTCTTTGACCTGAGGCCCAGTCATGGCAGACTTTGGGGTCATAGGGCTCATCTACACGTACCCAACCCCACTCCCTCCAAATCAAATTGTCATTATCATTATCACAATCATTATTATGCCTATATTGTTATACATGCACTTTCACTTAAATGTTTTGTGACATGCACATCAGAGGACTGCTTTACTAATGTAAGATATAATTAGTTTCATTGCTTTTGCATGGTTGCATGATGCTTGCATAAGAAAATAAATACTTCTCAAAACAGCAACAATTAAATGGGTGCTATTGTTTTGAAGTGTTTCCCTCATGCAAGCATCATACATTGGTAGGAAATGGAAAAAAAAAAACATGTTTTTTAATGAAGTTTAATTTGAATGCCTGAATGTAAGGATTCAGGAAACACAATACCAGCTTTTTTGGCGAGCAGATAGGCGTAAATCACTGAGCTGTTGATCTTTAACAGAAACTATTTCCTGATTGGTTGAGAAATCCTATTTTCTGATTGGCCGATAGGTTAGTAACTGAACAGCAGCTCTCTGAGCTGAATGAGCGCACAGACAGCAATGTTGTGTGACACGTTTGTAAAATATAGCCCTTAGAAATTTCTGTGCGGGCAAGTTAATAATTTCTCGGAGTGAGAAATGCCATGTGTGGCGTGTGAGCGTGTGAAGTCATTGAAATGCGTGTGCGTTCACACTCGGTATGGTATCATGTTTCAACACACTTTAGGTCAATATCACACACCGGAATTCTTCTTTAAGGCCAGGGAAAGAGGTTGCCTTGAGTTTGCTGATCCAACAGGTTTCTCTTTGGAGAAGGGTCCTTACATGGTTTCCACCTCTGACGGGTTTGGGGACAACCTCTATCACTATCATAGTTTAATTTAAAAAATCGAGATAAATTGTATCTTATGTATACAAGGAGCTAGCAATAAAAACGTACCATACTTCATTTCATCTGGGAATGGGAATGGGATCAAAATAAATACTGATAACAAAACTGGACAACAGTTTTACATGTTACTTTGGAACAGCATCTAGTTCATAAGAGGCTGATACATTTCCTTGTAGGTAGATTGAAAATGTTGTAGGTTAAAAAACACACCTTAAGGTTACAAAGGGCCTAGTGCTTTATTTATCCATCAGTGTAAGGACATTGTTATTTGTTCATAGTGGTATCTGATGTAGCAGTTCAGGTTTCCCATGTGAATAAAACCCTTACAGCCTACAATTTGTGCAGCAATTCATTCTCTACACCAGCACGTCTTAGTTTTGGCAGATTATAGCTAGTGCTCCATACTGAAGACACTTACTTGCATCCCTCTGAGTCATTGAGAAGTCTTCAAAGTGATACGACTGGACATGTACAGTTGCTTGCAAGTAATCCACACAGGTTAGTGACAAGGTGAATGTATATGAAGAAAGAGAGAAAACAGCTCTCCCCTAAATACGGCCAGGTTTTTTTCATGAGAGAATCATGATAAACTTTCATCACTGGAATGAATACAAAGGACATGCAGAGTCTGCAGCATTAGTCCTGAACATATTGCCTTTGAAATATAAGATTGAGTAGTCTAATCATTTGTACTGAGAAGCATTCAAGTACTTGAATCAGACACTGGCATATGGACATTATGCACTATAACTTAATGTACTTCTTAGCTATTGGACTGGTGATATTATGTCTATGTGCCACCACTAGCTTTGACAGTTTCATTTTTAAATGTGGCATCACTTTGTCAGCGATGACTTGAGATTGGATGTTTGCAGTTGTTTTATTATGACCGCCACGCAGCGAAGCGGCGGTCATATAGGTTTAGTTTTTTTTCATCCGTTTTTTTTTTTTTTTTTGGCACGAGTAATTTTCTGTCAAGGATTCCCGGGACACTGAAAGACTTGGTGGGCATGTAGCCCCACAAGGATAGCATGGGACCATTGTTTTGATCCGTCACCCCCACGCTGGACTGGACACCCCGAAAGGAGGGTAGGGCGGACACAGTTTTCTGTGAATATCTCGAGAATTGTACGGCCTAGGAGGACCACCTTTTTTTTTGTATATTGGTCTTAAGGGGCCATGTCAATTTTACATTTAGTGACTGTACACCAACAGAGTTTTCTGTGAATATCTTGAGAAGGCACACACACAAGCACATGCACGCACACACACACACACACACACACACATACACACACATAAACATAAACACGTACACGCACACATGCAAACAATTCAAGAATTTCTCAGAATTATGAACAGGCAAGATGGGCATGGGGTTGTATAAAATTTATTTTACATGTGAAATCTATAAACTAATCATGTTTAGGTACTTGTTGTCTAGCAGATACCAGTGAGAATTGAGTGTGCATAATGCAATTCAGTGAGACAGTTAGAATCATATATGCCTTTCACCTTTTGTTTTTAGCCAGCAGTCAGACCAGCAGATACCCTGACTTTGCTGAATTACCGAAGCTAAGCAGGCTTAGTTAGTACTTGGATAAGATACCTCCTTGGAAAAGTAGGTTCCTGCTGGAAGTAGTGTTGGTGGCTGGCCAGTAGATGGCACTCTTCCCTGTGGCCAAAAGCCACCAAACAAATATCAATCCCAATGCCTTATTGCAGGGACACTGTACTGCAGGACATGTTTTCCTTTGCATGAATGTTAAATTGAGGTCCTGACTCACCATGGTTGTTAAAGATCCCATGGCACTTATCGCAAAGAGTAGGTGGTTCCCTGATTTGCTTTATTTACGTACACATACATAAATACACATACACATGCACACACAATAAAAACACACACACACACAAAGACAAGTAAACACACACACACATACACACACATAAACATAAACACGTACACGCACACATGCAAACAATTCAAGAATTTCTCAGAATTATGAACAGGCAAGATGGGCATGGGGTTGTATAAAATTTATTTTACATGTGAAATCTATAAACTAATCATGTTTTGGTACTTGTTGTCTAGCAGATACCAGTGAGAATTGAGTGTGCATAATGCAATTCAGTGAGACAGTTAGAATCATATATGCCTTTCACCTTTTGTTTTTAGCCAGCAGTCAGACCAGCAGATACCCTGACTTTGCTGAATTACCGAAGCTAAGCAGGCTTAGTTAGTACTTGGATAAGATACCTCCTTGGAAAAGTAGGTTCCTGCTGGAAGTAGTGTTGGTGGCTGGCCAGTAGATGGCACTCTTCCCTGTGGCCAAAAGCCACCAAACAAATATCAATCCCAATGCCTTATTGCAGGGACACTGTACTGCAGGACATGTTTTCCTTTGCATGAATGTTAAATTGAGGTCCTGACTCACCATGGTTGTTAAAGATCCCATGGCACTTATCGCAAAGAGTAGGTGGTTCCCTGATTTGCTTTATTTACATACACATACATAAATACACATACACATGCACACACAATAAAAACACACACACACACAAAGACAAGTAAACACACACACACACTACACATGCACACACACGACACGCACAAACACGCACACATAAACACACATACACACACACACACACACACACACACACACACACACACCGTCACACACATGCACTCACACATACAAACACACCTACATACACACACACACACACACACCCACACACACAAAAAACACACACAAAAAACTAACTTACATGCAGGCACACACACTCAATAAACACACACAGAAGCACAGCGCACATATACACAAAATCAACCACACACTCTGCACACACTCAACACACAAAAAAGGAACAAAGTAGGAAATGAACACAATTTGACAAGCGTGACTTATTTTTGTGGAAAAAATGTGCTGGACTGGGCGGCGGTCTTATTTTGTATCGCTCTGCGGTACATCTAGTTATTATTTATTATTGTAGGTATTTAATGTATAATGTGGCTCCCTTGAATAGAAGACAAATTCCCTTGGGAGTACATCAAATGTCCCAAAACCCACCAAAACCTTTTCTCTGGCCTTCCCAGTCTCCTTACCTCTCTTCTGATGCTCTATCTGTAACTCTGAGCATGTCTTTTGGCTGTTGTTGTTGTTGTCAGTATTTTATTTTGCTGTTAGCTGTTGTAGGTCTCATACTGAATGTATAGGTTTAGTATATTTTGTTTTATTTTGTAAAGCACTTTGGTCAGTAAATACATTTGACTTACTTAGGCTACTTTACTTACAAAGTGTTCTTCATCAGCCAATGACTTGTCTTTTGATGTGTGTAATGTGCTGTCCTTCTCTCTCTCTCCCTCTCCGTTTAGCTTGCTTACTATGGAGTCATCTCCATTGGCACTCCACCTCAGTCCTTCAAGGTGGTCTTTGACACCGGCTCTGCCAATCTCTGGGTTCCCTCCGTCTTCTGCAGCAGCCCTGCCTGTGGTAGGAATCGCCTTACACACTCACTCCTGCCATTGTCAACACAACAACTTCAAATGAAACCTTTCACATTTCTGAGTTGTGGATTAAAAAAAAGTAGACATACATACATAGCCTACATAATTTAGCAAACCAGATAGGACCTATATATCCTTATCCTACTGTGATATCAGTAAGAACAAAATGGTTTATTTATGGTAATGGTTATATGATTTTTTGTGGAAAAAATGTGCTGGACTGGGCGGCGGTCTTATTTTGTATCGCTCTGCGGTACATCTAGTTATTATTTATTATTGTAGGTATTTAATGTATAATGTGGCTCCCTTGAATAGAAGACAAATTCCCTTGGGAGTACATCAAATGCGCCACTTAAACATAATTAAGAATTGTGTTGTATTAAAACTTATTTAATCTAATCAGTTTAAGTAATAATTTTTCAAATATTTACCCAAAATTAATTACCAACCCAAGGACGTGCCCCTTCTCTTTTTGGACACCTAATCTGTCATTGATCTTATCAAAGTGATAAAACTTGAGCAGGCGTAACGAGACGTTCTCTATATAAAGCGATTTGAATTGTAGCTGTTCACGCAGTCTCAGTGGATCTCAGGACGGACAGCATCATGAAGTTAGCCATTGTTCTGTGTGCTATGGTTGCACTCTCTGAGTGCTTGGTCAGGTAAGAGAGTTTGGTGGCAATTGATGTCAGTCTAACAATTATTTTGTTATTACATATAATTGAGGCATTACAGTATTGTGGTACTCTGGACACTTTATCACACAGGAGGGAAACTTCCCGAACTTTATTATCAAAAAGTATAACAGAAACGAGTTGCTGTTTTGGCCACAACTCACGCTCAACAGGGCAATCACCATGCTAACTCTCTCTATCCAACTTCTCACACACTCGCACCTGCGCGCACACACACACACACACGCACACTCACTCACGTAAACTCCACCCCCCAATTCCCCTAAAAGGCACACAACAATTTAAGAAATTCAACAGGTTATCACAGTATTATTGATACTATTAATATTACTGCTACTATTACCATCTGTGTAAAATAAATGTGTTTATGTTTCTTTTGTCCTAGGGTGCCCCTGGTCAAGCATAAGACCATCAGGGAGGACATGGAGGAGAGGGGCGCATGGGAGGACTTTAGGAGGAAATTCCCCTTAAATCCCATGGCCAAGTTTGACCAGTCTCTGACCGGAGCTGAGCAGATGACCAACGATGCTGATGTGAGTGGTTTACACCAACGATGTTAGAGCGGAGCGCTCTATAATCTTTGGTTTACACTAACTAATGTGCTCAGTATCCACAAGCCTTATAAAAGGGTGCTGTTTGTCTTTTGATATAAATCAGAAAAGAACTCGACACTTGGCACACTGCTCCTCCCTTTAGAGAACGCTGTTGCTCAGGCCAAAGGGTGCTTTGCCGTGCCGTTGTGGTGCCACGTCTGTGGCCTCTTAACATTAAAAGTGCACTGTCCACCTCGGCTTTTAAATCTAGTCCCAAAACCCACCAAAACCTTTTCTCTGGCCTTCCCAGTCTCCTTACCTCCCTTCTGATGCTCTATCTGTAACTCTGAGCATGTCCCCAACTGTCTTTTGGCTGTTGTTGTTGTTGTCAGTATTTTATTTTGCTGTTTGCTGTTGTAGGTCTCATACTGAATGTATAGGTTTAGTATATTTTGTTTTATTTTGTAAAGCACTTTGGTCAGTAAATACATTTGACTTACTTAGGCTACTTTACTTACAAAGTGTTCTTCATCAGCCAATGACTTGTCTTTTGATGTGTGTAATGTGCTGTCCTTCTCTCTCTCTCCCTCTCCGTGTAGCTTGCTTACTATGGAGTCATCTCCATTGGCACTCCACCTCAGTCCTTCAAGGTGGTCTTTGACACCGGCTCTGCCAATCTCTGGGTTCCCTCCGTCTTCTGCAGCAGCCCTGCCTGTGGTAGGAATCGCCTTACACACTCACTCCTGCCATTGTCAACACAACAAGTTCAAATGAAACCTTTCACATTTCTGAGTTGTGGATTAAAAAAAAGTAGACATACAGTACATACATAGCCTACATAATTTAGCAAACCAGATAGGACCTATATATCCTTATCCTACTGTGATATCAGTAAGAACAAAATGGTTTATTTATGGTAATGGTTATATGATTTTTTTTTTCAAAAGCAACTTACTAATAAAAACAAAGCAATAGTTAAAAATTAACAGTGAAACAGTTTTAAATGTTGTTAAGACTACACTAAGGAAAATAGCAATAATAAACAATAATATCAATGCAGTATCAATGATCAATAGCCTAATGAAAATAAAATTTTATTTGTTGTTAGGAAACCACCAGAAGTTTGATCCCTCCAAGTCCACTACTTTCACCAGCCTTGGAAAGGCGCTCTCTATCCAGTATGGAACTGGCTCCATGGAAGGCTCTTTGGGAACGGACAACGTTGAGGTGTGCTGATTTCATTTATACATCTGCACTGGCAGTGACAGCTATATTTATGACTGAATTTGATTTGATGTATGTTTATTTGTATTTATGTATCTGTTTGTATATAACATCTATAACAATTCAAATGATCTCAAGATACTTTACTCAGACTTCAAGGCCTGAACTGTGCTGTACACAGCAGTGATATGGTCTATATCTATTGGGAATAGAAAAGTGGATGAAGAGGAGAATGGACTATATGACAGTTACTACTGTGTTACTGTGTAAGCATTCTTTGTTTGCCTCTCTGACTTTGGTGACGTCTAGGTGGGAGGTCTGACGGTGACCAAGCAAGAGTTTGGATATAGCCAGTATGAGGCAAGTTTCATGTACTACATGAAGGCTGATGGTATCCTGGGTCTGGCATACAAAAATATTGCTGTGGAGGGTATTACGCCCGTTTTCGACAACATGGTGTCAGAGGGAATAATTCATAACAACTACTTCTCAGTTTACCTGAGCAGGTAAAAAGGTTTATTATTGAAATTCTCTCTAGAAACTTCATCAACACTCTAAATAATCGATTTGTTCACTAAAACAGTATTAATATGATTTAGAGTATTTACATAATTTTACTAAAAAGAGTCAAACTTGCTCTTGTACAGGAGTCCTGCCACTGGAAGTGAGGTGGTCTTTGGAGGTTATGACCCTGAGCATTACAATGGCAATCTCAGGTGGATTCCCCTGTCCTCCGAGACTTACTGGCAGATCACCATGCAGAGGTACATTAGGGACCACAGGAGGCAATATTCTACTGCAATATTTCACAACACAAAAATAATATGGAATTGTATACAGGAGTTCAAATCAAAAAGATAGGGAAAAATCTATGAAAAACATCAGTGCGTAATTGTTGACTTTTGAGTGTAGCATAATTGCTGATCGTAGTTATCTGATGGACTTTGGGTAAATGGACTGCATTTATATACTGTATCTATATACAATGTCATGCCTCACGTTCACCCATTCACATGCACACTCACACACCGATGACGGAGGCGGCTCAAGGGCACTTAGACAGGGTCAGGAGGAGTTGGGCTCGAACCTTCTAGTCGCTGGACGACTCCTCTACCTCCTGTCCTGAGCCACTGCTGCCGGACTTTTAATGAACATTATATCAAAATTACTCTTGGGGGATCAATCGACTTTGGCTTTGTAGTTTGTCACATATTAGATACATTATCTAACTGTCAGTTTATCCGCGTAGACATATCAGAGATGCTGTCAGTCATCTATTTTACCTTACTATGTGTTCAATTCCAGCATCACCATCAATGGCAAAGTTGTTGCTTGCGCCAGCGGTTGCCAGGCTATTGTGGATACTGGAACCTCCTTGATTGTTGGCGGTGAGGTCAACAATCTCAACACCGCAGTGGGCACTTCTAACGGAGTGGTAAGGACAGAGAGTGGCTTGAAACAGAACTGCTTTTTTTTTAAGATATTTTTTTTTAGGTTTATTTGTTTTTTTTATAACTTAACTATAAATAATGGGACATTTCAACAATGTAATTCCAATTATTTTATCAACATAGTTATGCTTTTTTCTAAAACCATCATCACATTTTCCTAAAGCTATCATCACATCATTTTACATCATCATCACATCAACGTGTATCTTGCCATGTCCTTCTCTAGGTGGAGTGTGCTTCCATTGGAAGCCTGCCTGAGGTGACCTTCAACATCCATGGATACGCCTTCACCCTCCCCTCCTCTACTTACGTTCGTCAGGTATGGACATCTCTGTAGCGGACAAGACATAGCTGTATGGTCAGCTGTATATTACATGCATATCGGATGTCTGTTTTCTTGTTTAACTCAATGACTCAATATATTACATCTACAGACTAGCTCTGGTTGCTACACTGGTTTCGAGAATAGCTTCAGCAATGGAGTTGGCAACGGCCTGTGGATTCTGGGAGACGTCTTCATGAGAGAGTACTACACTGTCTTCAACATGCGCGATAACTTTGTTGGCTTTGCCGCTCTTAGGTAAATACCTTATGTAGACAAACACAGTCTTATGATCTTAGGCATGTTACATGGCAAGTCATCTTCACTTTGGCTCAATCCTGTATTCATTGTAGGATTGATGTTTTTCTTGTGCATGACAACCTTGTGATTTAGAAAAGTACTTAAATAAAAATTCTTGCAACAAAAACTTGTCTGGTGTACATTCTCATCAAATGCTTCATGAGATCTAGACGGTAAAACAAGTGTGATGTAAGGAATGAAACTGATGTTTCAGTTTTATTGGTTTTATTCATGTACACGAGACGAGGCCTCAGTTTAATAAATTTGAATAAATCAGTGATTTGTGTGGTAAAACAGATCTAACTATGATATCAGTGCTAATTTCTAGTAAATGCACAAATACACCGAACCACTGCTACTGTTACCACAACCATATAGGTTACTACTTCAACAATCTAGGCTTATAATTTTTAATTTTACAATCAAATACATTGCATGACAGTACACAGCCTAGAGAAAAACAATGGCACACATAATCCTTGAATTTCTGATGTAAATTGGGAAAGAATCGTTACAAACCATATAATTTAGAAATAGCTCATTTTCTGGGATATTACAGTAACTAACTGGTAAGTAACCAGTAACTAACTGGTTCACCTGACATAGGATAAGCTTTCTTTGCTAACAATGTTTGAGCCTGTTGTCGTAGTTTCATC
>NW_027468859.1:20182955-20215455 GCF_046254945.1 Alosa pseudoharengus | reverse complement strand
GGGCGGCTCTTCTGGTCGCAGTAAAACAGCGGGATTGTTTCGTTCGATTGTTTCAGTTTTTTTGTCTGGCTGTGATCAATAGAACGCGTGTTTGACAGACTGCTGCTGTCTACGGTTACGTAGATGGATGTCTGGTGGAACAGCAGCTCTCCATTATTCATGCTCAGTTACAAACACTTTGTCAAACACCATAGAAATGCTGACTGCTTCATTGATAGACATGTCATATGGCCGTGTGTCTGTGTGTGTGTGTGTGTGTGTGTGTGTGTGTGTGTGTGTGTGTGTGTGTGTACGGTATGTGTATGTGTGGGGGGTATTCACACATTTGTGTCAAATGTAAGGGTAAAGTAAGAGAAATGGACTAGTCTTGAGTCTTGTGGTTTGATGACCTTGAACTCAAGCTCAAGGTCAGGTGCAAAAGGTTCAGTCTGAGTAATGGCACCTGGAACTTTGAGATGGGTTCCTTTAACAGGCAACCGACTTCAAACCAAAAACTAAAAAATTGCTCTAGCTTCTGATATATGTTCTATGCTGTGACAGTTCAGCATTGATCTGTCTCATTGGTTTGCAGATTGTCTTTTGAGGTTCTGATTTTATAGTTATAAAACAGGCCTTACTCTGTCCTAGTCAGTCAGTCAATAACAATGACATCAATGACCATACTTTTACAAAACAACAACCAAAAGTGGAATATCTGACAGTCATTCCCACAGTCAATATCATGCTGCTCTTTCGAGCTGTTTGTCTTCTCTCGCCTTGTAAGCTGTTTGAGAAGTGTGCCATGTCCCGCCGGTAAGGGGCGAGTCCCCTCGCTAGGCAACCACAACTCATAATGACCGGAATCTGGGCGGTCCGCAAAGAGGGGCGAAAGAGGCGGAGAAGGCCCTTTGTCCCTGGTGAGCCCGGGTCATTTGGCGAGCCCCAAAGCCAGCACTTCCTGCGTCTCCCCCGTCCACTTCCTGGAGCACCTGGGCTGGGTGTGCCAAACAGCTGAGCCGACGAGGCTGAGGCCGTGGCCATGACAGCTGTGCACACAAGTATGCAGTGTTCCAGATTTACTCTTAGGTCGTATTCCCAAGACGTATATCCCAGTTACGAGCAGGAAGTTGCAATTGGAAACCTGCAGCAATTCTTACGACTTGTTACAACTGTGGTATGTCGCACTTCCGACTTCCCAGTTACCACTTACGAGGCAAATGCAGTGCTGTACCAGTTAAAGAGAGAGTGGAATTGGATGAGAGGTCCATGCACAGTGGTTTCCTGTCACTCGGTCCAAACTCACTGAGTGTGTAATGAAAATAGTTTTGACGAAGTCAGCCATCCATACAAAAAGCTTGGGTAGCAGAAGTTGAATGCATGGTCCCAGGAAGGGCCATTCTGGGATTTTTGGTTTCAGACATAGAATTAGAATTTTTGCTGAGTCAAACCCGTAGCACTGGGAGGATTCTCCAGACATTGGGAGCAGTTTGATTTCAAATTGCATCAGATGAGCAGAAGCGTTTGCCCTGAGTGGCCTAGAATGCGCCGTATCAGCATGCTCATCTATTTCCTGTGCGTATTCACACTATTTTCCTGTGCGTATTCACGCTATTTTCCTGTGCTTATTTACGTATATAACGAGCACAAACACACGTTTGTGGTGCCAACGGCTACATTTTAGGGAGCTTTATCCAGCCTTGTGCATTTGAGTCCAACGTGTCAAGACGCATTCATGCCACCCTCAACCCCAAGCCCTCTCACCACACACCCAACTGCCCTGCTCATGGAATATATGACGAGCACAAACACACGAGCACAAACACATGTTTGTGGTGCCAACGGCTACATTTTAGGAAGCTTTATCCAGCCTTGTGCATTTGAGTCCAACGTGTCAAGACCCATTCATGCCACCCTCAACCCCAAGCCCTCTCACCACACACCCAACTGCCCTGCTCATGGAATAAAGAACAGTCAAGGGGAGGCAGTTGCTTTGCCTGCAGATTTCTGCCTTGGCAAAGTTATGAATTTTCCTCTCAAATATGGGCTCTTTGTCTCTGATTAATCACACTTCTGGCGTCTGGGTGCAGTCAAATATCATCACTCACTTCCCGTCGGATCCCTCGCGCATGAAAATGATTAATCAGGCAGAAGTCAAGAGCGGAAAGCGGCAATGTCATTTCACCGCCCTCCCAGAGCCCCCCCCCCCCCCCCTTAGCGAAGGACACCTGTGGTTATGTTTGTGCAAGTATATATCACAGAGTGTTCTGTCAAGGATCCAGTGTGTGTGTGTGTGTGTGTGTGTGTGTGTGTGTTTCTGTGTGCGATTGAGAAAGAGAAGAGTGTACATATATGCGCGCACACACACACACACACACACACACAACATTTTCTCTCATCTTCTGTGCTCTTAAAAATCCTTTACATGTCTTTAAAGGGAAAAAATGTCACCCAGCTGTCCTACTCTGATCTGAAGCACTTCTATAAAAAAGGGTGTGGTGGTGTGAGTGTGTGTGTGTGTGTGTGTGTGTACTGTGTAGGGGGGGGCGGTTGAGTCAAGGGGATAAATAAAAAGGCTTGTCACGGTGGTATGATTCTTTCCAGTCGCACAAGCACTGTCTTGTAGCTGTGTGACAGTCTGCTTTTATCCCCCGTGACTTGAATAGAGGGGCTGGAATGTGTGCAAAGGGCCCCATCGACACCCTGCTTCACGCAAGACGATCGCGGCCATCATTCCGAATATGACATATCACCGTCACACACACGCACACATGCTCACGCACGTATGCACGTGCACACACACACACACACGCACACATGCATATGTACACACACACACACACACACACACACACACACACACACACACACTCACACACACACCCAAGCAACATGCACACACACACACACACACACACACACACACACACACACACAAACACACACACACACACACACACACACACACACACATTTCTGTCTTTAATAGTTGTGCTTCCTTTCCCTGTAATTTAAGGATGTTCTTTCCTGCCTTGTGCAAGACCCATCAGTGGTTGTTGTGGATAGGCAGAAGTCACACTAAAGCGTAGTGTTAGTTCAGGTTAACTAGTGTGCATTGTACCAATGATGTCCAGAAGATTCAGCAAGAGTAGCAATATTCTCGCTCTGAATTGAACCAGTCCCTCAATCATTTCAATTTGCCAGCAAATTGTTGTTACAAGACTGGAGTGACCTGACTGAAGAGTATTTCAGGCTGACCAAACCCATGGTACCATGGCAATGTCTTCTGGTCAGTGCATAGACTTTGACTGTTTTTCTGTGAGCAAGTCATTGCTAAAATGAATTCTCACGTGGCTTTAATCGTGTCAGAAACCATGTTGGTCAAAAGGAAAAAATATTTTTTGATTTGCAGACGAATCCACCTGACATTCCGCCAGCCTCTACCTTCTCTCTGTCTGTGTCTGGCACTTCATCTCCATCATCTCTCTCTTCCTCTCTCTCTCTCTCTCTCTCTCTTTCTCTCTCTCTCTCCCCCTTTCCCTCTCTCTATCAGAGACACTGCTCATGGTGTTACAAAAAACAAAATGGTGCTACTGTTAAAGAATAGGCTGACACTGAGTCACGAAGAAAAGCCATTTTCATTTGGAATTAAAACTGTGAGGGAGATAAGAGAGAGAAAATGAAATATTTTTTCCTGTCTCTCTCCGTTTTTAAAAGAACTGTCATCACCTGAATCGGAGAAGCGACAGCTTCTCCCCTGTGTGTTCAGTCTGAAGCAAGCAACCGACGCAGATTAGAGATGGGGATAGAGAGAGAGAGAAAGAAAGAGAGAAAGGAAGAGATAGAGGAAGGATAGAACATGGAGGAAAAGCGGAGACATGTGAGGACGAAGAAGAGGAGAGGGGGAATAAGATGGATGGAAAGGGGGAATAAGATGTTGGCATTGATGGAGAAAAAGGAAAAGAGAGAGAGAGAAGGAAATAGATAGAGAGGAAGGATAGAACATGGA
This sequence comes from Alosa pseudoharengus, assembly GCF_046254945.1. NCBI lineage: Eukaryota > Metazoa > Chordata > Actinopteri > Clupeiformes > Clupeidae > Alosa > Alosa pseudoharengus. The sequence continues at coordinate 20,211,470 of NW_027468859.1, read as the reverse complement.
GAAAAAGTGACCTAAAGAGGAGCCATGTGGAGAAGAGGGGTGGAAAGGGGGAATAAGATGTTGGGAGGGATGGAGAAAAATGAAAGAGAGAGGAGGGTGGAGGAGGAATCACTGCTTGAGTTCATTGCCATAGCCCGAACATGTCTGCATTAGAGGGTAGGAAAGGGGGAGCGATGAGGGAAAAATGAAAGAGAGAGACAGAGAATTAGAGGAGGGATTTCTATTCCACTCACTGTCTCTCGTCCTCTTCCTCCTTCCATCCCTCTTTTGGGGTTTTGCTCATGAATGTGCAGAGAATGTGCCAGAGAGGGGTCATTATTCAGTAGGCCATGTCCAGCAGATGCCAGCCAAAAAACGTGCCACACATGCTGCCTACATGTTCAAAATAAGCTTCGCCATCCGGACAAAGCCCTGGCTACTCAATGTGGCATTGTATCTCTGACCAAAACACTGTATCTTGATATTGCATCATATTGAAGTCACATTGAGATTGTCCACATGCATTGTGCCTATTTAATGTTTTAGGTGTTTGTGTTAATCTCACAGGCAGGGACATCCTATGCAGACTAGAGGGGTTGTGAATAAGCAGCAGTCTTTTAAGGGAATATACTTTGTAACTCTAAGTGTAGCGGCCTGCTGGGGTCGATGTGATAAGATGCCCTGCACTGGACCCCTGAGCCATCGCCCGTTTCAGCCAACGAGTTCAGACAGGGGGAATGCCAAATGCAGGAAGTGTGGATGTGTCCAGATGGCAGCGAGCCAATCACATGCGCGCACACACACACACACACACACACACACACACACACACACACACACACACACACACACACACACACACGCACACACACACTTCCCCTCCCTCTCCCTCTCCCACCTCCTGTCTCCTGGGGCAATGTCCCCATGGCGACTGCCAGGGACAGTGAGGCAAGACGCGAGGCATCTGGACATAATGACCGCATTGACGAGCGACCAGCGGGGGCAGAAGCTACATCTGACCCCAGTGTCGTCCTTTTCCTTCACTCGTGCTGCGGCAGTAGGGGTTAGGGTCACCCTCAGAGACTGACCCTTTGCTCCCCCACACACTCCTTTCCCTTCTGAAGGCCTCATTCATTCAAAGTGGAGAGGGATGGGGGTTTCTGTCTAATTTTGGAGGTCCTTTTGGCAGGCATCTGATTTACTGGCAGGCTAAACTGCACTTCATTGTTCGATGAAGGCCCAGGCGGGTGCATGTGACACGGAGTCATTTTTGGCGTTTTTTAATTTTTGTTTTTTAAGTCAGCCGATTCATCATTCATTGGCTGAAACGTCTTCAAATGTCAGTGTTGCTCCTAAACGATCTTTCAAATACTGTCATGACAAGCTCTCATTGACCTCATCGAGGTCAAGGCAGGCAACATAAATCAATAACTGCTGGCATGTCAACAAGAAGTCTGTATTACTGTAAGTTTTCTCTCTTTCTCTACCTCCCTTCCTCTCTCTTTCTCTCTTTCTCTCATTCTCTCTCTCTCCCCCACTTTTTTCTCTGCCTTCCCCCACATAGGTATCATGCTCTAATCTCTTGGCCTTCTGTACTCTCTGGACAGGAGGCAGCCAGGAGTCTGCCCTGTTCTTGCAGCCATATGCTGTCCAGCAGACTCATGGCCCTGTTACCCTGGCACACTTTCCCATCAGGACTGCAGCGGGCACAGGGGTGACTGTGGGCAGAGCAGGTGACTGGCTGGTCAGCCGTTACTCACCCTGAGAAGGGCAGTGTGAGGTTGCCCTTTTGCCCCACTGCCCCCATGCCAGGCTGGCAGATGTGGCGGGTGCCCTCTCTGGGTGAAGGGGGCAAGAGTGAGTGGCATCAGTCTGTCCTCGAGGTTTCCAATTAGGTGATCATGGTGTCCTGACTGCACACACACACAATCACACACAACCACACACACACACATACACACACACTACCGCACGCGCACGCACACACACAGACACACACACACACACACACATACTGTACACACACACACACACACATACTGTACACACACACACACACACACACATCTCACGATGCCTAATGGAGTCAGCTGTGTGTGAAGTGGGTTATGACTGATCATTGTGAACCCTTGACTGAACACTCAATCATACACTTCTGCAGCAGATACAGAGAGAGCTGGGAAGAGGTGAAAAAATAAAATGAGAACATGCATGAGAGAGAGAGACAGAGAGACAGTGAGAGAGAAAAAGACAGAGAGAGAGGTGCTGTCTGCTCTTATGGTAAAGACAGCAAGATTAGAGACTGTTGAAAGGGATGCCTCAACATTGAAAGACAGACAGGGTTCATACAGTGTGTGTATGTGTGTGTGTGTGTGTGTGTGTGTGTGTGTGTGTGTGTGTGTGTGTGTGTGTGTGTGTGTGTGTGTGTGTGGTCCCGTGTGTGTGGGTGCGCACGCTTGAATGTGTGTGTGTGTGTGTGCGCGCTTGTTTGTGTGTGTGTGAGTATGCAAAAATACAAAGAAGAGACAGAGTGGGGAAAGACTGATGAAAGAATGTGCGAGGAGCAACAAGGCAGCCGCAGCAAAAGTGAAAAAAAAACAAAAAAACGGATGGACAGATGGATGAGTAGAAGAGAGGAAGAAGAAAGGAGGAGAAGAGGTGATGAGGAAGAGGAGATGAGAGGAAGAGGAGGTGAGAGGAAGGGTATAGGTGAGACTTGATGAGGGAGAGATGAGGGAGAGAGGGGTCAGTGGGTTCGTCTGAAAAGAAGAGCGGAGAGGGGGGAAGGGGGGGGGGGGGGCGGAGAGGAAGAGCCATGGGATGAATGCGAGCGAGGGAGCGAGTGGACGAGTGGGAAAAACAAGAGAGGGGGTGAATACGTTTACAGGAAAGAGGAGTGCAGGAATGAAGGGATGTGGAGAAAGAGAGAGAGAGAGAGAGAGAGAGAGAGAGATGGGGAAGGGTGAGGGAAAGTGAGTAATAGAGAGAATGTGGGAGAGAAGGGGGGCGGCGGGTGTGTGTGTGTGTGTGTGTAGGGGTGTGTGGGGGGCAGAACATCGTGCAGTGGCTAGTCCGGGGTGTAGCTCAATAAGGGTTTGTTCCACACAGGCTACTCCTCAGGGTGCAGTGCATGAATAGGCAGGCTTGTGCGGAAGTGAGAGCACCCTCTCGTCCTCTTCTCCTCTCCTCATCTCTTCTCCTCCTCTCTTCCTCTCCTCCTCATCTCCTCTCCTCCTCTCCTCCTCTCTTCCTCTCCTCCTCTCTTCTCCTAATCTCTTCTCCTCCTCTCCTCTTCTTCTCATCACCACCACTCTGCTCCCAGGGGTCAAGAAGCCCGCAGGCCCAGCCGGACAAAGGGAGGTACTGTGACTGTACATGATGGAATCACATACAGGAGACACTGTGTGTGTGTGTGTGTGTGTGTGTGTGTGCGCGCGCGCGCGCATGTGTGTGTGTGTGTGTGCGTGAGAGAGAGAAAGAATGTGGGAGAGAGACAGAAGGATAGACAGAAAAAAAACATAGACAGCGAGAGAAAATAAGAGATTCCGACAGACTGATAGACCTGTGTTTGTGTGTGTGTGTGTGTGTGTGTGTGTGTGCTTGTGTGTGTGTGAGAGAGAGAGTAGTGTAACGACTCCCACACATTGATGGACCTGTCCAGTTTACAGCCTTTAGTGTCGGAGGTCTCATCTTCATCACCACAGGAAATTGCAGTATTGACCAACTTTAGAATATGTACATTGCAAGCACCCAGTTTGAGCCATTTACTGGTTATTTTGCTTATCTCTTGTATCCTCAAATTGAATAGCGGCATCATTGCAGAATTGGCTGAGTTTTCCTCGAGCCATCAAAGAATCAGTCATCGCTGGAGTCAGAATTTGTCTGTTTCCACATATGATGTGATTACAGCACACATTCAGCCCCAAGGCCCCAAACTGATTTAGCAGGAGCCATAAATCACCGCGTTCCTCAAAAATGTGACTTACAGGATGGCGTGTGAGCGATGCTGAGTTATGACTAAATCATGACTTGAGGATATAATTTCACTTTCGTCCGTGCATGGCTGAACAACGGCATGGTCTGCCTTTGAACTCCCGATTCGGGGGCCGGGGCGAGTGTGTGTGGCGAAAGCCAAACGCGGAGGCGGCTGTCCTTCATGCATGCTCAGTGGGGTGTTGCGGAGGTCATTTGCTTCGGAGACGGCAAATGAACGAATCAGGTGGGCCCACACACGTTGTCCACCACACCTGCCAAAAGTTATGAAAAACAACTGCGACTGTGTTTATTTTGTTGCCATAGTTATAGAATATGTGACTTACCCAGACCTCTGAAAAGTAGTATGTTGGTGCGCACATCCAAGGCAGGTGCTGGACAAAAAGTGCTAGGCTATCAAAGAGTGGATTGTCCGCACACATGCTCCCATCAGGAATTTTTATTGATTTTCACACGGACGATCCACTTACCCAGACCTCCACATCATGTATTAATAAACTATGGTAGGTGTGTCTGGTGTTTTGCCAATACTGTCTTTCGCAAAAGGCTGTACACTGGCCGAAAGCCTGTTGGTAAATAGCATAATATGGCTTAACTTAACATAGCTTAAACATAGCACCACACGAAGAACAGCTTTTCAGAAATGGTTTATGACTTACTTTTATTCTCAACCTCTGTGTTTGTTAAATGTGTATTTTATTTTTGCATCTGATTCCACGTCAGGGTACACCCTGTTCATTCATACATCCCCCTTTATGTGATGTGATAATGTTTAGCATACACCCTGTCCATTCATACATCCCCCTTTATGTGATGTGATAATGTTCCAGGGCCCTGTTTCATACCGTGGAGCGCAGTTGAACACTATCATGATTCACACAGACTGTGTGGCACAATGTTGTCCCTTATTGATTTTCAGTCAAAGGCCTATCTGAGAGGACTCCTCGCCTACCTAATCTTCCCTGTGTGTGTGTGTGTGTGTGTGTGTGTCGGGGGAGGCCTGCTGTATGAGGAGAATGTAAATTATCGCACTGTGTCAGCTTATTAGTAATGCAAGATTGTCCCAAGAAAAAAAGACCTTAAAAGCCTCCATGAGGTGTGTGTGTGTGTGAGAGAGAGAGATAAAGAGAGAGAGAGAGAGAGAGAGAGAGACAAACACAGACAGAGAAAGACAAAGAAAGAGGTAAAAGTGGGTGTTTCCAGAGAAAACAAAGTGGGAGGCGACCATCACTGTCATCCCACCAAGTGCCGTGTCTGATTTACTCCTTTCAGTCCGCCACCTTTCCGTGCGATCTTGCTGTCGTCTCCTCAGCCGATCCCATTCCCCAAAGCAGTGTGGAAGCCATTAACGAGTCGACCAGCCCTTACGTAGTCCTCTAAATCTGCCGGGAGTTGCCTCCTGACCATGAATAATTCATGCTCTTTTGTCTGTTGTTGCATTGTTTTAGAGACACTTATCACATCAAAATGAAATAAGACTTTGATGTCAGCCAGATTGCGCACCCGGTGTGTGTGTGTGTGCACAGGAGTTTGCAGAGGAAGCCATGGCTCGAGGTTAGTTGCTGTCAGAATAGCAGATTCGCTCGTGTCAATTCACCTGAACGGGACCTCCATGTCAGAAATGCAGAGAAGCGCTAAGGGAAACAGGCTAACCCTGGAACTAGCCCTGGTTCAGTTAATGGAGTCTAAAAATATTCCAGCAAGGAGAGAGAGAGAGACAGAGGGTAAGACAGAGAGAGAAAAGAGGAAGAAAGAGAGAGGGAGAAAGAACAAAATGTCAGCGAGAATGGAAAAGAGAGGAAGAGAAAGTCTGTGAAGGAAAGATAGAGAGAAAGATGAAAATTGGAGGGAGAGAAAGAAGAAGAGTCAGTGCACCAAGTCGCAGACCTGCCTCGTCAGCCACGGAGGCCCTCTGGAACGCTGATGTATTGCAGGGCTGACGGAAGCTACCGGTGTGTGAATTAAATATGCATCTCAATGAAGCTGGAGGTGATGGCTGCTCTGGAACTGTCGAGGTCTGGGTCTCACCAAGCGGGCCGAACTCGCTTTGGAGTGTTGGGATGTTGATGTTTCTTGATGCCTGTTTGATTCTGATGCCTGTGCTTTTTTTCATGTTCGGCGGAGAGTTCTGAAAGTCTGCTGAGATCTGTACAAGTCTCACCAAATGTTCCAAAAGTCTGTTGATGTCTGTCAGAGTGAGAGTGAAAGTCTGTGGATGTTTCTTTTTCCCTCAACGCTGCTGCTTCATGAAATTCCTCAAGGTTACAACACTTTTTATTGAGAAAGAAAAAGAAAACTCTCTATCTGGTTTCAGTTGTATTGTTGTTATCATGAAAGTGGCACTTGGTGAGATTTAAAGGGGAACTTGGCAACTATTTCAACGTAATAAACCTGTTCTGTTCCGGTGAAAATGGTGACTTTCCCCGCTGCGCCTAGCGTCCCCAGGCGGAAAACCAACCTTGCAACATTGAGACTACCGTCCCGGAAAGAGAAGTGAGAAAAAAGAAACTCGTTTTAAATCGTGTTTCTTACCTTGTAACATCCACATTGTCTGCCGAACTTATGCTAACCATTCGGTAGCTTGTAAACAAATCCATGTGCTTTATCGTTACCTTTTCCCACAGTTTGAAATAGCATAATGAACAATTTATCCAGCAGAGGGGGAAATCATGCCAAGTTTCCCTTTAATATAATAACAAACTCCTGCCAAAAGGTGTGTTTGTCCCCCCGTAGCCATGTTTGTCCATCTGGCCGATAGCTTCAAGCTTTAATGTCCACTGCAGCAGCTTGCCACAGCAGCTGCCTCGGTGCTCTAGCTAGTTAGCAACAGTCTGTCCCCCTGAGGACACAAAGCATCCTCGCTTATTGTTTTTCTCATTTTGGACTTCTCTTTCTCTCTTTTCTCGACCAACACCACCATCCTCCCCAACCCCCCTCTCCATCCCTCCACCCAATCCCATCAGGCATTGTCAGATGTGGAAGTCTTGTTATAGACCACCACAACAAAAAGACAGTTGTCCAGCCAGATAAAACACACCCAGAGAAATCAATGGCTGCATGTCCGAGAGGGGAGGGACGTTAACTCAGCTTCACGCTCCTTTCCTTAGAAGTCTGTCTTTTCTATGTGATTACTCTTCTCTCTCTGTCTCTTAATCTCACTCACTCTCTCTCTCTTTCCCTCTCTCTCTCTCCCTCTTTCTTTCTCTCCTCTCAGCCTATAGTCAACTCTTGGTTCATCCAGTACCCCCCTGTCTCTTAATTTCCCTCTCTCTCTCTCTCTCTCTCTCCCCCTCTTTCTTTCTTTCTCTCCTCTCAGCATGTAGTCAACTCTTGGTTCATCCAGTGCCCCCCTGTCTCTTAATTTCCCTCTCTCTCTCTCTCTCTCTCTCCCCCCCTCTTTCTTTCTTTCTCTTCTCTCAGCCTGTAGTCAACTCTTGGTTCATCCAGTGCCCCCCTGTCTCTTAATTTCCCTCTCTCTCTCTCTCTCTCTCTCCCCCTCTTACTTTCTTTCTCTCCTCTCAGCCTGTAGTCAACTCTTGGTTCATCCAGTACCCCCCTGGTGCGCCAGTGTCTTTTGAAGGAGGCCAGAACAGAGGCAATGTCAGCCGATCACTCCTCCTTTTTAGCCTGGACCGCCTGCTGTCTCTCCTCCTCTCAATGTGCTCTCCTGCTCTCTCTCTCTCCCTCTTTCTCTCTCATTCTGCCTCTGACTCTTTCTGCCTCTCTCTCCCTCTTTCTCTCTCTCTCTCATTCTGTCTCTGACTTTCTCTCTCTTTCTCTCTCTCATTCTGTCTCTGTCTCTGTGTCTCTCTCTCTCTCCCTCTTGAAAGGCCCAGTCCCACATAATGATCACAGGTCGGTGTGTGTCAGCTGACCGGGTGCTTGTGAAACATCCCAAGACCCAACGCTGTCCCCTCTGTTTGGCAGTGCGTGGCGAGTGGGAGTGTGTGAATCTCTGGGTTTGACTTGCTCATTGTGTTTGATGTGTGTGCATGTGTCTGTGTGTGTGTGTGTGCGCGCGTGTTTTTTTGTTGGTGCGTGCATACGTGTGTGTGTGTGTGTTTTTTTTGTTGGTGCGTGCATACGTGTGTGTATGTGTGTGTGTGTGTGTGTGTGTGTGTGTGTGTGTGTGTGTGTGCTCACTCCAGATCCAATAAATAATGCACCTTCAACTGTTGACTCTTTCACTTCTGAAGGCTTCTCACACGGTGGGTGCAGGACAGGTAGTGATTGGAGATGATTAAAATGGAAACCTGTGGTAGCTGTCTCAAGCCGTCCATACTATAGCCTCCACACCTCTCCTGCCCCTACAGATCAAACATGGATCAGTCTCCCCCCGCCAAACACCAGTCACACACACACAACACACACACACACACACACACACACACACACACACACACACACACACACACACACACACCAGTCCCACTCCACTAGCGATTGTTGTTGTTGAAGAGCCATTCTTGCTATCGCTCAAGAGAAATCAAGCCCCCTTTGAACAACACAAGAGCCTCTGAAAACCTTGAATTAGTCATGCCCTGTTGCTCTTGTTTTTTCTCAGAAGAGCTGCTGATATAATTGGCATTGTTTGCTGATGCCGTTTGAAGTGGAACAATGTTGGCCTCTGTACCAGTGTCCTCTCATTTTTTTACCAGGGACTAAAGTCAGTGGACAGTATCCATTGGGAGAACAATCTAATGGAGACCTCACGGGTGCTGAATGGGTCTGTAAGGCCATCTCTCAGGCTAACAGAGACCTTTGGTCAGTGTTTTGGCTGTTGGCCTTTGGAACGTTACACATCCATCATCTATTCTTTTTTTCCATTGTAGTCACTGGCCAAATTCCAGCGTGACACCTCTTCACACATTATTTTCCACTCCACTTGTAAATAGTTTTAATTATTTTGGTGGCTACATGTTTAATATATTACATTGTCAATTTAGTTTCTGTTTTTATTCCCAACTTTAAAATATAGCAGTACATGAGACTCCTGCATTATTTTAGAATGGGGATCAAATATTATAGAGAGATTATTAGAGATAATTTTTAGATTTAATGATTAGTCAATTATTGATTTATTGATTAATTGACCGATTGATTGATTGATTGATCTCGGTCAAAACAAACATTATTATTATATAAGACAGTTCTTATTCAGAGTAGTCTCACAGGTCCAAGTCACCTAAATGCGTTGTTGTGAGATGATATTTATGTATTTGTTGCCTCTGTTAGCCTGAGAGATGGCCTTACAGACCCATTTAGCACTGCAAGGTGGAGGACAGTGAGTGGTCACAGCCCGGTGGTAAAACTGAAGGACTCCGTAAACTGTATGACTGCGAGAGGCCATTTTGTTTGCGTCTCGTTATTTGTCCTTCTCCTTCGCAGAATCCTTCGCTTCTCTGGAGAGCATGAAATCCAGGCAAGCACCACTCACATTGGCAGCGGCGTCTTTGGGAGTCAATGTACAAATGAGCTTTCTGTCCTTCATCGCTCTCCCTCTCTTTCTCTCTCTCTCTCTGGTCTTCTCTCTTTCTTTCCTTCTTTTCTTTCTGTATCACCCCATTCTCTCCATTTCTTTTTCTGTCGCTGTCTCTCTGCCCTTCTCTGTCCGTGTTTCTTTGATCGCTTGCTTCTTACCAACACCCTGTGGGCAAGCCTGACCCAATTGCCCCACTCAGAGTTTGATTTAATCTCCCTCCATTCTTGTCTCACTCCTCTGTCTTCTCTCCCTTTCTCTCTCTCTCTTTCTCGCTTCCTCTTTCTGTCGGACTCACATAGCTGTCCTGTGCAGTCTCCTTGCACTTCATTGGAGGGTACTTAACAGCAGCATGTTTGCGTGTGTGTGTGTGTGTGTGTGAGTAGCAGGCAGGCCAGTCATGCACTGCAGAAAAGCTGTAAGTGTGAGCAAGACAAGCGAGGGCACTTTTCTCCTCTCTGTTTCGCGACTCTTTCGGAGACCGGTGTGTGTGTGTGTGTGTGTGTGTGTGTGTGTGTGTGTGTGTGTGTGTGTGTGTGTGTGTGTGGGTGTGTGTAGAAAGCAGGCCAGCGAGGCGACAAGTGAGGGCACTTTTCCCCTCTCTGCTTGGCGAGTCTGTTTGTCTGCGGACAACAGGGAGCACTGGAGCAGCCCGAACAGAAAGGAGGAGAGATGATAGAAAAACACTGCTCCTCCTCCAGCTCGGACACTTTGATGGCCCAGTCATCAGTATTTCCCTCCTCGATTACTCTACCGCCTCCACGACTACTCCACCACCTCCACGACTACTCTACTGCATCCTCGACTACTCCACCACCTCCACGACTACTCTACTGCATCCTCGACTACTCCACGACCTCCACTCCTACTCCACCGCCTCCATGACTACTCCACCTCCTCCACGACTACTCCATCACCTCCACGACTACTCAACCACCTCCATGACTACTTTACTGCCTCCTCGACTACACCACCTCCACGACTACTCCACCTCCACGACTACTCCACCACCACGCAGGGCTTTGAACCGGTTCAAGGAATGAAAACGAAAACCGGGAACTTTTTGTTCAGGAACAGGAACGAAACCGGAAACGTTATTATTTTTTATGTTCTGGAGCAGGAACACTTATTTAAAAATAATGGTAACCGGTTAATACCGGTTTTATTTAATTCCTCAAAGTTTTCATTGCCTAATTAACTAAAAAAAAAAAGTAATTATTTTCCTGCACACGTTACCATGACGGCTGAGGTTCACTTCCTGTGTGACATCACATCAGACATTCGCTGACTGAATGGAGAGAGAGCGGTGGATTACAAAGTCTCCACTCCACATCTTAAATAAGAGGAAAATTACGATCGGGTCGCCGGCGTACGGTGCAGGTGCCCCAGCCAGTTGCGCCACAGCTGGGGCCAAGCTTCACATATTAGTCCATGTGGCGTCCTTCATTAAGAATCCTTAGCAGAACCCTTTATGACTGAGCAAGGCTGTAAAGAGCAATCCGCTACCATTTTGTCACTGACTTCTTACAATAACAAATGTGGATCATTGTTTAGAAACAACCTAGAAGCTAGAACCTAGAAGTAATTTGTGGGTTGTTTTGAGCTGCGTTATATTGTTATCAATATTTTTAGAAAAAGGTTGCAGATGTCTAGCAGTCAGGTTTGTGTTAGGGGCACAGTGGTGGTAGTAGGTCAGTGTCTGACCTCTTTCGGTCCCTGAGACCTCCAGACATAGTGCTTGAATGACCTTAAATTATGCAATAAAACGTAATGGCTTTCGCATGGCTGCCTCTGTCCTTCCATGTTTAGTAGGCGACTGGTGACTGTATTAATTTCAAAGTAGATCAGCTCTTTATCCGACAGAGTGGTGCTGTCTATGTGTTTTAAAAGTGCTGCATATAAATTACTCACCCACATTAACCACAAACCCAAGGTTCATTTTGAAAAAGCGCAAGCTAATACCTGTTGAAACAAAAAATAAATCTCCATGACATGATCCTTTACCACTGGACAAAGAATGACATCTTTCATAAGTTTTAGTTACAAACTTTCTCAGAGATTCAAGGTTGTTATCCCTCGCCATCCCCCCCCCCCCCCTCACTACCCCATCCGTCTATGGCTACCGTTCTCTTTGAGGTGAGTGCATTATCGCCCCAGTTAAATATGCATGAGTAGCCCTTTTGTTATTGTGCGGGCGCGACTGAATTATTCATGACGTGGAGGGATTTTTATGATTATTATCTATAAAACTGGTCTCGCCGTGATGCAGTGGGTTTCTCTGGGAAAACACAGAGAGAAATAACCTGGCAATCGATGCAGGGGATTATCATTCAAATGTAATCCGCGGGGGGAAGCCAGGACATATTTCCACGGTCATTGAAGTCTTGCAGTGCACTTTGTCATCGTAACAGTGGTCCAGTTTGAGCTATGCTGTAGCCAACATCATTACTCCAGACCAGAGACACTGGCTGAGCGCTAGCGACAAAGCTAATAGTATTAACTGTGTTAGCACTTCTCCTGTGTCTCTTAGAATAATAATATTGCTGATAATAGTGTTAACAAGCATAGGACACTTTATAACTATCTCTTCTTACATATATTTATTTTCTACTGATTTTTACACTTTCCTTGTATATTATACTATTTATAACTGCCCCTTGGGGATAAATAAACTATTTTGAATTTAATTTTATTTTATTCTTTTTAGCATGGTTCCTGTTTGGGCACACTCTACCTGTGAAGTTTTTCTCGGTAGCACAATGGTCATAGTCGGTCAGTAGTGGCTGACCACATATAATCCCCAGTACCCTCTGTTTGTGTGTGAAAGTGACCTTCAATAAGATGATAAACGTCTAACTTGCTCTGATTGGAAGATTTGATAGCTTTTGCACGGTCTCCTCCAGTGTGTTACATGACCGTGGTGACTGTAATGATCATCATCCCAATCCATTGTCTATTCAGGGAAGATTGACTGATTATTGCTCTCCTTTATAGCAATGCTCTTTCCCTTTCAGTCATACAGCTGTGAACTCTGAAAAAAAAGATGGATAATAGACCCAATACCGATAAAAACAGGGATACAAAGGTCAATTAAAAATGTTGTTTAGCATGAATCCTGTGCTTGGGCAAAACCTCATCACATTGTATAATGTGTGTGTGTGTGTGTGTGTGTGTGTGTGTGTGTGTGTGTGTGTGTGCGCGTGTGTGTGTGTGCGCGCGTGTATGTGTCTGTATGTGTGTATACCTTGCTATTTAACCTGCTTCTGAGTTACCCAAAAAGAACTGGATATCAGGCCAGTCATTTGTGCTGGAAAGTGGATCACGCTGCCTGCCTAATTGAAGGCTGTGTCATTTTGTGTGAAAGCGGGCAACTTGAGAAATGGATTTGCTGGAGCCTCTGGTGTCAGATCTGTTTCCGCTGAAGAAGGATTTGGGCGCTCTAAATTCTCTGGCTAATAGACCCTCAGAGGCCCGCGGAGTACTGTATTACTTGCAAGATCTGATGAGACAGAGCCTGTGATGGATCACACAGAGAAATCCAGGAGAAGCTGAGTTTATTGGCTTTCCATACACCTAGCATACTTTTTGATTGTTTATATTTTGTTTATTTTCCATTGTATGTTGTTTATATACATGTGTATACTTGTGTCTGTGAAAGCCATAATGTGTTTGGTTTAGCTCAGTTTCACAATGAGTACCACCTCAGAAAACAATTGGCTCTCCAAATGCCACCATCTGGCATACAGTGATCGTGTCGTTAAGTTTTTTTATATACCGTATTTTCCGGACTATAAGTCGCACCGGAGTATAAGTTGCACCAGTCAAAAAATGTATATATATATATGTTGCACCTGAGTCGCAGGACCAGCCAAACTATGAAAAAAAGTGTGACTTATAGTCTGGAAAATACGGTATATATATTTTGATATAATTTGAAGTGATTATTTCATCTTAAAGGAGAATTCCGGTGTGATATTGACCTAAAGTGTGTTGAAACATGATACCGAGTGTGAACGTATGTCTCATAGCCCATCTCGGCTTGTCCCCTGCACTCCAAAATCAGGCGCTAGTTAGCTGATGCTACCAACAGCTTTTTCAATGGTGGTGCTTCGGCATCGGGCTAGCCATGCAAATAAATCACTGTTTTACACCGTTTACGAGGCTCAATGTATCTCCACACTTCATTGGTAGACTACCGAAGGCCCTGACATTTAAAACGAGACATTGAGAACTTTGAAAAAGCACTGGTAGTTTACTTACAAGATGATTTATACAGACAGTATCTTCACGAAGTTTAGCGTTTGCAGCCATCTTGAATTTAGTCACGATAAGTCGAGCGACGAGTAAGAATTAACAGGTATGATAAGGGATCAGATTCCAAAAATAATTCCGTGGAAATGCATGGATTCCAATTGCTGCTACTGGAAGAAACTGGAATCCATGCATTTCCACTAAATTATTTTCGGTATCATTCGGTATCACTCGGTATCATGTTTCAACACACTTTAGGTCAATATCACACCGGAGTACCACTAGAGAGAATCTGTGTACCACCAGTGGTACTTGTACCACAGTTTGAGAACTCTTAGCTAATACATGCTCCAAGGCACTGGTAAATCTAATAGTAGGTCGAATGCAATGCTCAATGAACTGTCTGATCAGCAATGCAATATTCCCTTTTGTCACATCTCAGAGAGTTTTGGCCTTTTTTTATTCAGTCCATCAGAAGGTTAGAGGAGTCCCCAGATATACTGAACTTGTCAAATGTGTGTATGTCTGCGATGGACAGAGCCGTGAAAGAGGCCTGAGGAAGGAGAGCACAGATAAACAGAAATCTTTGGCTGATGGTTAACTATCTGATATTGCCCGTCGTAACTTTTGTATGCCACTTCGAAATATAGACATCAGTACCAAGCATTGGATTCTAATTGTACTCGCTGAATTGTATTTTGTCTTGAGGGCAGTTAGAGTTGAGGGCTTATTCATTTCTTTTGTATATGGTACAATAACAGTAAAAGGTGATTGTAGACATGCCTCACTCTCTTAAATGATTTAAGCCAGGCTAATTGTGCAACTAAATTGTGCAACTCTCAATCATTGGTCAGAACATGGATCTTTCAACTCTCCAGCTGAAAGGTCAAATGGAAAGGTCAGATGTGTCCTCCTTGCTGTTGCTAATATAAATTTGAAATCCAGAGGACCTGAAGGACCTTGAGCAATTTGCTGTTTCTGTAAATTGTCTTTTGCGTAACAAAGATTGATTAAAGATAATTGGTGCAAAATGCTCTTCATTAAGTATCTGTCAGGGAGGATTACATCACTTGATAGGTCTAATTGCATTGAAGCTGATTAAAATTGGTTTTGTAATTGATTGGGTTAAAACTCTCCTGTTGATATCTGATTGCTGCAAAACAGTCAAATCAGGATTAGGATTCTTAAGCAAATTGTTTTTTGTTTTTTTGCATATTGTTTTGTCCTTGTGGTATGTTGTTGTGTAATAACCCACCAGTCCTATCTTTGGCACATTCACAGGAAATGTTTTTTTTGTGTGCCTCATCTCATCTCACAGGTACAGTTGTGAATTTGGAAATGCGGGGGGGGGGGGGGGGGGGGCATGAACATGGGGGCTCATGAACATGCCCCCAGACTGTAGCACTGTAGCTGAACATGGGGGCTCATGAACATGGCTGCATGGTGATTGGGTAGTGGTTGCCGTTTCGAATCAGGGTCCTCTCGAAGTGTCTTGGGGCAAGACACTGAACCCCAAACTGCTCCTGACGGTGTCCTGACGGTGTCTTGCATGGCAGCCTCTTCCGTATGTGTGTATGTGTGTGTGTGTGTGTGTGTGAATGGGTGAATGTGAGGCATGAAATTGTAAAGTGCGTTGAGTGCTTAGACGAGCAGAAAGGCGCTATTTAAATGGATTCCACTTACTATTTTAGAGGTATAAGGGTTTTAAAAAATTAGCCATTTAGCCAAGAGGAAAGCAGTGTGGTGGTGTGCCGTTGCTATGGTTGCCTGTGCAGTCTGACTTCCATACCAACAGGCCTGGTGCTTCAGCATGGCAGTATTATTACCCTGGAGACCCAGGACTAGGACCAGGTATAGGGCACTGCTCTCTCTCCCCTCTCAGCGGTTTGATTCATCTATATAATGGACAATTTCCATATGGCAATTACCATAAACCAGGGGAGTTAGTTCTGGTGACTGTGTGTGATGAACTAAAGCCCTTAGGGACGACTCAAGAAAGCATGGCGGAGTTCTGCATCAACATGCCAGTCATTCCACACCATCTCTCATCACTAAGAGTGTATAATTAGGAATCCTTTTTTGGCGCGTCATGCTTTGATGAAGGCCGGACTCTCTTGGCAAGGATGCTTTGTCCCGAACCCTTGGTTGCATTTTGTTTTGTCACGTCGTCGTCGGAGACAATACTTTTCTCTCCACCTGTCATGTTGACAAGGTCATTAGGAGTAACTTTGTTGTCATGCAGATTACGCAGCAGCTCAGGCTTTTATTACAGTGATGATTCCGAACAGGCTTTAATTAAAGATAACAGCCAGCGACAGACTCATTTCCACCCTTAAGCCTGATTGGTTATTGATTGACAACTCCCTCTCTCCTCGGAGGGACCACTGAAGCGGGATGAATGCACTCGTGTGCACTGATAAATAAATACACACACATATGCACATGCATACAAACACACCTATATTTCTCTGAAAGCTTAGACAACAACGCTAGTTATGGTATTAATATCTGGGTGGTAAGCTCATCCGCAGGCTATGGTTATCACCATAGGCACCATTAAGTTTTATACAGTACCCTCCAGAATTATTGGCACCCCTGGTAAACTTGACTAAAAATAAAGGTATAAAATAATCTTTTGGTGCACAATTTATTGTAATCTCACAAATAAATCACCAAAATACTATTTTTTATATCTGATTTTTGTCAGCTTTACCAGGGGTGCCAATAATTCTGGAGAGTACTGTAAGTGTGGTACTATCCCAGAGATGAACGAAGAGAATTGGCTGCAGAATCAAACAGTGGTAAGTGACAAATACTGCGGTCACTTCGTCCAGTGTATGAGAGATCACTGACCACTTGTCCCTTGTCGAGTTTTGGAAACAGCCCCCATACGGGATGGACTGTGCTGCGGGGGTGTATGTGCTCAACAGGAGATAAGACGCTCCCGGCATTGTGCAGCCCACATGCTGCGACATGACTTGATGACAGGATCATGGGATATTTCCCCTGTGCTTCAGCCCTGGAGAAATGAGTCTGTTTTTGATGCTTTTAACCTCAGCGCATTTCTTTCAAGTATGACACTAACATCTCCAGTCCTTTCAGAGGTAATGACTACCGTGCACTTTCAAGATTATTTTTTAATGCTATACATCCTTTCTGGTGTGTGTGTGTGCATGTGTGTGTGTGTGTGTGTGGGGGGGGGGGGGGTCCTCTCCTCACCTATTCGAGGGGACCTCCTCAGCAAAGCATGCCTTGATTTCTGCCTAGCCCATAGGTTTTTCAAATTGCCTGAATAATTACTGTAATTATGATGACATGGTGGCAACCTTATTGAAATTCAGTGTCAAAAGTGGAGCGCACTGTCACATGGGGGCCATGGTATCATTTGGATCGG
Organism: Alosa pseudoharengus; assembly: GCF_046254945.1. Taxonomy (NCBI): domain Eukaryota; kingdom Metazoa; phylum Chordata; class Actinopteri; order Clupeiformes; family Clupeidae; genus Alosa; species Alosa pseudoharengus. Next base: position 20,194,374 of record NW_027468859.1, on the reverse strand, counting down.
AGGACAGGGAAGCCCTTCGCTCTGAACTTTGCGTTAAGGGTTTGTCAAATGGCCTTTTGTGTAAAGACAAAATCCAATTATTTCCAAGGTTATTATAATTTGACAGCCACCTAAGGACAAGTAGCTCTCATTTTTTAAAGTCACAAGGTTTAAATCAAAGCCAGTGTGTGGCAGAGGAGAAAAGGGGCATTTTCTGCATTGCCAAACTAACTTACAGTGTAATGACACTGCCCTGCCATCCAACACCCACATGGCAAGCCTTTCCAGAATGTTCTGAACTCTACCCCAACATTTCATCTCTGTTCCATCTGGCAGCCATGTTGTGTGGTTCGACTCATGTCTGCTCCACCCCCCAAACACCACCACCCCCCCACCCTCCCCCAATCCCTCGCCGAGTCTTTGAACGCTGCTGCTGCACTGGTAGCGTACTGAACAAAGCCATACCACTGTGGGCAAAGATTAAAGGGGCTCTTTTTTTCTCCTCTCATGCTCTCAAGGTAGCCTGGTACAGTTGGCAGATGAAACACACGTGTGCTTACACACAGAGGGCGAAGGCCTGGTTTGGTGGAGGCTCTTTGGAACATCAAAGTCAACGCGTCTCCAATGACTTACAATGATGGCACAGTAATATGTCAACAATAGTCTGGGTTCAGTTCAACTGAATGCTTGTCAGCTTCTACAGCACTATTCAGTCTTTGTCACTGCACAAACATTTCAGCAAATGATCTGATTTTTAGCACAGCGAATATCCATTTTAATACGCTTGTTACCATGAAGATTTTGAGGATTTCCATTTTTGAGTGAGCACATAAGTAAGAATGAATGCATAAATGCATGAATGAAATCAGATGAATTGTTCTCCTCTGTTTAGATGGTCTGGAGAGAGAGACAGAGAGGGGAGGGGGGGGGGGGTTAAGTGGAGATGCAGAAACATGATCAACAGAGAGAAGCAGAGCGTTATACTGAGGGAGAATGTTGGACCAGAGTTGACAGAAAGGCAGACGGTAGCAGACTTTGAGAGAGATAAGGATGTCAGAGAGAGAGAGAGAGAGAGAGAGAGAGAGAGAGAGAGAGAGATGCGAGTGTGTTAAAGGAAGTCAGAAGGGTGGATTCAGACAGTTGTCAGTCATGGAGCTGGTCCAAGTCAAATTGCACCAGACTGCCTTCCTGCCTCTCCCCCCGTTCCCTTATCCAGACTTTCTCTCTGTATGTATATGTGTGTGTGTGTGCTTGCGTGCGTGCGTGTGTGCATGTGTGTGTGTGTGTACCTGCATGTTTTTCTGTGTGTGTGGTCTGCATCATAAAGGTTAGTCAGAACATGGCCATTATGTTTCTCAGTCTTGTTATCTGTTTTAAATAATTACCTCTCACAGAGTATGTGTGTGTGTGTGTGTGTTTGTGTGTGTGTGTGCGCGCATGTAGTGTGTGTGTGTGTGTGTGTGGTGGGGGTGGCGACATGGGGCAGATGGCATCCTGGGACACAGCGATGCCACTATGCCACACACTGCCTGGGGGATTGGCCACCTGGACCAGTCCCAGCAGCCTGCATGTCCCCAGGCATCCCTCCCTCCCTCCCTCCCTCCATTCATTCATTCATTCATTCATTCATTCATTCATTCATTCATTCATTCATTCAATTAACCATCCTCAGTTAAAAGTGCCAAGGGCATTTCACAGATTCTTTAACAGGTTCTATGTAGGTGTCCATCCATACATAAAACAATTGTAGCAACAAGGGCTCGAACGATTTTCCTCTGATCTGTTGAAGTTCAGATGAGTTTCACATAACAGCGTCCTAGGAAAAGGGTGCTATTATCTGTCCATCATTGTACCGTTTTGTACCATGCTATTCATCCATTCAGCCAGTCATCTGTGGCTTCACTGACTCATTCACTCGTTCACTTGTGTCCACGGGTGCCACTCAGGCAGACAGATAATCTGCTGTTCCTGCCGTTTGTTTTCTCTGCCCATCCGTTATGCAAGCCCATTGAATGCTCTACTATTCCCAGAAATGTTTATCTGGGCAAATGAGAGTCAAGTAAGCCCCAAGCCCCACTCACCATCCCTCCCTCACCCAAACCACCACCTCCACCCTCGTCGCATGATGGAAATTGAAAACACTGCGCATATAATGAAGAATAAAGAACGTATCAGAGTTAGCACCAAGTCTGAATGGTCATAGTCATATGTTAATAGTAAGTAAGTATATATACTCTTTTGATCCCGTGAGGGAAATTTGGTCTCTGCATTTATCCCAATCCGTGAAACACACAGTAAGGTGAAGCACACACTAATCCCGACGCAGTGAGCTGCCTGCTACAGCGGCGCTCAGGGAGCAGTGAGGGGTTGAGGTGCCTTGCTCAAGGGCACTTCAGCCGTTCCTACTGGTCAGGAATCGAAACCCTGCGATATAACAGCTTTGCTAACCTGAGTGCAAGCTGTGATGTGTGCCTTACTTAAAAAGTTCATAGCTTGAATAGTTTGAACGTTAGTTTCTGTAAAAAAAAAAAAAGAAATCTGAACTAGAGCACCGATTGCTGCTTGTGAAGTTGTTTTGAGATTTTGCACATGAGAAATCACAAAACTTCAGGAGTCAGTGAGCTCATTTGAAACAATAACAGGGCTTAAAAATGATCCCTCTTTTGAGGTTAGTACGCCACTGTGCCTACCCACCATTTGTTTTCCAGTTGCAGATAGTGATGTGATTTGATGACAACAGTTGGTGTAAGAACGTTGGTATAAACACTGAGAGATTCTATACTAGACTATTCATGGCTGCAGGGAGACTCAATACTAGACTATTCATGGCTGCTGAGAGATTGTATATTTGACTATTCATGGCTGCAGGGAGATTCTATAGTCGACTACTCATGGCTTCAGGGAGATTCTATACTAGACTATTCATGGCTGCAGGGAGATCTGTCGTGAGATATAGCAGCAAGGTGTTGCAGTTTTCTTGATCTTGCTTGTCGAACCGAACATTTCTCTCTCTCCTGCTCTCACTTAGGAAGAGGTTTTGCTTACACCATCACTCCTGTGCTAGCACACTCCCTTACACACAGTCTCTTTCAATTTATCCTCCTGTCCCCTCCCCTTTTCCTCTCTCTCTCTCTATCCCTTTCTCTCTCTCCCTCTCTCTCTCTCCCTCTCTCTGTCTGTCCTTGGATTCTAGGGGCTCTCACTAGGTGCTGTCACTGCGTTCATCAGGAATGGTAGGGGAAAGAAATGAGGCCTTGATGTATGTTTCTGTCTCGGAGAGTGGATGTATGTGGAGGTCACCCCTGCTGATGTGTATTGAGTGGAACTGGGGAGTAATTTGGGGGAAAATGACATTTGATTGGGCTTTCAGAACCTCTGCTCGACACAGGGGGACTCCTCGTGCACGAGCCCTGTAGCCGAGGTGTCTGTGAAATCAATCTCAGCAAACACTCGGACTCAAACACTCACTCGCTTTCTTACTCTCTCTCTCACTCTCTCTCGCTTTCTCTCTCCCTCTCTCTCGGTCTCTCTCTCACTCTCTCGGTCTCTCTCACTCTCTCTCGGTCTCTCTCCCTCTCTCTCGGTCTCTCTCTCACTCTCTCTCGGTGTCTCTCTCACTCTCTCTCGGTCTCTCTCCCTCTCTCTCTTGCTCTCCCTCTCACTCATTCTCTGGCGTGCGCTGCTCATTCGCCTGGTCTCTCACTCATTTGCTCAGTCTGTCACTCGCTCACTCACTCCTTTCTCACCCCCTCACTATCCAGGTCTCCGGTTTTTCACCTCTTTACTTCTCTCTCTCTGGCTGTTTGTTTCTTTCACTCGCCGTCTGTCGTGTCTGTATATATGCAGACACTCCCTCTCTCCAACTCTATCTTCCTCTCTGCTGCTGTGATCCACATGCTGCCTTCCTCTCACTCAGTCCTCTTCCCTCAATCTCCCTACCTCTACCTTGTTTCTCTCCATCACCCTTTCTCTCTACCTTGTTTCCCTCTTCCTCATCTTCTCTTTTTCTCTCTCTCTCTCTTTCTGACACATTTTTCTTTATCTCTCCATACCTCTGTCCTACTCTCATTCCCACTCAGTTCCCTCCCTCTCTGTCTTCCTTCATGTCTCCCTCCCCGACATCTGTCTCTTTCTCCTTCTCTCTTTTTTTCTCTCTCCTCTTCTCTCTCACTCTTCCTCTCCCACCCTTTCATTCTTCACCTTTCTCCTTTTCTCTCTCTCTTTCTCTCTCCTCCTCTCTCTTCCTTCTCTCTCTCTATTTCAGTCTTCCTCTCACACTCAGTTCCCACCCTCTCCCACCTTTCTCATTTTCTCTCTCTCTCTCTCTCCTCTCTTCTCCCAGTCAGGCCCCCTGCTGTCTCCACTCCTCCTAAGCCCTGTACACAGTGAGAGAGCGTAATGAGCCCTTGGTAGCCACTCTGTGTTTTAACTTGCCTCTCTCTTTCTCTCTCTCTCTCTCTCTCTCTCTCTCTCTCTGTCTAAGCCGAGGAGCTGTCAGCAGTCATTACGTTATGTCACATCACACGGCCCCACCAAGGGCATCACATCACCCAGTGCATGATTTGGACTCAAAACGCGAACCTTTCTAACACAGTTGTTTCAACAGGCGTTGGTCTCTCATGTTCAGGGCAGTTGCTCTGTGCTTTGACATCTGAGAAACACCAAAATACACATACAGCCCAAGAACCGTCTTTGCAACATGTGAAGGCTTATTTCTAGTGCTGCAGTGGCGCTCAATACTAGATCTCAGAGCCTCTCTTGCTCTCTTCTCTTCCTTTTCGTGAAGCGTTTTACAATTAGAGGTATTCAAGAGAGCGTTATAAAATGTCTCATGAAAAATTCATTTCCACACTCACCTGGACAGTTTCACCCCTCCCGGTTTCGTTCCTCCTCTTTATAGACTCTGGTAATTAGTCGGGTTCTTTTGGAGCATTGTGTGCACTACTCCTGAATGCCACCGGCTCATCTGCTGGTGGGAAAAGGTTAATGACAACACAGACAAAAAAACGCAAAAATGAAACAAAGCTTTTTTCCAACACAGAATGTAATTTATTTTTCCCATTCAAGCACTGTTGTAGAGGATGATGGCCAAAATAACAGATGATATCGCTCTTTGTCTCTCTCTCTCTCTGGTTCTTCTCCCTCAATTAATTAACCTTTCCAACATCTGGAATCAGGGAACAGAGTTTGCTGAGACAAGTTAGTTGCTAATAGATAAGAAAAGTCTATTGTTCTCCTTAAATAACAGGCTTTCCCTGAGCATGCTTTCTTATTCCTTCTTTTCTCTGTCTTTGGAAATTGTTACCAGAGCAGAATTACACTTCTGCTACACGATCAGCATGGCACGGTTTAGTGAACAAAGGTGTGTCGCTTTCACCTGGAAACTACCGCACTGCAGAATACAGCATGCTGTGCACTCGTAGAGAAAAAGAATGTGTGACTTACCAGCGTCTAACCAACTTAGCAGACACCATCCCTTTTTGCATTTGAGACCTTCCAAGAGTACAATCTAGAACTGTTCAACTCCGTATCTTAAGGGCTTTTATATACATTTTTTGTTGGTCCTATGCAAGACAGTGTTATTGGTGGATTGGCCTATAAGAGACTTTTGCTGTCTCCTAATGCTTGACAGTGATGATTAGACTAGCAGACTTGTATTGTCCACTTGCTGATCTCATCTCCCTGTCCTTGAGCAGAAGGGTCAGCCCTGACCAGCCTTGCCCAACCCTATGGTCCATGTTCCTGACCCCTGCAGTCCTCTCCTCTGTCCCAGTCAGCACAACATCAGTCCCCTCAGAGCCTCTACAGACCACCACACACATAAACACAGAGAATGTCAGCTGACTACCGGTACATATCATTTACAGTCTGCTAATGACACACACACACACCACACCTCACACACACACCTCACACACACACACATATATCACAACATCAGTCCCCTCAGAGCCTCTACAGACCACCACACACATAAACACAGAGAATGTCAGCTGACTACCGGTACATATCATTTACAGTCTGCTAATGACACACACACACACACACCACACCTCACACACACACACCTCACACACACACACATATATCACACCCCCCCCCCACACACACACACACACACCGCACTGGCCAGTACACACAGCTGGATGTGACTGATGTCCTTGGAGAATGCTCAGAATAGCGGTTAGGTACTGAAGAACAGGTCTGGTTATGGTAAAACATGATTCACCACCTCTCAATCACTTCACGTCTGTGATTGCTTTTGGTTTTTAATGTGAGCGTGGCTTATAATGGAGAGGCTTTTTTTGAGGAGATGAAATCATGTTGTTAGCAAGCTGTCATAAATCTGTGGTGTGAGGCTGGCTGGTGGGGTGCTTAAGAGAGAGAAAAGAAGCTACTTCTCACTCTGCACAGAACGAGCGCTTGTACCATGTGCTCACCCATAAGGTGTTAGTTGTGCGAACGCACCTATCCACCACTGAACAAGGTTTACTTTTTGGAACCTTCACACCTATAGTTTGATACTGAGTTTTGAGTATTCCTTGCAAAAAGGATTCATGCTGAACAACTATATTTGAAATGTATTACTGACTCCATTTTGCCTCTGGATGCCCAACAGTTTCCTTTTAGCATCTAGGATGTGCTGTGGTTACCATGAATAATTCAAACTCCTTTTGGAAACCATACATTGCAGACACAGAGAATAAATATCTAAAATGTTTGTGTAATCTGGATGAGTATTGTTTTTTCCCACCTTATACACTGGAAACTGCTTCTCATCTTTTGTGCAAGGCACACCACTGAGCTGGCATAGACTTAATGCAGTGAAATCTTTACCCAGGTAATGTTACCTGGGGTACAGTGTCAGAGGACCTAGAGAGGGAAAAAATACACACATATTTCATCTTAAATATAATTGCCTCCAAGCAGAGCAAATTGCTTTCCATCTAAATGCAAATTTCCGGCCCGCCTTTGGCACGGTCCAACAATGAAATCGGGCTTGGCGCGCCGATGCTGCCTCCGAACCTCCTGCAAAGTATCGGCGGCTTAATGTGAATCCCCCAGCGGAGAAGGACATCAGAAATGAACACCTTTACTGTAAGACGCTTAAGTGTCTATTGATTTCCCTCACACTGCTCCACGTACCACCGAACAAACATCATCCTAATTGGCCTCCATCAGCAGTGAGTGGCTGGGGCGTTGTTTGCTTAATGCGCACAGTTGGTGAGTTACAGGACGGTATCAGCCCAAAGCTGTGTTTAACTGATTTAATGCATATTCGTAATGTGACTTTATACTCTATGGAACACTCCTTGATTTCTTAATTTTTAGCCACTTTACTTGTCGAGAGGTGCATTTAATGTTAGGTATGGAAGGTATTGAAGAAATTTGAACTAGTGATATGATTTGATCATTGATGTAAGAACCATTTTACATGACACTGTATTTTATACTGTATTTTACTTTGGCTCTTGCAAAGGCAGTGGGAGAGGATAGCTTTTAAGCTTGAAGTCTGAGATCTGGAATTGACTGAAGCCACACTAGGCAATCTTACACCAATACGCATAAAACAACTCCGCTGACATTTACACATGCCCATTTTCCCTGAGAGCGAATAAGCCAGGATGCGTGTTACAACATGCTGTAAGCAAAGTGCATGGTAATGGATTTCCTCCTGTGTAGCGTAGACCATAAATTCATGCTAATATGGCTACCACTTGACCACAATCCTCCCTCAACTCTCTTAACAAAGCCTGTTTAACACTGGTATTTTAAACTATAGTTAAATAGTCAGTGGGAATAAAAACCTCACAGAAAGATTTTTTAATGTCAGTTCTTCATTTACATTGACAACTAAATGAGTTACGGCAATGAGTGTGCCACTGAGATGGAGGCATTGCTCTGACATTATATAAAACTAGATGTACCGCAGAGCGGTACAAAATATGACCGCCGCCCATTCCAGCACATGTTTTCCACAAAAATAAGTCACGCTGAAAGGCATATATGATTCTAACTGTCTCACTGAATTGCATTATGCACACTCAATTCTCACTGGTATCTGCTAGACAACAAGTACCAAAACATGATTAGTTCACAAATTTCACATGTAATATACATTTTATACAACCCCACCCCCATCTTGCCTGTTCATAATTCTGAGAAATTCTTGAATTGTGTGCATGTGTGCGTGTACATGTTTATGTTTATGTGTGTGTGGGTGGGTGTGTGTGCGTGCATGTGTGTGTTTGCCTGTTTATGTGCCTGTGTGTGTGCATGTGCATGCATGCGTATATATGTCTACTGTGTGAGTATGTCTCATACGTAGGATTACTGTGAATGTATGTGTGTGCGTGTGTATCTGTTTATGCACATGTGTGCATATGGAATGGGTTTACATGACCCCTGGAGGCAAACATACGCAAAAAATTGGTCATCCTAGGCCCTACGGTTCTCAAGATATTCACAGAAAACTTTGTCTGCCCTACCCTCCTTTTGGGGGGTCAGGTCCAGCGGGGAGGCTACAGATCAAGCGATGGTTCCATGCTATCAATGTGGGGTTACATGCCCACCAAGTTTTGTGTACCCCGGTCTTTCAATGTCCCGGGAATCCTTGTTGGTGTACGGTCACTAAATGTACACATAAATTATTTTATTGTAAGGCCCCCCATGAACGAAAGTCCACGAAACTTGGCATGCATTCGGAGGGTGTCATAATGATCATCCTACACTTTCAATTTCGTGCAGTTTTGACCATGTCAGCCAGAGATATTGTGATGAAAACACCTAATGTTTTGCTTTTTAATTTTTAACTAGGTGGCGCTATACATGAAATAAGTGGTAATGGGATAGGTTGACATGCCCCCTTAAGACCAACATACAAAAAAAAGGTGGACCTCCTAGGCCCTACGGTTCTCGAGATATTCACAGAAAACTGTCTCCGGCCACCTAGGCCAGTTGGTGTATAGTAACATAAATTAATTTATTGTGTGGCCCCCCATGAACGGAATTCCACGAAACTTGGCGTGCATTCAGAGGGTGTCATAATGATCCTACACTTCCAATTTTGTGAAGTTTTGACTATGTTAGGTCACAGATACCTGCGATTACAACACCTCATTTTTACTTTTTTGTGTTTAACTAGGTGGCGCTATACATGAAATGAGTGGTTATGGAATGGGTTGACATGGCCCTTTGAGATCAACATACAAAAAAAAATGGTCCTCCTAAACCCTACGGTTCTTGAGATATTCACAGAAAACTGTGTCTGACCTACCCTCCTTTCGGGGGTTCCAGTCCAGTGGGGTGCTACAGATCAAAACGAAAACAGGAGGTTCCATGCTACCCATGTGGGGTTACATGCCCACCAAGTTTCGTGTACCCCGGTCTTACAGTGTCCCGGGAATCCTTGACGGAAATTTGGACATGCGAAAAAGAAAAAAAAAATCTGACTAAACCTAATATGACCGCCGCTTCGCTGCGCGGCGGTCATAATGATGATACACATTAGCTTTACTCTTAATTATGCAGGTATCTCGTAAAGAGCTGTTGGAGATGATTGGTTTGACTAGACTCTTGACATCAACAGCACCAAAAGAAATTAACTGCTGTTTGTCCAGACACACACACACACACACACACACACACACACACACACACATACCAAGCAGTTTTTGCATTGCAATGTGTTTCTGGGTGTTATTACTCAGGAAGGACAGAGACCACAATTAAAACAGAAGAGTTTGAATGGATCCACAGTGCGGTAATGAGACCATGCCTTGCTTTGTGTACAGCCCTGTAGAGTAGAGTATCCTCCTCCAGCTGAAATGAGACACCCATGATCCTTTAAGTGGTGTTAGGGGAGTGTAAAATGCCTAGAAACAATGCTCACCGTAAATGGTGCTGGATAAATCAATACAAGCTTAGTGGATTTTCACAATAGAATAAAAATTCTGATGTCCTTGCTTCTTAGAGGCATAAACTGAATGAGATTTGGTGCGTAATTTGAAACGATTTGATTGTCCAACAGGGTGAATGCAAATATGATCTCATTTCTAGAATTATGTAAATATATGGAAAGTGATCCTTTATCTAGCATACATTGAGAAAGTGATGTATTTAGGGAATTGGCTGGTGCAGCCCTAACAGCACCCAGGAGTGTGTGTGCGTGTGGGGGAGAGTGTGTGTGTGTGTGTTTGTGTGTATGTGTGTATGTATGTAACAAGAGCTGACTTTGTTAAAGGTGCAGTTTGTGATACTATTACAACCAGGGCCGGCAGAAGGCAATCCTGCGCCTTGGGCGAAATAGGAATATGTCGCCCTCATGTTCATAGACTGCGTGCCACTTTTGACTGTGTGCTACCTTCCCAAAAGCCCCTGGATGCAGTGTGCAGATCGGGGCTGGTTTTAATGTGGGGGAGCTCAACGTTGCTACTTTCCAGCGTTACTGGACTGCAAGGAAAAATAAAAAAAAATGTTGCGGGACTATTGCGATTGCGAGGCCTCACAGAAAAAAATGGTAGCCTACAATTAAGCAATTAGGCTTTTCACGTAACATAAACATATTATTATTACAGGCTATTATACAGAAATCGGACTACCTATTTAAAATGATGCCGTCTGTTAGGTGTGCATTCAAACGTGACATTAGGAACGCACTTCGAGTGTCTGTGTCTCATCACCCCACGATAGGACCATCTTATTGCGGGGAAACAAGCTCATTGCTCCCCTGATTCGGTGACATGATGAGATTCAGATTTTTACCTTATTACATTGTCGTCCCTCTGCTACGTTCCATAGCAACCTGATGATTCAGGCTGAAGATCAGTACCCATACGCGGGAGAAAAGTTTTTCTACCTGTGCACTTTTCTTCTGCAGCACTATGCTTTGAACGTCTGATTCATGACTGTTATTTAACCAATATCACTGAAAATGAATTGCTCCCGCATTTAAATCGTCTATTTCATTATTTGACAATCAATGTGCAATGTTGTAGCGCTGTGGCACCCCTGGTAGTTTGGCGCCCAGGGCAATTGCCCAGAATGCCCATGCCTTCCGCCGGCCCTGATTACAACACCCCTTTCGTCAAATTCAGTGAATCCAGCTGTCTATTCTATTCTGTGTGCTCTACCAAAAATGTGTATGCTACCAAAAATGTGCACAGCCCCGACTCTATATATGGGCAACAGTGTGTCCAGCACAAGTATGTGAACCAACACAAATTAACATGCATATTGTCAGAAAGATCTTACGCTGAAAGGTATTTATGAGAATTAGTTATGTAATTTGAAGGATTAACTTAATAGTGAGCTAACTTTTGCTAATGCTAACATAGCAATCTGCCTAACCCTTGCAAACATCTTTACAAACATTAAAGGACAACACTAAAACCTGTTGTGACTAGTAGAGTATAGCCTACATGCATCTGCATGCACCTAT
>NW_027468859.1:20145455-20177955 GCF_046254945.1 Alosa pseudoharengus | reverse complement strand
TACAGCACCCATATCACATTTGGTTCCACGGGTCTGACCCAGGTCATTTCCCGATACTACCCCATCTCTCTCCCCCACTCGCTTCCTGTCACTGTCTTCATTTTACTGTCCTATCAAATTAAAGGCATAAAAGCCCCCCCCCCTCCCTCTAAAAGAAACAATCTTCTGCATTCACTATTCTTTGGTGATCCAACTCCTGGATCAAATTTCTGCAGATTTCAATCAGACGGATGAGATGTGGAATGTAATCAGTGGGATGTGGTGGCAGAGGTCCAGTCTCTGGAGCACACCAATGGTGGAGATGTGTTATCTTATCGCAGGGGACAAAAGACCCAGCAGCCAATGTCCTCGGGCCTGATCACTTTAACAACAGCACGCATAGAGAAGTAGAGAGGGAGGGAAGGAGAGCATGAGAGCAACGGAGAGAAAGAAAACCGCAAACAGAGAGAGAGAGACTGAATATGAGTGAAAGAGAGAGAAAGGCAGATAAATAGAGAGAGGGGGGGTGAGAGAGTGAAAGGGAGATATAGAGAGTGTGTGTGTGTTTGTGTGTGTGTGTGTGTGTGTGTGTGTATGTGTGAGGGAATATCAACCCCACGCAGACAGCATCCTGCGGAAGCTGCATCTCCCAGCTGCCACCTGTTGATGAATGACAGGAAAGGCTTGAGTGCTTATCACTGCGCCGAGGCCCAGTGTATTTACACAGACAGAGTGTATTTATATAGACCCGGGCGGCCGCAAATCACACTGGACGTGCCTCAGCTGCCGCCGACAGAGACAGCATCTTAGTAGGGGGGCAGAGGGGATGTGTGTGTGTGGGGGGGGGGGGGGGGGGGGGGGCAGAGGCAGACAGTGGGAGTGGACTGGGATTTTGTGGCCTTGACTGTGACGAACGATGGAGACGTGCGGCACTGGAATCCCTGAGCTGACACCTGTCACTCAACTGGTGGGTGCCATGGTTACGGCTGAGAGAGAAGAGCCTCTGAGTTGTCTCAGGCTAAGAGGAGACAGACCTCTGTCAAAGTAATAGCACTGACTGACATGTTGGTTAGCCTCTGGAGGAAGTGGTTCAATCGGGAGGCTAGCTCAAGCCCCTACATATTCAGCCAGTCTCTCTGGAAAGGGTGGAGTAGGCATCAGGAACTAGGCATCCTGTTCACTATGAATTCAATTCATAGTGTAACTGAATACATTGATAATTGAAAGGTTATCCGAATAAATGTTATAATATAGTAACGTTATCCTATATCCTAAATATCCTTGTGAAGATGCTGACTACATCTTCCCTGTTTTAGAACACAGTTTTTAATTGAATGCACTTTTGCACATGTTCCTGTCTGTGTGTTAAGCTGACTAACTGTCTGCAGGTGAAAGTAATAATTGTTAATTAAGTTAATTGGGCCACACCCACAGGTGCTCTTTTAAAAAGGGCCAGTGTGTTGGTGTGGGAGAGTCAGTTATCGTGTGTGTTAAACATTTGGATAAATTAAAGAAAGATGTTTTCTACCAAAGAATATCCTGTTTTTATCTTTTTAAAAAACAAGATGGTGGACACATTTTTCACAATCCTAAAACAACCCCCACCTCAACACACACACACACACACACACACACACACACTCTTACATAAACATACACACTCCATGGTCAGTTCTGTAGATGATGCTTACAAGTTCACAACACTTTTTGTCTTCTTACTACTACTACTCTGTGAGAACGTAGCCCATGATGCACCATACCGTCTCAGGCATTTACTGTATTTCACCAGCCCGGCAGGCTTCTGATGGCCTCAGGGCAGGCACAGCATTAGCTGGTGATCATGGCTGGGCTGTATTAGCTGTGCTCTCTGCTGTGATTGTTTCGTACACGCCGCGTCAGAGGCAATTGTGGCGGCGCTGTGCTTCAGTCCGGCGCTTGTTGCGTCCAATACGCCTTGCTGGAGTGCCCTCCACAAATATAATATAACGTCGGCTGCTCAGAAACACTGTAATCACTGTGGTTCAGCGGGTGCAGCATGATGTTAGCAATAATAAACTTGTAGGCTGAATTCCCAGGAAATTTGATTGTCGCTGAAATGTCTGTCTTGACCGTGTTATAAATCTCCTTACCAGCACCAGTAGGGATTAAATGCCAGTAAATATAGACTTACTGTCGCATTACTGAGGCAACAATCACTACTGCTACTACTACTACTACGATAACTACATAGTGACAAGGCTGTATTCTAACAACTGTTTTGTTTTCTTCCTCTCTCTTTCTCTCTCCCTCCCCCCCTCTCTCTCTATCTATCTATCCTGCCTTTACTCACTCTGCCTCCCCCTGTCCTCTGTACCCTGTTTACACTTGCCTCTCTCTTGTCTTTCTCTCTGGCTCACCCATCCGCTCTCTTTCTCCCTCTCTCTCTCTGTCTCTGTCTCATCCATCACCTCATTCTCTCTGTCACCTTTCTGTCTCGTCCTCTCCATCTCCCCTCTGTCTCCCCTCCCTTTTCTCTTTTTTTCCCTCCCTTTGTATCTCTCTCTCTCCCTCCCTCGCTCTCTCTCTCTCCATCCCCAGGGAGCTGCTGTTGACTCTGGCCCTGGGCCAGGTGCTCTCTCTGCTCATCTGCGGGATCGGCCTGACCAGCAAGTACCTGGCTGACGACTACCGCGCCAACACCCCCGTGTTCCAGAGCTTTCTCAACTACATCCTCCTCTTCCTGGTCTACACCACCACTCTGGCCGTCAGACAAGGTACTGTGATGGTATCAGACCCCCAACCCCCCCCCACCACACACACACACACACACACAACACACACAAAGTTTGATTTCCCACCTGGGAACTGTGGGTCTCTCTCTGGGTACAAAAGGTTTAATCACTTCAGTGGTGTGCATTATAGTACCAAGTTAAAAGCAGCGTGGCATTATCTCCATAGCTAATCGTGCTATTTGCAGTCCCAGCAGGGGCTGATGACCTTTACCGGCCGAGCACTCAGCAGATTAGCGTGCCCATACCACTGGTGTGAGAATGCATGAATTGAGACACACCTCAGCAGGGCAGTCCTCCATTATAAGCCATTAATTCACCTCTGTCTGTGCACACACCGTAGGTCTATCCAGTGCATGTGTGAATAAAACTCTCTGTGAGCAGCAAATAAAGTAGCCGAGCCTATTTTTACACCTCTCAGCCAATCAGCAATGCTGATTCAGTAACATGAAAAGAAACTGGTTTATTTGGTCGGATTTTGAGCTGAAAAGTTAACAGCCTTTTCACCAGCATCAAGGAGTGCACCTTTTAACTCAATGAATCTTTTTCCTAACAAAATGCAAGGTTGTTATTTGCTACCAAATTTACAGTATGTAGACAAAAGTATTGGGACTTATGCCATTACACTCAAAGGATGACATCCCAATCCCAGTGACATCCCATTTGAAATCATTAGGTATTAATAATATTATGGAGATGGTCCCCCTTTGCAGATGTAACAGCTTTCAGTCTTTTGGGAAGGATTTTATAGTGTGTGCAATTTTTTGGAAAAGGAAAATATCCGCACACTGTCTTCATTGCTCTCAAAGGTGATTTAATTGTAAAACGTTTCGCCCACTCTGGTCTTTGTCAGTTACATTTGTTTTGATGTACCTGATGAAGACCAGAATTGTTAAAACGTTGTTCAATTATATCACTTTTGAGAGCAAAGAAGACAGTGTGCGGATATTCCTTTTTCCATTTGCATCTTTTATTATCTGGCACCTGTTTAAATATATATATATATATATATATATATATATATATATATATATATATATATATATATATATATATGCGTGTGTAACGGAGGCAGACTAGCTAGCGTGCTAGTTGCCCGTGTAAATCCTCACAGCCCTAACCTTAAGAACGCTTCTAACCCCTGAGTTGGAAGCCTGGGCTTTTAGCTCAGTGGTTAGAGCGTTAGTCTCCCATGCCGGTGTGTGTGTGTCAAGGTGGCGGGTTTGAGGCCCGTGGGCGGCGAATGAACCGACCTTGTGACATTGGTGCCGTGACCCGGATGGGAGTGAGGATTTCGGGAGGTGAGTGTAACCAAAGTCCTTTTAGGCAAGTCCCTCCACTCGGCGGCCATTTGACAACGCTTTTTGGGCACTCGTTGGGCATCCATTTCGGCAGAAATGCGCGTGCGCAAGGCTTCACGACACCAATCTTGCTCCAGCGGCGAGATCACAACACATGATTGGCACAATGCCTTCACAACACACCATATTATTGGCTTAATGTATTCACATCACACCACATGATTGGCTCAATGTATTCACATGTCGACGTTTTGCCGAGGAAGGGGTGGGATATGTGTAGACAATGGCCATATTGGCGTGACAAACTAGCCCCATGCATTTCTATGGAGTATTTTTTGAGTGCTGTGTCTCCACATTAGAAAGTCTCTGGTGTAACGGAGGCAGACTGAGCTAGCGTGCTAGTTGCCCGTGTAAATCCTCACAGCCCTAACCTTAAGAACGCTTCTAACCGCTGAGTTGGAAGCCTGGGCTTTTAGCTCAGTGGTTAGAGCGTTCGTCTCCCATGCCGGTGTGTGTGTAAAAAGTGTCAGGTTCGAGGCCCGTGAGCGGCGAACGAACCGACCTTGTGACACGTGCATTCCCACATTGTGCATTTTTTGCCCATTCATTCAGAAGAGTATTTTTGAGTTCAGGCATTGATGTTGGATGATGTTAGACTTGTTCTCTGTGGGCCAGTCAAGTTCTCGCCCAACCACGTCTTTATAGATCTTTGTGGACCTTGTGCACTGGGGTACAGCGGTCTTGGAATTGATAAGGGCTTCCCCAAACTCTTCCCAAAAAGTTGTAAGCATAGAATTGTCCGAAATGTCTGAGTACACTGAAGCATTAAGATGTCCTTTCACTAACCCAACCCCAACCCCTGAAAAAAACATAATTACATCAGTATCCCTCCACCAGCTAGATTGTCTAGAGTTTGCAAAGCAAGGTCCATATAGACAAGTTTATGTGATTTTGTTATGGAAGAACTCGACTGGCTCGCAGAAAACCGGATTCTCTACTACACCATCAAACAGCTTTGGGGTGAACTTCTCGCCCAACATCCGTGCCTGGCCTCATAAATGTCCCAGTACTTTTGTGTACGTATATAGTGTAGAAAAAAAAATATGTGGGATCGAGGATGCCATTTTTGTAACACGGCTGTCTGTGAGACCACAGCCTCAGGCCTTGTCATGAATCATTCATAGCCCCCTGGTTCCCTGTTCAGGGCATCATTTCTTTAGGAAGTTCCCTTAGACTACACCATTCCATACTCTTTATTAGGGAGACATTCTATCAATAACTTATGACGGCTGGAAAACATTGATGACAGTTGGAACTTAGTTGGATGATGTCATTGTTACATATGTTATCTGTGAGGCTTATCAAAATCTGAGAGATTGAGTAACACCTGCCCTCACTCTCTCCTACTGTGCACTCTTAAAACAAATGTGTTGAAAATAACACAATTTGTGTTGTTTTTAACACATCTCTATGTCCAGATAGAGACAACACAATTTGTGTTGTTTCTAACACATTGCTTTTGTTATACTGTGTACACTCTTACAACAAATCTGTTGAAAATAACACAACTTGTTGTTTTTTAACATATCATTATGTCCAGATAGGGACAGCACAGTTTTGTGTTGTTTCTAACACATTTGTTTTAAGAGTGTGAGAGTAGAAAAGGAGCAACATCACAGCTATCAGCTATTTCTGCTCTATATCAACTTTTAATTGACTCAATAGAAGACACTGACAGAATATAGTGCCCAGTCATTTCTTTTTTGTCTAGACGTGGCCATTGACAGAGAGGAAGTCTTCCTCCTTTTGGTGTGATTTGAGAGTCAGCGACTGTCTAGAAGCTATGCTTTCTGCCAAGGGTTGTGCCCTTCACTATAATACTTCAATTTGAGAGATTCTGTTGGGTCTGGCCAGGATAGAGGCTAAGTAGAAGTGGCTCGTATAAGAATCTCAAGGATTTTCTCTGTGAGAGGCAGAGTGGGAAACTAAAAGCATCAAAAACATTAGGCTCTTTATCTGTAAACTTTGAGGGTGACCTCTGGGTGAGTGTGTGTGGGGTTTATTTAGTCTCCTCACACACTCATGCCCTGTTGAACCACTTAACACTAGATGGTTATGGTTATGGCATTTGGCAGATGCATTTGTCCAAAGCGACATACAAATACAAAAGCAATATAATATTTAAAATTTAACAGGGAACAGATTAGAATGTTGGTCAAACTATAATAAGCAGAATAGCAATAATAAACAACAATGTCAATTCAATCAATAATATAAAAACAATAACATGGTAAGACTACATTAAGGAGAATATCAGTAATAAACAATAATGTCAAATTAATGAAATGAATAGATGAACCTTGCTTAAAGGTGCCATGTGTAATGTCCGCCAAAAAATTAATTCATACTCCACATTCCATAAAAGATGGGGGCAGTATACCTCCAGAAAGTGAGTTGGTCTACCCTAGAGTAACAACCGAGAAACGTGTATTGCAGTTTGGCTGGCGGTTATGTTGCCCGCATACCGCCTCCCATGGCCGAAACTGGTATTATCACACCTGTCGGGCTGTGGCTAGTAATTTAGCATGCTAATTCAGGTTGATATCTCTGCAGCACTATACCTGGTCATTTTTTAATGACATCATCTCCCCCTATTTCTTCTCATTCTTTTGATGTGTGTAGCTCATTTTTTGGATATTTTTACCTCAATTCGTACACATGGCATCTTTAAAGGCATCCTATGCAAGGTTAATATTAGGGGTGGGCGATATGGCCTAAAATTCATATTGCGGTATAATTTGGGACACATACGGTAAACGGTATATATTGCGGTATAATTTGGTGTGTGAATTCCAATATAGGTCTAGCAGGTTCTTGCATAAAATAGTCAAGATTGTTACTTATTTAAAAATGTATTGGCTATAAAAATGATCAAAGTTTTATTTAGCCTATTCACTGCAGTAGACATCACTGTATGAAACATTACAAAAACATGAAACATGACATATTACATAGAACTGTAAATCATCTGATCATCTAATATTTACAGATATCTAGGCTATAACATTTATTTTATATTTGGCCTGTTATAAAATCATGTATTGAACAATTTAACCACAGCTCAGCTTTAAGAAACTCAAATAGCCTAGATGCATGCTTAGCATTTTGTGATCATTAGGCTAAGGCTACTTTCACAAACTCAGTCAGCTGTCCTCTGATTTACCAATATCTAGGCGATATTTGTAACATTTATTTTGTATTTGGCCCGTTATGAAATCATGTGGAACAATTTAAACACATTGTAAAACTTAAAGCCCAAATTTGGAGACATCCATGCATGTCGAAATTTACTACAAATTCAAAACTGGATTACTCTGGAACGGCTAACTGTACAGGGGACTGCTTTACACCTTTGTGTTCGGTAAGGTCTGCTGTTTATTTTGATATTAGGTTTGTCGTGTGTTAAAAGAAGGGTTTGTGAAGTATCCGAGATGAATGGGTTTAGTCCGGCAGCCATGGGGTCAGACCTGGTTTTGTCGGTTAAAGTTTTTTTTTTTTGCAGAATCTTGTAGACCAGGGGTATCTCTTTAAGATTTAGGAGGGTGCCCAGTGATATCCCTTGGGCAATTTTGTATATTAACCCTTTCTTGTTCAATGTATTGAATACAAGGTAAGACACTACAGGTGAATAGGGTAAAAAAAATAACTAGCAGATATCACTATGAAACTTCCCCAGTTGATTACTTACATTAATATGGGAAAAAAATGTATTACAAGTTATCTGAAATGTAATGTTTGAATATACAAATTAGGCACAATCTAATTAAATATGTGCTGATTTGCATAAAGTTTAAAAAGAAAAAATCTGAACATTAGATGAAGCCGGGTTCAAAATTACTTTTTCATTGTGTTTACATATTAGATGAAAAGTCTTTTACACAGGAAAATTGTATTACAAGTTTTCTGTAATTTAATGTTTAAATATGAAAAAGCCCAATGTGCCAAAATCATGAAATAGGATATACCTCTAATTTCAAGATGAGTAGGCATACTCATATTAAATGCAAATCAACTCAATTAAAATGTACTAAAATACAATGTTCTGTGTGATAGTTTTTCAGACAGTACATTCAAATTTGGACAATTTAACCCTTTACTAAGTGAATTAATGAATTTCTATATTTCAGATAATGCCAGTCAGGGAGCCATGGGGTCAGACCTGTTTTTGTGGGTTATTTATTTATTCATTTTTGCTTAGACTTGTTGACTTGGGGTGGCTCTTTAATATTTAGGAGGGTGCCCAGTGTGATATCCCTTGGGCAATGTCCTACATTAACCATTAAAGCCATATGTGCCGAAATCATGAAGAAAAAAAAAATAGGAAAAGCAAATAATCAACTCAAATAGAATGTACTAAAATACAGTTTGCAGTGTGATAGTTATTCAGACAATACTTCATGCATTCAAATTGGAAAATGTAACCCTTTTCTATGTCAAATAATGAATTTATAATTTCAGATATTGCCTATAATAATTCTGAATATGTACACTTTTCCTAGTATTAGTTCTGATAATTGTCCAGTTCTGGCTCATCCTGGCTCTAAAACATGCAGAGAATATTGTGCAAGGCACCATTAACCTGGCAACTGCATCTGTTAGAGCTACAAAGACTTTCACTCTTGCAGCCACATCTGATCATCTCCAAAATGTAGTTTGGTGCAAGTTTGACATTTTCTGGCAGTTGAATTTCCAACTGAAGTATTCCCTCGCTTCAGGCTCCATATAGTTCAATAGCCTACTTAAAAATGAATATTCTCTTTTTGAATGACGAGTTTAGGCTCTGAGCATAGACTACTACTGCAATAAAGAATAAAAATAAATGTATATTTTATACATATTAGAACAGTAGAACAGACACCCTGTAGAAATCAGCTAAAAGAGGGCAGTTTAGGCTAACAGTAATCATTTACATAGCATACATGCAGTAAGTCCTTCCACTCAGCAGCCATATTGTAGCACTTTTTGGGCACTTATCGGGCATCTATTTCGGCGTGCGCAAGACTTCACAACACCAACCTTGCTCCAGCAGTGAGATCACAACACATGAAAGGGGTCGGATATGTGTAGACAACTGCCATATTGGCGTTACAAACTAACCCCATGCATATGGAGGATTTTTTGAGTGTTGTGCTGGTAAACCTCCATCCACACCTAAGAGACGTGCTATTGAGAGATGCTAGCACGTAGCACCCGTGGATTAGTTTCCTCTCCCACTCTGAGAATGAAATCGGCACTTCAGAAGCACCTACATACACCAAACTTTCCAGTCTTATACCTAACTATATTTAGAAGGCTTCTACAGAGGGGTTTGTTGATATGTTATTCCTAGCCTTTTTATATTACATTTTATTCCTAAAAACATAGCGAAAATGTATTTTTTTTAAAGGCTATTGGCAGTATTTTCTGATTTACGGAATAAATAAAAAGATATCTAAAATTCCCTGTGTAAAAGACTTTTCATCTAATATGTCAACACAATGAAAAAGTAATTTTGAACCTGGCATCATCCAATGTTCCGATTTAGTTTTTTTCAGTTTATGCAAATCAGCACATATTTAATTAGATTATGCTTAATTTGCATATTTAAACTTTATATTACAGATAACTTGTAATACATTTCTTTTCCATATGAATGTAAGTAATCAACTGGGAAAGTTTCATAGTGATATCTGCTAGTTAACTTTTTTACCCTATTCACCTGTGGTGCCTCGCCTTATATTCAACACATTGGACAAGAAAGGCTTAATATCGAGAATTGCCCAAGGGATATCACCGGGCACCCTCTCTAATCTTATTGAGTTACCCCTTGACAGCAAGAAACAGCAATAAAAAAAACTTTAACCGACAAAACCATGTTCACCTAAATTATGGCATTTGGCTGCCGGACTAGTTGGGAGATCATGGGACGCAAAACCTTCAGTAGAAAGTATGATTAAATTGAATTATATTATTTACTTTTCTCGCGAACCGTTCAACTAAGCAATTATCGGGTAACATCGTTTAAAAGCTGAGAAAAAGCTCTTTCATGTGATACTTGTGATGTCTGTGTGATGAATAGGCTACTTCGCGAGTAGTTCAACTGAGTTGAATGGAATTTGGACGCACTTTCTTTCTTGCGCTGTCACTTTCTCCACTGCGTAAAATACTCAATTAATTTGCGCTGTGAATGCTTAGATTATTTTGACAGGCCACACAGGCTAAATAAAAATCGCTATTAGTAGGACGCAAAGCAGAATATTGAAAGAAGGGGGCACCAAGGCCACCGTGGCCTGTAAACCTCTGATTTTCAAAGGGGCCTCACGGCCAACGCAAGAGGCAACGACGTGGCCGTCGTGAAATTCCTACCCTGTTTGGGGGTTTATGTCTGTATTTCTCCTAAGTTATAAGTCTAAAGTTAGCGTCTTTATCGTGACATGTTTCCCTTTTAGTTCTCCCTCGTGTGTGATCCTTTTTGTGTGGGGGGCTGCGTCCACCCCTGTATGTGTAGCGTGTGTGTGTACTTGACCTGCTCCGTGTGTATTGTGTTCTGGGTCTGTGTCCCTGCTCTCGTTCTCAGCTAATAAACCTTTTGATTGGACAACTGTCTGTGTCGCTATCAAATCGTTACAATACCTTCACCGCTCGCTGCCATTTTTCCACACCTGTGGCCTCCTCGTGGTTGCTGCCGGTCCCGGCAGGCCAAGCGTGTTGCAATTTGATGACATAATGAACTATCGCAATATGCCGGTATAACAAAAATCTCTATCGTTGGCCAAATTTTTATCGCATACCGCTTATACCGTTTATATCGCCCAGCCCTAGTTAATATGACAGCTTTGAAGTCATTTTGATAGTAAACTAACTAACTTGTAAAAGGGAGAATGGTGTGCTCTAAGATCTTTGTTCTAGAACATCCATTAAAGGTGCGATTTGTAGGAATGTTACCCAACGTTCTGTAGGCCAAAATCAAAACACTGGTGAACGTTCTCAAGACTACCAGACGCGAGCCTCTTCTGGGTTGCCAGATGTAGACTTAGCTAACGTTAGTTGACCTGCAGCTGCTTTAACATTTCTAACACATTTAGAAATTTAACTGCTTTAACACATTACGGCAACAGTGAAAACAAAAAATACCTCTCTAACCTGAAGTTAGCAGATGCAGATGAAGTTTAGCCTAGGCTAACGTAACCTGTTGTGGAGAAATATGGCCAGCTCTGCGTCAGACTTGATATTCTTTGTTTGACGAAGACGTCACCATCTCAGGAAGCTCCTCTGATGTCCACTTAATTTGTTTCTTGTTTTAATTTTGGAAATTTGCCTGCCTCTCGTAGGCGTTCATGACTACAACTGACAGCTGTTGACAGTTGGCCTTTGCTAATTTGGCAACCCAAATAGGAGGACGCGCTAGCCCATTATTAATACGCTATTCTAGAATTAATCGTTCAAAACATAAACGAAAATTCCAAGAGATTCCGCCCCGTAACTCATTTTTTTTCATGGGTTTTACGGGGTTTTACGGGTTAGAGTAATGTTGTTAAATAAGGCATTACTTCAATTCATCGTGTTTCCTTACTCTCTGACATATGGTGATCATTTTTGGAATGGTTACAGTTTATTTTCCATTATTTCCTACATACTGGACCTTTAATAGCAGTCTCTAACATGCCTGTGGCAGAGACGGTTAATAATGTATATTAAGGATCTTTGCCTGTGGTAATGGTGACTGAATCCCGGATTGCATTCTGATTCTTCACTGGGCTAGAATACACATAGGCTAGAAACTGCCTTTAAGCCCAAAGCTGAATGACGCTGAGACTTGGAACCTTTTTACTGTGCAGTCAATTACCTGTTTTATCAGTCCGTCCACCCCATTATAAGGCAATTAGAAGAAACATTGAAATGACACATGCTGACTGTACCATTACAGAGTTATTTTCTTGACCTTAGAGAACCCAAGTCTATAATTTCCTCATGGCAAAATGAATATAAAAACGCTGCAGGGCATAGAGAACCCAACTGACCTAAGGAATAATCTTCACCTAAACTTTGATTCTGCACATCTAGCTCTTTGCTCGTGGTGTTTTTTTTCCTGAAACTTCTGAGAGGTTCGACCATTAGGAAGCCAACAAGTTCTGCAAAGCATTGATGTTTATGTCTAACATAGTGGACGCCTGTGCAGAAAAATAAGCGGCACAACACACACACGAGTCACGACGTGTCGTATTTTTTACAGTTCATTATGCACATGTTGAGTGCCAGTTTTGCGGAACAATTTGAATCTAATTTCCTCACCGTTGCCTCACGCTTTCCCTGAGCCAGAAATAGAACAAACTAGTCAAGGCCTGGAATGCTAAATGTGGTTTATTAATAGAAATCTCCTTGGATCGTTTGGATTGCCTTGATTCATAACTAAGAGACACCTTCCGCACGTTTTGTCTGTGCTTCTGGTAAACATGAAATCGTCGAGCACTGGGTGTTTTTAAATGTGTGCTGAGAGGAGATTATACAAAGAAATATGACTCTCTCGTGGCTGTCGCATACAGTAGCTCCTTCTGAAGACCCTCAGCAGAGGCTAGTTAAATCGGTTTTGACAAGTAATAGATACCATATCACAGAACTCTATAACTTGAATTTCCCTTTGGAGATCAATAAAGTATCTATCTATCTATCTATCTATCTATCTATATATCTATCAATCATAACAAGAGCGTCCATCTTTGTTTCCTCAATGAGAAGTTAGGGATTTTCAGTGGATAGATCCTTAATCTCCATACCACGCACACAAAATTAAATAGGCCTAGAATGTAAAAAAAGTGCTTACTTCGACAACATTGGTACCAGTTCACCATTTTATCATTGCTTTGTCATAGCTTGTCATGCTTGAAAGAAACGCCTTTCACTCCCTGATGCTGGAGCCACTAGAGCAGAGTGAAAGTGTAAAGAGCCACGTTTCCTAATAAGGTCCAATGCCTTTCTGCTCTCCTACTCCTCACGCGTGAACTTGGGATGGCACCAGCAGGCTGCAGAAAAGCCCATTATTTCCAAGTCAAGCTATTCTTCTCAGCGAGAGAAAGACGCAGCTGTGGCACTCCGACCGCCGGCGTTCGCCAAATAGCTCCACTTGCGTGTCTGTAGTGTCTGGCGGCCGTCGCCGTTGTTATTGCGTCCACCATAAAGAGGGACACGTTGCGAGTGAATGACGTGGCTCTCGCTGTGTTTTTTCACTCCTGGGACTGGCAGTGGGTAGTGAGTAGCAGCTGCCCATCTGATGCCTTGCCTGGGTGACTCACTATTAACTGCTGAGTAACTCCACCACCACCCCCTCCCACCAACCCTTCCGTTGCCAAGCACAATGTGCTCCCAACTGTGAAAGAAGAAGAAATTGTGGTGTGCAAGTGTTCTCTTTTAGTGTTTACTCTCTCTCCCTCTCTCTCTCTCTCTCTTTCTCTTGATCCCTCTGTGAAGTGGATTGGGCAGTACTCAACTTCTGTTCAGCAGTAGAGACTCTTTCACCCTCGGACATGTGAACACGCTGTCGCTCTGGCCTTTTCTCCTCGTGTGCTTCCTGTCAGGCTGTCAGGCCTACAAAGACCCCCTCGCTCCGGCTAGGGCTGGGCGATATGGCCTAAAAAAGAAAATCCTAATTTTATCTAGTTTGGTAGCAGGCCTAATAATCTACCTACCTTTGGTAGTAACAGACAAGTTGGATGGGGGATCTAGTGCAGATATCAAGCCTCCTCTGGCATTACCAGTATCATTAGTCTATGCATTGTGCAGTAGGCCTAAACCTCTATGCTTATGGATGACCTCACTAATGAGCGCCATTACTTTTGACATCAGATCCTGCTTCTGGTTGCTGCCCATCATTGATTTCAATAATAAAAAAAAAACTCTGTTTTCGCCACGGCACACATTCCATTCACACCACGGTGGGCTGAGGAAAGGGGAAACTAGACAGAGCAACATGAGGGACAGAGAGAAAGAGAGAGAGAGAGAGCGAGAGAGAGACAAAGAATGAGAGAGCAACAAGTGAGAGACTAAACACAGCCAGTGGTGTCCATCTCCCAAGGTGTCTCTCTCAGGGCCTCATGTCTCATCCTGAGTGACGTTAGTCTTTTCCCGCTCTCTTTGCCTGAGGCACCACAGCAAGCAAATGAAAAAAATGAACTCTGCCTCTGCCTCGAAGAACAGTCAACATGCTGTCTTGCCGCTATAGCACGTAGAGTCAGTTATTAATAACAGCAGGCTAGTGTGGTTGGCACAAGCAGCGTTGCTTCACATTATTAAATCCAGTTCCGATTAGCGCAATTAACATTCTCATTGCAGTCGAGCGGCCGCAGTGATCAATGTAACACCAATGTGACGTCTGGCTCGTAGCTGTTGGCTGTTATTGATGGAGGTTGCATACTGATATCCCAGCTTGAGAGCCTTGCTAGCCTCGTTGAGACTCTAGTGAGCCTCGCTGCGGTTTCGAACGGGCGAATATGACTGAGACATCTCTCATCTGCTATCGTGAGAATATGAACTCATCTCTCTGACATCTTGTGTGACATGGTTTTGGAGGAGGCATCTCCCCCATCGGGTGTAGTTGCAGGAATGAGAGTGTAATTGCAGGAATGACGAACCTTTTTGCGAACATATGGCAGCTCCATGACTCTGCGATTGTTTGGGAAAGCGGCAGACAAATGGCGGCTGCTGCCAGCCATTTTTTGTCAGCATACGCGAGGGAGCCAGGTGGATGCAGTCCAAGAGAAATGAGCAAACGGTGATAACGCAGATAATCACAGCCGAGTTAAACACAGTTGCTGCGGGGAGATGTTCCCAGCCAGAAAGAGGGAGATCAAAAGCAATTGACATCATCCTTAACAATAGCGCATACCCAAACCCACCCCCAGCTGTAAGCAATGTGGAACTGGTTCAAAACTATTATACCAACAAGTACAGTGAGACAGATCACGCCCCATTACAAAGGGTACCCTGGCCTCTCAACCCCACAGGCTGCGATCCACAAACGCAGGCCTTCACATGCACTGAGGTAGAGAAAGTAATCGCTTCCCTGACGAATAATAAAGCAAGTGGCTCCGATGGAGTAACTTACGAGACGTTAAAAGCCACAAAGCAAATGTTATGCCCATTGCTCACGCAAATCTTTAACACATGCCTATTAAATGGCCGAGTTCCTGAGTCCTGGAAAAGGCGTGCTAATACATAGAATCCCCAAGAAAGACAACATCCCCGATGACCCATCGACATGGAGGGACATCTCATTGTTGCCAACAATTAATAAGGTCTTTATGAAATGCATACTTGCCCGCATTCTACCTTGGCTCACAGAAAACTAAATACTCTCCACCAGTCAAAAGGCCTACGTCAGTCGCCAGGGGATGAACGAACATGTCTTCTGCCTAAAGACCGGAATTGATGATTTTAAGCATGACTCAAGCAGGTTTTATGCTGTTTTCCTGGACTTTCGCGATGCTTTCGTTACTCTACAGCATAGCGTCATGCTGCATGCGCTAAAAGAGATACATCTTCCGCAGATCTACATGAACATAATTGAAGATGTATATAAAACATCATTCATCCAAGTCATCTGCAACAGTACTCTAACAGATCCGATCCCGCTAGAAAGTAGCTAGCCGAAGTAGTTGGAACAGTGCGCGTCTGAAGGAGTGCGATCACCACTTCCAGTCCAAGGTTACGCAGATGATGTGCAAATTGCGTCCAGAGATGAGTGCGTAATTCATAAGATGCTTAACCGCACAGAGACTCCTCAATAGCAGACATACCGCCTACATTTACATTGCTACAGCAACCAATATGTGTTTATTCACGCCGTGAAACGTACACATACCTCGGCCATAAATAGAAAGTAACTGGGAAGAGCAAATCAAAGAGCTCACCAGCGACTACTGCAACAGACTGGACCTCATCGACTCCTGCCCCTTACCCATCATTATGAAAATTCAGCATTTATTTGCAAATATCCATATTCAACAAAACATACTGACAGAACTAAACAATAAAACGGTGGGACTGGTAAGGATGTGGCTTGGGCTGAACACGCACTCAACCGGGGACATTATCTTTCAGCCCAGGAAGGATGGAGGTCTAGGCGTCCCTAACATCGAGTGGATATACACTGCCACTAGAACCAGCCACCTGCTTAACATGTTGAATAACAGTGATCCAGCGGTGAAACAGATGGCTCGGGCGTCTCTCATCCAACATCTACAGAGGTGGAAAGTCCCGCACGCTAAGGAGGATGATCCACAGTTCCTTGGCTTTAAGTTGAAGGACAATGGCAAACTGGATCAAAATCAAAGCGGCTGAATTCGGTGTGAGGTCGGACTGGCTTGACTTAAACGATCTTTGCCATCGGATTGGAATACACCTGAAGTGGGCCAGACCGGACAGCGGAACAGTTGAACTGGATAACATCATTACCGATCCGCTCATTTACACATGCGCAACCTACAAAGTAAGCAACACGCAGTGCGAGATGTCAACAACAGGTGCGCTCACATAGCTCACAACACTGGACAAGCCTCAGGCTACAGGGAAAACTAGCACTTCTACCATTTGCAAATCACTCCCTGTCCCACACCATATTTTCAAACCCCACTCTTGGCGAGGATATTCTCACGTTTACCATCAAATCGCGCTTTCAAGTCCTCCCAACAAGATCAAACCTGGCTACGTGGTACCCATCCAACTACAAACCAGACTGCATTCTTCACTCCACTAACTATGTTAATGAGACCACTTTACATAGCGAGGCATGATAGACTGGTGGACCTAGTGTCACAAAGCATCAAAAAAGCACAGGAGGGAACGACAAAAATATACAAGCACCACACTGTACAAATGGACTGGTTCAATGAAGAAAACACCAACAATATCACTTTCTGTAATATTCCAAATACCCCAGATATCACCATTATAGATGACAATACTAAGAATGTGACTATTGTTGAAATAGGATGTTCTTTTGATTTGTACATGGACACTTGTTTTAACTCCAAGCTGCTGAAATATCAGCCACTTGCCGACAACATCACAAATATAGGGTTTCAATGCAAAATTATCATTCTTGTTTTTGGGAGTCTTGGGCATGTGCACAAACTTGTCTTACGCGGACTGCAACTGTGTGGACTAAGCAAGCCAACTGCAAACAAGCTTGCAAAGTACTGCTCCATTTCTGCAATAATAGGTCCTTTATCCATCTGGAAGCGACGATGCCATGTTTACCCATAATCATGCAGTAAAGAATGAAAATAGCACAATGCATTCTGTTTGATCAGACCTGCCTAAGTGTGTAACATACTTCCTTCAATGTTTGGATCTGTGAATCTTCCCCTGTGTTAAGGTCCAAATAAAAGCATTAAAAAGTGTGTGTGTGTGTGTGTGTGTGTGTGTGTGTGAGAGAGAGAGAGATAGAGAGAGAGAGAGACAGAACGACAGACAGAGAGAGAGAATGTGTATAAAGTGTCTGTGTACAGCATCAGCCAACACACTCTGCTGCGGCAAACTTCCACAACTTCCCCCCAAGGACACTGGCAGACGAAGCATACCATAAAAACATGCCAGAGTGTTAACAGTTGGCCAACCACTCAACGCACGTCAAAAAGAATAAAACATTTAATTTCATAGGCACCCAGTGCATGGCCCATCAGACAGTGACCAACTTTTTCTTTTAATTACTTTTGTCTACACTCGGCTAACTCTCCAGACAACATTTCCCCATTCGAACACAAGTTGTTTGTGGCAGCCATTTCCTTGAAGCGCTATTTGCTGTATTGATTTCTCCTCGACTCTCTTCGGAGTCATTCTGAGAGAGTAATTCTCCAGATGCTTGGAGAGGCTGAGCCCCCCCCCCCCCCCCCCCCCACACACACACACACACACACACACACACACACACACACACACAGATATGATGTATCAGCGTCTTAATGAATCCTTGATTAATTTTACGCTGTCCTCCCCCAAGCTCTGGGTGACTGCCGGCCCAATTTCAGAATTACTTCTGTCGTGTTCTTTTCTTCTAGTGAGCTCCCTTTCCCACATTCCCATCTCACATCTTACATTGCCTCAAAAAATAAATTTAATTCTCTCTCTCACTCTCTCTCTCTCTCTCTCTCTCTCTTTTTCTCTCTAAAGTGTCATGCTTTCTGCAGTATGCAGTATTTTTCACACAATTAAGAGTTTAGTTTCCAGGTTAAAGTCTTGGCTAGAGGCAGGTGATGCAAGAGAAAAGAAACGACTCTGAATCTTAAATGTTTCAGTTTCGCAAAGCAATAGACTACTCGCGTTGCATCAAGTTGATAGGTACATTTATAATTTTCAGCGTTCGTGTCAGCATTACCATTATTTGTTGTTCATGCTTGCTTTTGGTTTGAACTCTGAGCCTAAGCCTGCTTTCTCGTAACAGGCTTTTATCAGCCTTGTTGCAGTCCTCCAGTCTACCACTGAACTGACAAGAGAAGAGAACAAGCATCTGTGAGAGACTAGAGCTTTAGTTACTGTGAGAGATAGAGAGAGAAAGAGAGAAAGTGAGAGAGAGCGCACATGCAGGAAAATAATTGAACTGTAGAGAGGTGGGACGCTGGTCTTTTTTCCCGGTGTGAGAGATTTGATCGGGCTTGTCACAGTCCAGTGGTTCCCATTATTTCGACCCTCATCTTCCTCTGGGAAAACATGAGCGCCCGCTAAGGTCACTGTCTTCGTCCTCTGCTGCCTGTGATTACCTCAGAAAGCTTTCTTATTGCTTCCTGCCAAGGAGGCTCTCGCCCAGCCAAGTCGCACTGCTTTAGGGGACACACCTGAAGTCGTACTGCTTTAGGGGACACACCTGGAGATACAAATAGTGGAACCTGCCTGAGGAGAGGGAGCTGCCGTGGTGCTAGCGGCAGGTGAAGCCAGGTATGCAGCTTAGCAGTTTCACCTGCAGATGCCAAATCAATAATGTATCCTGTTTTTTTTGTGCTCTCTTTTTAGCAGTCTCCACATTTGTTGTAACCATTCAAAGTGTGTGTCTCTCTGTGTGTGTGTGTGTGTGTGTGTGTGTGTGTGTGTGTGTGTGTGTGTGTGTGTACATAGTGTGTGTGCGACATTTGCTGTAACCACTCAAAGTGTGTGTCTGTGTGTGTGTGTGTGTGTGTGTGTGTACTGTACGTAGTGTGTGGGTGTGGGTTTGTGTGTGTGTGTGTGTATGTACGTACTAGTGTGTGTGTGTGTGTTTGTATTTGTGCATGGATGTAGTGTGTGTTTTCAAGAGAAGCCATCATCCTCCAACCATTAATAAAATCCTTGAACCAATGTAAACAGTTCCTAGATGGGATGAGTCATATTGACTTCAGCCAGCTCAGGATTGCATAGCCAAAGACTCGCTTAGCACACGCAACATAATGCAGTCAAATACTGAGAGCCCCCATTCAGACTGTCCTGCTCTTGTCTTCGCCCCTCAACAGCTTTGTCAGTACCACAAAAGAAACATTTATTTATTTATTTACTTAATTATTTATGTTTCGATCCAGGACCACATCATCATCGGCCGTACTGGAGAAATAATTGCCCACATTTTCCCTTCCCTCCAGAGGGCCACTTCCGAACACAGATAATGGCCTCCCATGTAATGTCACCCCCCTCTCCCCTCCCCCTCTCTCCACCTGCTCTACTCTCCTCCTCTCCTCTCCTCTCTTTCCTTCCCCAGCCTCTCCTCCTCTGTGCCATCATCAGCACCGGCTGGCTCGTATGTACCTGTCAGTGAACGGGAGTACAGCTGGGCATAATCCGCTCATCATTTATTAATTACACCCCACTCGCCTTCCTCTTATCAGCCGCGTCGTTCTAGAACTCTCTCTGGAGTGCCTCGCACTTTTTTTGTGTGTGTGTGTGTGTGTGTGTGTGTGTGTGTGCCTTTTGTTTGTGACTGATGGTGTGCCAGTGGAGGGAGAGGATGCTGCTGTACCTTGCAGACCAGAGTAGTTGAGAGATATGATTATTTATTTCACTTCACCCCCACCACACACAGACACACACACACACACACACACCCCCCTTGCAGACCAGAGTAGTTGAGAGATATGATTA
This sequence comes from Alosa pseudoharengus, assembly GCF_046254945.1. NCBI lineage: Eukaryota > Metazoa > Chordata > Actinopteri > Clupeiformes > Clupeidae > Alosa > Alosa pseudoharengus. Next base: position 20,157,773 of record NW_027468859.1, on the reverse strand, counting down.
TTTATTTCACTTCCCCCCCCCACACACACACACAGACACACACCAACACACATACACACACACTCCCTTCTCCCTCTGAAAAGACTCTTCTATGCTCGGCTGAGCTTGCCTGGCGCAGTGGGTACCGGTTGTTACCGGTGGGTTCCGGTGGGATGGCAGTGTGAGTGTGAATTACAGCCGCGCCTCTCAGGAGTGCTGAGGTGCCTGGAGCAGCCGTGTGCCGTAAATCGAGCTGTTGAATCTAAATTTGGCCCCCATCTCTCAGTGCTAATTGTTATCTTAGCGCCGCAGTGCTGAATTGATTGGTTATTGTCATTATGCCCGCGGAGGATCATGGATCTGCGCTGTTTAGCTCTTTTTAATGAATATTCCGGATCTTTCAAACCGATTTCTGGCTACTTCATCTGCGGTGTCTGTGCCGATAGCCATAGACAATGATTTCTGTATGTGTCTTTGTGCTTTCCATATGGAAAGTCTATAATATATAGGGGAACACTTAGTTTCCCACAATTGTTAAAACACATTTTTTGAAACCTTCCACCCTTTTCTCCATTCTCAAACTACATTCACAGAATGTCTGACAGTTCTTGCAAAATAAAACACTCGCCTCAAAAGTTTGACTTGTGCTCAGAACCAAACAGTGTCAGAGTACCGATCCAGTGTATGATTGAAGTGTTCCCTTAATTTTTTTGAGCAGTATATATACCAGTTGATGTACCAGGAGTTCTAGTCCAGATATGTTCATGCATAAATAACCTCACTATATATATTAACAGTTTAGTCTGGTCAAACAATTTATTAGTTTCTGATTAAACGCAATCAGGATATTCTGGCACAACCTCACTTGGACTCTTCACCACTTGCGTTTAATATAGTTTTTACTGTTTAATTACAACTTTAACATTCCACTCAGGAAAAGACACAAGTAGAGTAGTGTGATTCAAGGATCTGTGATCACTTGTCAAATCACCGCTGTGAGGAAATCCTTCACCAACGCCGCTCACAGTTGTGCCATACTACTTACACACACGTGCCAACGCTGCTCTCAGTCGTGCCATACTACTTAAACACACGTGCCAACGCTGCTCTCAGTCGTGCCATACTACTTACACACACGTGCCAACGCCGCTCTCTCAGTCGTGCCTTACTAATTAAACATATGTGCCAACATCGCTCTCACAGTTGTGCCATACTACTTAAGCACGTGCCAACGCCGCTCTCACTCGTGCCATACTACTTATGGTTGTGCATTATGCTATTTCAAACTGTGGGAAAAGGTAACGATAAAGCACATGGATTTGTTTACAAGCTAGCGAACGGTTAGCATATGTTTGGCAGAACTATGTGGATGTTACAAGGTAAGAAACACGATTTAAAACGAGTTTCTTGTTTCTCACTTCTCTTTCCGGGACGGTAGTCTCAATGTTGCAAGGTTGGTTTTTTCTGCCTGGGGACGCTAGGCGCAGCGGGAAAGTCACCTTTTTCACCGGAACAGGTCATTTAACCATCCAAATTAACGGGTTTATTACGTTGAAATAGTTGCCAAGTTCCCCTTTAAAGCATGTGCCAACATCGCTCTCAGTCGTGCCATACTACAAATGTGCCAACGCCACTCTCAGTCGTGCCTTACTAATTAAACATATGTGCCAACATCGCTCTCACAGTCGTGCCATACTACTTAAACAGGCGCCAACGCTGCTCTCACTCATGCCATACTACTTAAACACGCGCCAACATCGCTCTCACAGTCGTGCCATACTACTTAAACAGGCGCCAACGCTGCTCTCACTCATGCCATACTACTTAAACACGCGCCAACATCGCTCTCAGTCGTACCATACTACTTAAACATGCGCCAACATCGCTCTCAGTCGTGCCATACTACTTAAACACACGTGCCAACATCGCTCTCACAGTCGTGCCATACTACTTAAACAGGCGCCAACGCTGCTCTCACTCATGCCATATTACTTAAACACGCGCCAACATCGCTCTCAGTCGTACCATACTACTTAAACATGCGCCAACATCGCTCTCAGTCGTGCCATACTACTTAAGCACGTGCTAAAGCTGCTCTCAGTCGTGCCATACTACTTAAACACACGCGCCAACATCGCTCTCAGTCGTGCCATACTACTTACACACACGTGCCAACATCGCTCTCAGTCGTGCCATACTACTTAAGCACACGTGCCAACATCACTCTCAGTCGTGCCATACTACTAAAACACGTGCCAACACTGCTCTCAGTCATGCCATACTACTAAAACCTTAGCTTACAGCTGCTGACTAATTAGATAAATTGATGGACCTGGTTTTGTGTTGAAGATAGATTGGAGAGGTTAGTGTTCTGCTTTCAAGGAATCAATTCTGACATTGCCGATCGAAGTGTAGCCCCCCCCCCCCCCCCAAATACACTCCTCCATGCCATCCACTCGTCCTATCCTTTCATTCCATCCTCTCAGCGTCGGTCTGCGCTCCACTGATCCCTGTGTGTGTGAGGCGTTCAGGAAGGTACACATCTGACCCACTGCAAACTAGCGAGTTCTCATTTTAAACTCAGAGTCTGAACTCCAGGGCTGCTGGGAGCTGGAAGCTGGGCAGTGCTGGCTTCTTGAGTCAACAGTGATGGACCATGTACACACAGGCGCACACTGATCTGTGCCCACACACACACACACACACACACACACACACACACACACACACACTTTGGGCAATCTATTTGAGTATTTGTGTGTTAGGTTTGTTTTCTGTCCTTGCTTGTTTGTCTGTGGTCTGTCTGTGTGTGTGTGTGTGTGTGTGTGTGTGTGTGCTGCCAAGAGGTGTTTTGACCGCTGTATGTGATGTGTGACTGTGAATGTGACATTCATTAGCTCAGTGGTTAAATGTTACTTTGTATGTTTTTAATACATCTAAATGCTGTTTATTTTATTTCAATTTCATTCCATACATTTGTGATAATTAAATAATTCCATGAAACTTCATCCATTATTTTGAACATTTATTCTCGAAATAATTAGCATTAGTAGCTTGCCCTGAGGTGGAAGACAGTTTTCAGGAGGTCATGATGTGAATAGAATATAATAAGGTTGTATGGCTTTGCCACATGATGTGAATAGAATGTAAGAAAGTTGTATGGCTGTGCCACATTTACTCTATAATAGTTCTTAGAGTTTGTAGTTGTTGTGAAAACTAGACTAGACTATGTGTGGCCATTCTTTTTCATAGTGTGCATGTGGGTGGTGTGTGTGTGTGTGTGTGTGTGTGTGTGTGTGTGTGTGTGTGTGTGTGTGTGTGTGTGTGTGTGTGTGTGTGTGTGTGTGTGTCTGTGTCTGCATGAGTCTGTCCACACGGTATGAAGTTGATGAAGTGGAACTTCAGGATTTTTCCCTCTTTGGTGGTGGTGATAACGGTGCCCCCCCCCTCCCCCCCCCCCCCCCCCCCACACACACACACACCATGCTCCAAGCTTCAGCCCTCGCTTGTCTCCTTGGTAACATTAATCACCTCAGCGAGTGGCAGGTGCTTCGACCTTGGGCCAGAGAGAGGCACGAGGAGCTGAGCCAGTGCCACGGTCGGAACAGCAGCAACTCTGCCGCGCTAATGCGGATTTCCAAATGATTAACCCTCTCTTTTCACGGGTTTAGCTAGCATTTCCCTGTTGTCACCACTCCCACCTTACCCCCCCCCCCCCCACACACACACACACACACACAGAGACACACACACAAAGCCCCCAGCCACACACACGCACACACACACACACACACACACACACACACACACACACACACACACACGCGCACACACACACAAACACAGCCCTAGCCCTAGCCCCTCCCATCTACTTGGAGGCCCCTTGGCAGAGGCTTAGGAAATAAAGGGTCCAAATGGTCTGATTGGAAGGGATTTGGAGGTGCCTTAATTAGGGAGAGGGATGGCCATGCTGTCTGCCTGCACTCCCACAGGCCTGATGGAGCACCTCCAGCACATCATTAGTCTCACTACTCGTTCTCTCTCTCTCTCTCTCTCTCTCTCTCTCTTCCTATCTCTATCTATCTGTCTCTGGCTCTCACATCTCTTCTTTTTCTCACATTGCTGTTTCTCTCTGTCTTTTTCTGTTTCTTTCTCTCTTACTTCTATCTGTTTCTCTTTATTTATATTCTCTTCTCTAACTCTATCTATCTATCTCCCTCTCTCTAACCCTCTCTCTCTCTTTCTTTCTGTCTCTCTCTCTCTCTCTCTCTCTCTCCTGGACCCTGGCTGGTCAGAATTGGACAAACTCTCCCATATCACCACTCTCGTTACACTGAGCCTCTGTGATCCCACTATTCGATCATCTGTGATCCCACTATTGGCTCATATTTTTCTCCTATTTCTCTCATCACGTCTCTCTCTCCCTCCTTATCTTGCTTCCTGACATGTTTCTCTGAACACCTCTCCTCTTATCCCCACACATATCTCTTACACTGTCACTCCCTCTCTCTGTCTCTCCTTTACTTAGCTCACCTCTCTCCAGTTGAGCACTCTCCTCCCCTCTCCTCTCCTCTCTCTTCCCCTCTCCTCTCCTCTCTTCTCCTCCCCTCCCCTCTCCTTCCTCTTCCCTCTCCTCTCTTCTCCTCTCCTCTCTTTTCTTCTCTTCTCTTCCCTCTCCTCCCCACTCCTCTCTTCTCCTCCCCTCTCCTTTCCGCTTCCCTCTCCTCTCCTCCCCTCTCCTCTCCTCTCTTTTCCTCCCCTCCCCTCTTTTCTCCTCTCCTCTCTCCTCTCCTCCCATCTCCTCTCTTCTCCTCTCCTTTCCTCTTCCCTCTCCTCTCTTCTCCTCTCCTCTCTTTTCTTCTCTTCTCTTCTTTTCTCCTTTCCTCTTCTATCTCCTCTCCTCCCATCTCCTCTCCTCTCCTCTTTTTTCTCTCTCACTCATTCGCACTCCCACCTGTATCTCTGTATGTTCCGTCCTCCCAGTGCTCCCCAGCATCACCCACCCCCCCCACCACACCACCGCCCCAACACACCACCTCCCCACAACACCACCTCCCCACCACACCACCACCCCCCCACCACCACCACACCACCTCCCCACCTCCCCAACACACCACCTCCCCACCACACCACCCCAGGGTTTCAGGTCACCCCCCCCCCCCTTCCCTCCTCACCAGACTCCCATAATGCACTTGCTCTAGGGGCTAGCAGCAGTGGCAGTGATTATATGTGTCTTATGTCTTTAGGAGCTACTTTTCCACAGCGAATCCACCACAGCCTCGGGCTGCTGTGCTGGGATAGCCAGGCTATCAGAGGTATCTGAAGCTGTGCTACCCCAGTCATCGAAATGTCACTGGCAAGCTCACTGACTCTCCACACTCAAGTCAGCCTGTCTATGATGACAGCCACCTTGGAAAAGTCGATGAAAATGACACATGCTATTAACGCCTAGTGGAGCGGGAGGATGAGACGGATAATTGAAGCTATAAAAGCCAAAAAAAATGATCCATGCCCTTTATCTGAAAATATGTCTCGCTGTCTCCCCCTGAAGATTTTTGTCAATATTTTCAAATGACTGGTTAACGCTGTGTGTAAAATGCTCCATCACCCCTATTGCTGTGACGCTGGGAGCATAAGTCTGGGCTGGGAGCATAAATCTCCCATCAGTGGGAGCTGGCTTAGAAACACCTCGGTCCCCACACAGAATCAAGAACTCTGGTGAAGAATGTCAATTTGTCTGCAATGCCACAAAGTGTTCAAATATGATTTAAAGAAATGAAGTTTTGTGTGGAGAGTTTTTGCAGAACTCCAGTGAGGAATGATAAGTTTTTTAAGTTTTTAACTTTTTGTCTGGCTGGCTAGACTGCAAACTGACATGCTCAGTAATGGATTGAGATGGCTAGAGCAGAAACTCATGGGCAGGAGGACCAGAGGGCTAAGAAGCTCCCTTTATTCTCCTAAACTAGGTATGACCTCTCTCTCCTAATGTGTCGTCCACCATATGAGCCCAGCATGTCCACCCCATCTGAGTGTGCGGTCTCTGCTGTGATATCTGTGCACCGCTGAAGTGTGTGTGTGTGTGTGTGTGTGTGTGTGTGTGTGTGTGTGTGTGTGTGTGTGTGTGTGTGTGTGTGTGTGTGTGTGTGGGCTTTGTCAGAGGTGGAGGATATGTGTCGTTCTTTCGCTCTCTTGTCACGTGTTGTAGAGCAGGGTGGGTTCAGCATCTCACATCTGCAATGTTATTTATAGGTGCCTCTTTCCTCTGAACTCCTCTCCCCCGTGCCCCTCACACACACACACTCTCTCTCTCTTCCCTCTCTATCACAAGTACGCACACACACACACACACACACACACACACACACACACACACACACACACACACACACACACAAACAACTCTGTAGTGGGAGAAACATCTGATGACACATCCAAGATGCCCTAAATCTGCATTTAAATAACCTTCATTTGCATCATACTTTTTTTGGCTGTGATTGAAGACGCCCACTGTTTTTGGTCTTATGCATGTACGATGCACATGTACCTGCATGACTGTCTTTGCATGTGTGTGTGTGTGTGCTGTAGCGGAGTTGAGGTAAACACCAGCCAGCCAGAAAATTGGATGTTGTTATTTTGGGTTTTCATCATTCATCCACTCATCATCAGACACATTCTGGGATGTGTAGTAGCACTGCATCACCGGGTAACTTGCTCATGATGTGGGGGCTGTCAGAAACTCATAATTCAGGGCAGGTAATGTTATGGTAAGGTTTCAGAGATTGATTCAATGATTTCAAGGCACCGATTGTACCTTGTAGTAGATGTGTTCATCTCTCTCTTCCTTCTCTATCACAAGTACACCCCCCCCACACACACACACACACACACACACACAACTCTGTAGATTGTACCTTGTGGTAGATGTGTTCATACGGTCTCAGCATGAGTGTCTGCAGTGTGTGTATGATGTTGGAGGCAGGTATCACCTTGAAGGTTATTCTCCTCTTTCGTATGAATATAATTCGTAATAATATCCATGGGATCTGCCTCTGAAGTTTGCCTGTTCGATAAGCCTGTCTCTTTCCATTTCGATTTGAGTGGTTAAGTTGCGTTTGTTACAGCATGGTCTCTCTGCTTGGTGTTCAGCCCAGCAAAATGGAAAGCTCTGGGAATCCACTGTCAGAGGGTGAAGCTAAAGAAAACTTCATCGGTATGCCGGTACTGTTCCGTGGCCTTGTGAGCACTTCTAGTCTTTGAACAGAGGACCATTGCAACTGTTCCCCAAGGTCGTTGGCTTCTTTTGTGCATGAGTGGATAGATGTATATTCTCATGGGGTTGATATAGATGTATATTCTCTATCCTTACTGTGGATAAAGGCATTATGTAGGAAGAGTTATGTAAACATAAAAGAACACCCACCATTCGGTTTTGTGGGATTATTTTTTCAAACGTTCCATCATAAAAATGCTCAGAAGCAGATTTGTGGCTGTTGTTGTTTGCTGTTTCCTGATTTTAGATAATGTCTCCATGCCGTGCACATCTGTCAACCCTGAAGAGCCTAAATGCATTACATCCCCAAACTGCAGCCTCCACAATCACATGGGAATGCCAGGGGAAAACAAAAGGCACCATGTCGCTTAGCGTTTAAAAGTCATCTATATCCGATGAGCGGATGGGAGAATCAAATCGGACATAATGTTATCATAATCTACTAATCCATTGTGTCCAAAACGGCATCCCAGAATTAGATAGACGAGTGTGTTTTTTTTTTGTCTTTTTTCTTCCTCCCTCTTTATTTCTCTCTTAGGTCTTGTAAAGCACACAAAGGATGAATTGTACTTCTCTGTTCTCTGTGCCCAGGCCACCTCCCTCTGTGAAAAAAAAATCACATTAGACAAATAAAAAAAAAAAATCACATTAGACCCAAGGTCTGCCAGGGCTCCTTTTGGCGTTCTCCAATTACTCTCCTGCTTTGCTCTTTTGTCCGCCTTTGGACCCGATCAACCTCTGAAGAGCCTTTTTCTAGCCACTTATGATCCTGAATAGCAACACAGGCTGTGGAGAGACTCGCGCTTGCCTGCGTTGAACCCGAACCAATTACCGAGCCACAAACTGTGCGTGTGCAACTCTGCTTGCTTTAATTGAAAAGGAATATTCGGTTTTAGTCAAGTTTTTTTTTCACCTCATGTTTTTTCACCCATGGGGGAGCAAGCAGTTGATTTTTTTTTTTGCTTTCATTCCTCCTCCATGTTTGTTTTTGTTAGGATAATTGACCATCTTCCCATGTCCTGTGCTGTGCTCCGTTAATTAATTTAAGATGTAAACACTGTGTACATGCTTTAAAAACATCAGATTTAGCAGGCTATGCGACGTCTGTTGGGAATCATAAGGGGATTATGCACTCACTGAGGAGCCGGTCTAAAGCATACCCACCCACACACAGTAATTGGAGCAAGCCTGCATGGTGCTGCGAGATTACATTAGATGTTGTGATGCTGGGCTGCTGAAATTCAGAGGGAAAAAAACAACACTGCCATTCTGTGTGGATCAGAATTCACCAAGTACACGTGTGGGAGTGGGGTAGATCAACAGGCCCAGTGGTCAGAGCATTCAGAAGCTGTCGGAATGTGTTCGGCTGTGACTAATTGTTGCCCTGCTTTTTAATCTCTCTCTCTTTCTCTCTCTTGCTCTCTCTCTCTCTCTCTCTCTCTCTGTCTCTCTCTCTCTCTCTCTCTCTGTATGTGTGGGTTTGTTTCACACTCTCCCGCAGGAGAAGAGAACTTGCTGGCCATCCTGAAGAGGCGATGGTGGAAGTACATGATTCTGGGCTTGATCGACATCGAGGCCAACTACCTTGTCATCAAAGCCTACCAGTACACCACACTCACCAGTGTGCAGGTGAGGATCAACTCGCCACTTGTCAAGGTCATGATGGTTAACACACCCTTTGGTGTAGCCAATTTGCAGTCTGTGCATGTGTGTGTGGGTGTGTTTCTTCTTCTTCCTTACAGTGGCTGTCCTTGGTGGGTATGGGCACAGACAGCAGCCCTCGAGACATCCTCGGTGTGTGTAATAAGTCCCCTAATTAAAGTTAGATGGGATGATTCTCATTTTCTTTGTCAGTTCATCTTCATTATCAGGTCGTTAGTGCCAGGACAGCCTCATTCAGATCCCGTCCAAAGGCCTTTCATTAGCCACCAGCCGAGGTCCCAGCGATTATCTGTGAGCGCGCTGCAAAAGAGCCCAATTGATTTCTCTCTCTTTCCCTTTTTGGTTGTCATTCTCTCTCTCTCTCTCTCTCTCTCTCTCTCTCTCTCTCTCTCTCTCTCTCTCTCTCTCTCTCTCAGTTGCTCACTCTACTCTTTGTCCTGTGTCTCCCTATTCACAGTTTGATTGTCAGACACAAAAGTGTATCTCTCCTTGCTAATCAGTATGTAAATCCAAAAGCACAACAAGTGAAAGCACATAAGTAAAGTATAGTACTCACTCTTTTGATTCCATGAGGGAAATTTGGTCTCTGCATTTACTGTATCCCAATCTGTGAATTAGTGAAACACACAGTGAGGTGAAGCACACACTAATCCCGACGCAGTGAGCTGCCTGCTACAGCGGCGCTCGGGGAGCAGTGAGGGGTTAGGTGCCTTGCTCAAGGGCACTTCAGCCGTTCCTACTGGTCGGGGTTCGAACCGGCAACCCTCCGGGCCTCCCCGTCGGGGAATCGAACCCCCGTCTCCTGCGTGACAGGCGGGGATACTCACCACTATACTAACGAGGACGACATAAGACCATCAATAGTTATATTGTCCTCGGGGCCATCAATGGTTGTCCTCTGGTCATCGTTATCAGTGTTGTCCTCTGATCGTCATTGGTTGTGTTGTTCTCGGGTCATTGTGAATGATTATTATCAAAACACGTGTTACTAAATTATCCAAGCCAAACGTGTTCTCTTCATGAAGCTGTTGATATAGACTTTCAACTGCATAAACAAACGTGCATTCCTAATATAAGGCTTTTCTAGTGGCAAAGAAAACGACATTGACCTAATAGTAACTTGGCAACAACAACAACAACAAAAAAAGTTTTAAAGTTGACATTTTGTAGAGCATTACGCTAAAGTCCTATTTATTATCATTTCAAAGGATCTGCATTAGTTTTAAACGTTTCAACCAGAAACCCTGTAGGAACAGATTGAAAGGGTCTATAGATTGCCTAATAGATTTTTTTCCCAGCCGTGCTTGAGAAGACTCTGTAGAGTTTATTTATTTGATATGCTGTTTGTAACTCAGTGCACAACTTTAATTGTTGTATTCAGTTTGATTTTCCTGTCCACATTTTACCCTGGTGGATTGCATTAATTGCTTATCATATATTATTTTCACACCCGCAGACAAATAATAGCCTTTAGAGCAGAGGTAATGGCTTTCTGTTAAGCCCAACACAGTGTAGTCATCTCTTTGTAGAGTAGGGTAATTATTGTGGATGGGTACACACTCTTTTCACTGTGTGATACAAATGTGGCTCTTCAATTGAGACATTCCATTATAATACTACCTCTCTTTCTTGCAGTTTCTTCTCTCTCTCTTTGTATGTATGTATTAGGGCAGCCGTGGCCCACTGGTTAGCACTCTGGACTTGTAACCGGAGGGTTGCCGGTTCGAGCCCCGACCAGTGGGCCGCGGCTGAAGTGCCCTTGAGCAAGTTCACTGTTCACTGTGTACAGTGTGTTTCACTAATTCACCGATTGGGTTAAATGCAGAGACCAAATTTCTCTCACGGGATCAAAAAAGTATATATACTATACTATACTATGTATGTATTATGTTTATATGCATGTATCTATGTATCTATCTATCAATCTATGTATCTATCAATCTATCTTTGATTCTTTCTTACTTTTACTTGCTTTGTCTAACTCTGTCTCTCTCAAACATACTGTACACACACAGACACTCATACATTTCTTTCGCTACTCTCTTCCTCTCGCTAATCAGAAGGGTTATGTCATGTCTTTGTGCATTGGTGACGTGCCCATACTGCGAAAGACCAATCACAGACGCTGACTCTTCTTCCCTTCTTGGTCGCGTCGATACTTTGCTCGCTCCCCGCGGGAAATAAAGGCTGAACTTTCAGAAAGAGGAGTGAGCACACACCGGCAAAAAAAAGGAAACCGGCTGGCTCGCCACACGGCCGAATGAAAGCAGATGGGACTGTCAGACTCATTCAGACACAGCCGTAGTCATCCCTCCCAATGTCTCTTGAGAGGGCCACATCGGCTCTTCAGTCTCTTTCCCCCACTCTCTCTCTCTCTCTCTCTCTCTCTCTCTCTCTCTCTCTATCCTTCGCTCCCTTTACCCCCATCATCCCTCTCTCTGTTTCCGCCTCTCCCTCTTCTCCATCTCCTCTTTTTTTCTCCTCCTGTCTTGTCTTTCACTGATTCTAGCTATTACTCCCTCCTTCTCTCTCTCTCTGTATATGATGTTTTTCTTTTACCCCACCCATCTGTCTATGAATTTATCTGTCTGTCTCTCTCTCTTCTCTCTCATTCTGTCTCTCTCTCTCTGTCCGTCCATTTCTCCCCCCCCCATCTCCCCTACATAATTTCTGTTATGTTTCCCTGCTCTTTTACTGTCTCTCTCCATATCTCTCACCCTTCCTCTCTTTTTATCTCTCTCACCCTTCCTCTCTCTCTCTCTGTCTCTCTCCATCTCTCTCCATCTCTCTCTCCCACATCTAATCCACATATTTCTCCCTTCCTCTCTTTCTATCTCTCTCCCTCTCTCTCTCTGTCCGTCTCTCACTAATAGGAATAGATGACGGCCTCTCCTGTGAGCTGGAGGCCACATAATCCTCCCCGTGCCGCCTGTCGCTGATTGTTTTTCCTCCGGCGGTGAACTGCTGCGCCCTGTCTCAGCGAGCTCTAGAACTGTGGCTCCAATGACACCCATGGCTGTCCATCATCTCTCTCACGCACACATGCACACACACATGCACATGCACACACACGCACACTCATGCGCGCGCACGCACATACACACACACACGCACACGCGCGCACACATACACATACAGTACATGTACACACACACACTCATGTGTGTTTGTGTGTATGTGTGTGAGTGTGTGTGTGTATGTGTGTGTGCATGTGTCTACCTTGCTCACTCACACACGTCTCTATTTCAGCAACATAAAAGAAAAATCTAGTCACGTTCTGTGAATAACATAAAGCAATAGCCACAACATTTCTTTAACATTTCTAGATGGACTCTTAACAAGGCTGGACAGTGCTTCATCAATATTAATACACAGGCGCAAGCCGAGGCTTGAATCACGGCGCTCCT
>NW_027468859.1:20050455-20140455 GCF_046254945.1 Alosa pseudoharengus | reverse complement strand
AATGTGTGGCAGTCAGCGTCAGCATGTTGGTGGTATAACTTTCTCCACTCCCTTGAAAGCTTCTCACAACATGTCAGCAGTGAAATGCCACCCATACTAGCGACAGCTACTGGCTGGAGAAGCACTGAACTTCCCCCAAACAAAAATGTCCCCAGCCAAACTCTCCGAGGCCAACTGGACTGCTAGACTGTTGCTTCAGATCTTTATGGCTATATTTCCACCGCACTCAATCGTTTGCCAGGTTTTGTTCCTCAAAAGAGACTCTGGGCTTTGAATGCAGTCGTCGCCTCACCAGCTGGGTCCCGGGGATGGGTGCCATCCACACGGCCATCAACAGGTCCCCCTGGGACTGAGCCACTCACCAGCAGCACGCTCCGCTCTCCCACAAACGGCACTTCCACGTTAATTATACACTCATTTGGCTGTAGTCAGGGTCTTCTGGGCGGTCTCATGTGTGCTCGTGTCCAGCAAGCGCTGTGGATGATTTCTGTGTTTGCGTGCCAAGTAGCTCCTTATGGGGTCCATGCATTTTTTATTGTTGTTCGGATCAGAGCAGTATAGAATGCCTTCAGCAGCCATTTGGGACTGACAGACTTGTTTGTGGCCTCTATCTATCTATCTATCTATCTATCTTTTTGAGTTATCAGAGATGGAGGTCCCTTAAGGGGGTAAACACACACACACACACATTAGCATAAACACATTCTTTCCACACACCAACACTTGCTCAGGCCCACATTTCATACTCATACAGTACTGTGCAAATGTTTTAGGCACTTTAGCTGATTGCCATTACTCTAACAGCCATTAGTGTGTCAATATTAAATATACAGTATTTAGATTTTCAGGCACTTTATGAAGAGACATAATATGTGTTTAAAGGAAGAAAGTAACAAGGCATCAGACTACTTGTAGATAAAAAAAAATACAGGGAATTGGCTGAGAATTGACAGGAACCATTTGTATTTTTTAAATCATCCTCACATTTTTTAACAAGTGCCTAACATTTATGCACAGTACTTATACATGTACATGTAAACATACAGTACACCTTACAAATACACTCAGGAACACACACACACACACACACACACACATACACAGACACAGACACACACACACGCTCACACACACACACACACACACACATACACAGACACACACACACGCTCACACACACACACACACACACACACACACATACACAGACACAGACACACACACATGCTCACATACACTTTTGCTCCTGTAGGCAGAGACAAATGTTCGGAGCATGTGGAGTGCGCCTCGCGCCACTGCTTCTTCCTGATGCAGCAGCATACAGATGTGGCCGTAACCTAGGTAACATGTCACCGTGACGACAACGGTATAACTCCTCCCTGTCTTGCACGTGAAGCATACACACACACAGGCAGCTGTGCTTGCTGTGTAGCTGTTGTTCTCCAGGAAAGCGAGAGGCCTCCCCAAGAAACTGATGATCCTGTCACAGCAAGAGCGTTCCGCCGGCGGAGGTCGAGCGATCGTCAGCACTTCCGCCCTGACAGCAGAGATTTGTCTTTGCGCGTCTCTCTCCGGTGATTCCGCGGTGGCCTGCCGAAACCGGAGATGCTTTCCTTTTTGGGTTGTTTTTTTCCCCCTTTGTTTTCTTAATGTGATTTTACTCCAATGCCCTCCTTCCTACACCTTTTGTCCATTTCTCTCCTTGATTTCTCTGCCTCTCTCTGTTGTGCTCCTCTTCACCCCCGCATAACCGACTGTTCTGACTGTCTTTCTCTCCCTCTCTCTCCCTCTATCCCTCTCTCTCCTTCTCTCTTTAGGGCCATTATGGAGCACAAGCAGCTCCTGAGGGTGCAGTGGGACTGGCAGATAGGTGAGTGACAGTGCACATCAGTTTTACACTCCTCCATTCATCCCTTCTGTTCATCCCTACTTCACTCCTCCATTCATCCCTTCTGTTCATCCCTACTTCCCACTTCATTCCTCCATTCATCCCTTCTGTTCATCCCTACTTCCCACTTCACTCCTCCATTCATCCCTTCTGTTCATCCCTACTTCCCACTTTACACTCCTCCATTCATCCCTTCTGTTCATCCCTACTTCCCACTTCACTCCTCCATTCATCCCTTCTATTCACTCCTCCATTCATCCCTTCTGTTCATCCCTACTTCCCACTTCACTCCTCCATTCATCCCTTCTGTTCATCCCTACTTCCCACTTCACTCCTCCATTCATCCCTTCTGTTCATCCCTACTTCCCACTTCACTCCTCCATTCATCCCTTCTGTTCATCCCAGTGGACATCAGTTTTACACTCCTCCATTCATCCCTTCTGTTCATCCCTACTTCCCACTTCACTCCTCCATTCATCCCTTCTGTTCATCCCTACTTCCCACTTCACTCCTCCATTCATCCCTTCTGTTCATCCCTACTTCACTCCTCCATTCATCCCTTCTGTTCATCCCTACTTCCCACTTCACTCCTCCATTCATCCCTTCTGTTCATCCCTACTTCCCACTTTACACTCCTCCATTCATCCCTTCTGTTCATCCCTACTTCCCACTTCACTCCTCCATTCATCCCTTCTGTTCATCCCTACTTCCCACTTCACTCCTCCATTCATCCCTTCTGTTCATCCCAGTGGACATCAGTTTTACACTCCTCCATTCATCCCTTCTGTTCATCCCTATATCCCACTTCACTCCTCCATTCATCCCTTCTGTTCATCCCTACTTCCCACTTCACTCCTCCATTCATCCCTTCTGTTCATCCCTACTTCCCACTTCACTCCTCCATTCATCCCTTCTGTTCATCCCTACTTCCCACTTTACACTCCTCCATTCATCCCTTCTGTTCATCCCTACTTCCCACTTCACTCCTCTCCCCCAACTCAACTGATGTAAGCGTGAGCAGACCCCATGCAGGATGTATGGACGTTTTGGCCCATTTGGGGCAACTGCAAATGACGAATAATTGCATCAAATGAACAAATGGACTGGGCATTTTTCTCAGATATATATTATCCAGAATGCAGTTAGGTGCATCACCATCCAGGTGGGTAGGGAGAGGCAATTTTTGGCCATTCAGCCGATGACTCACCAATCTCTCCATTGTCAGAAGCTGTCCATCGCTCATTTGATGTTTTAGATGTCAAGACTTGTTATGTTTTTTGGCCAAGCATTGCCTCTCCAAATGAAGGCTTTCTCAAGAACATGATGAATTTTTCACTCAGATCTGTCTCACTTCAAAAGCACTTCAGTGAAAAGAATTGATTTTGATGTTACTGTAGCCTACGAAGGCATTCAATGCCAATTTGAAATATTAAAGGATAATTCCGGTGTGATTTTGACCTAAAGTGTCTTTAAACATGATACCGAGTGTGAACGTATGTCTCATAGCTCACCTCAGCTTGTCCCCTGCACTCAGAAATCTGGCGCTAGTTAGCCAATGCTACCAACAGTGTTTTGTTGTGGTGCCTCGGGCATCGACCTAGCCATGCAAATAAATCACTGTTTTATACCATTTACGAGGCTCAAAGTAGCTCCATACTTCATTGGTAGACTTCCGAGGGCCTTGCCATTTAAAACGAGACATGGAGAACTTTGAAAAAGCACTGGTAGTTTATTTACAAGACGATTTATACAGACAGTACCTTAAGGAATTTTACCGTTCGACGCCATCTTGAATTTAGTCACGATAAGTCGAGCGACGAGTACGAATGAACAGGTATGATAAGGGGTCAGATTCCAAAAATAATTCCGTGGAAATTAATGGATTCCAGTTGTTGCTACTGGAAGCAATTGAATCCATGCATTTCCACTGAATTATTTTTCAGGGAGGGAGAGGGAGAGAGAGAAGGAAAGAGAGAGGGAGAGAGGCAGGGAGAGAGAGAGAAAAGGAGAGACTGACTTTCCTAGGTTCCTTTATTGACAGTCAAAAAGGAAACCAGGTAACATTAAAACCAACCCATAATAAGTAAGTAAGGAAGGAAGGAGAGTGAGAGGAAGAGGGAGAGAAAAGGAGAGAGGGAAGGAGAGAGGGAGAGAGATAGAAGCAAAGAAAGCATGACGAATGAGAAGGAAGAACAGTAGAATACAGGGCAATACAGCAGAGCAGATAGGTACCAGTCATTTACTGAATCTCATGGTGCCAGAATCATGCTGAGCTGTAAACATGATCACACACACAAACACACACAACACACACACACACACACACACACACACACACACACACACTCTAACTCTAGGGCCTTTTGGAAATCTAAAAAGAAAAAAAAAACCCATAAACGACATCTTCTAAAGGGCAAGACTGTTTCGACCAAACGCTGCATCCATGTCTCTCCGGTGGGGCGTGTGGTGTGGTCCGTCCTGGGGGCGGTGACAGCATGCGCCTCACTTCCCCCGGGGCTCCCCCATGTCTACTGGTGGCCGCAGGGCCTTTAGTCATTAGCAGGCTTGGCCACTGCCAGGATCATGGCAGCTCATCTCTGCTCAGCTCATACCAAAAGCATGCCTGCCTCTCTCCCCCCTCAGCCATTTGTGAGCTGGCCTAGAAAAGTAATGAGGGTCTGCTCATGTAACATTTATGGGAGGAGAGGGCTCAAGGACCCTCTCACACACCCTGAGTGTACATTTTGTATGTGTATGACGTGTGTGTGTGGTGTGTATGTACGTGTGTGTTTGTGTGTTTGTGGTGTGTATGTGTGTGTGTGGGGGGAGAGGGAGAGAAGAGGAAGAGGAGGAGACATAACATGAGAAGGACATGGGAAGAGGAGTGACAAGTTAAGGCACAGGCAGGAAAGAGAGAGAGAGAGATGAGGGAAATAGAGAGAGAGATGAGACAGAGAGAGATAGGGAAGGAGAGAAAGAAGCTGTGTGTGTGTGTGTGTGTGTGTGTGTGTGTGGATGTTTGTCTGTGTGTGTGTTTGTGTGTGTGTGTGTGTGTGTGTACATGTGCACACATTATTTTTCAGCGTTTATTTGCTGGCCTGCCTGCTACACCACTCCTCACTTGACCCTCATGGTTTGTTTACATGCAGCCATCTCATACTGTCCAAGTCCAAGCCTTCAGACTTTAACTTTGAGTAGTCATAGCAACCAGCCAAACACAGTCTATGCTATGTGTTTGCTCTGAATTATTTTAATCTCAGATGTTCTTATTTAGGTTGTGTAAGTTAGGTCTTACACATAAGACTTCACTGCTATGCACTTTAGTTTGCAGTTTTGGTCAAAGCAGTTTGTGCAATAATGATAAATAAAATGTATGTTCTTGTATGTTTGAACATTATAATACAGTAACTTATTTCAGTTCTCAAAGTTTACAATAGCAGTAGCAATAAAAAAATATTTCTACAATTTTTGTAAACACAGTGTTATAATTTTATGCATACATCAGGCTAAGTGAAAATGTAATTCTAGGCTAGACAAAAGCCAATCTGAATGCTTTCCCTGAACCTGTTGATGATTGGTTGCTATTTTAGAATGATGATATCTTTAAAATGGCCTTGTGCTGAAATAGTAATCTATCAGATGGAACATAACAGGGTTGCATTGAAATTGAATTGTTCCATCAGTCGTGGAAATGATGTTCCAAAATGACAGCCCTTGCTAAGATAAGCGGCGTCAGTGCCTCGCTTGGAAACAAACGACAGTTATTCGTCCTGCTGCGATTCCCATTGGGGGCTGTCTGTGTCTGAGTCTAGCAGCAGAAGCAACAGCCTTCCCTTCCTGTGCAGATTTCAGTTCAACTGAAACCGAACAGGAATGAGAGGGCCAGTTAATGACAGGCTCCCCACTCGGTAGCATTACCGCCACTGGGTGAAAACAAAAATGATCAGGCGACACCGCTCATACTCACCCCCACCTGTCCGTCCGAATTGACATGATTGGTTGCTCATAGTCTCCCATTATTCCCTCTGCTTGCGCACATGGAGATGACAGCCCAATACCCGTCCTGATATTACAGATATCATTTGACCTTTTATATCCTTCAGTGAAAATGAAAAAAGATGATTAGTTTATCTGTCAGTCTGTTTGTCTCTCAGCGGGTGAATTACTAATCCAGCAATGTCACGTCCTAATTAAGTTCGTCTGTTTAGCCAAAGACAACTTCATTACAACGAGAGCATTTTAACACCATTTACTTTTAATTGTTCCCTCATCCAAATCATAGTCGAAATTATAAGTCAGGGGGAATGATAAGGTATTAGTGTCAATTATGTGAAATTATGATGATATGATGTCTTAGTACACTGAAAAGTGCCTTTTGTGGACTTTCTCAAGGCCACCTGAGGTGAGAGTTTTGTTTTGAAATGAGAAACTGTGGGAGAGAAGCCATCTGTGAAAATACCTGACCAGTGGCGTGCTGATGGTCAATATCCTAAAGTGGCCATAAATGGAGGCAGAATGCAGGTCTTGCTTTTGCTCTGTCTGTCTCTATGGCTGCCGTGATCGTGTGTGTGTGCGTGTGTGTGTGTGTGTGTGTGTCGGGGCTGAAGTGACAGCTGCCGTCTGGCAATCTGACCTTTTGGGTTTTGCAGACAGCGTCCTCGAATGATTGTGATGATGCTGACGCAAACAAACAGATGCAACAGAGTTATTTTGGATTTCTTGGAAAATCAAAAATGTCTATTGGGCTTTGCCCCTGTCTCTGTAGAAATGGTTCTCTCATTAATCTACTGCTCTTACCGTCTCCCCCCCCCCTCTCTCTCCTTCTCTTCTGCCACAGGTCTGCTGTATATTGGCTTCAGTGCCTGCATGTTTGGCCTGTATAGCTTCATGCCGGTGGTCATCAAGAGGACCAGTGCCACTGCAGTCAACCTCTCCCTGCTCACTGCCGACCTCTACAGCCTCTTCTGCGGCCTATTCCTCTTTCAGTACAAGGTTGGTCCAGATCCCGTGTTGCTCTTGCCTGCTGGACTGGGCAGCCGTGGCCTACTGGTTAGCGCTTCGGACTTGTAACCGGAGGGGTGCCGGTTCGAACTCCGACCAGTTAGGAACGGCTGAAGTGCCCTTGAGCAAGGCACCTAACCCCTCACTGCTCCCCGAGCGCCGCTGTAGCAGCTCCTGCAGTATCACCACAGTCTGCGATGTGCAGTGCTGTTTGATTGCCTCTCTAATCTTCACCCTCTCTGTGTTGTGCCTCCACATGTACTTCTGTGCATGTAGCAGATGCTCCTATCCAGCTAGTCTTGCACAGGTGCTCTTTGCCAGCGTTGTCTTCTCCAGGCACTTAACCCCTGACCCTGGTGTTGTTAGCACCTGGCTAGAACACCTGAGCACCTGAGGAACACACAATTTGTTTCCTTCATTTTCTCTACGGCACCGTGTGGTGCAGTCTGTACAGAGTCCAGTTAACGTTGTGGCACTACATGGGGCAGTCGTGGCCTACTGATTAGAGCTTCGGGCTTGGTACCGAAGGATTTGGTACCGAAGGGCTTGGTTGCCGGTTCGATCCCTGACCAGTAGGAGCGGCTAAAGTGCCCTTGAGCAAGGCACCTAACCCCTCACTGCTCCCCGAGCGCCGCTGTAGCAAGGCAGCTCACTGCTCCGGGTTAGTGTGTGCTTCCCCTCACTGTGTGTTCACTGTGTGCTCTGTGTGTTCACTAATTCACGGATGGGATAAATGCAGAGACCAAATTCCTTGTATACGCAAGTAAACTTGGCCTAGAAACCTAATTTTTTACATGTTGTAACATACATGTAGCTAGTCGTGCTGTGCTGGGTTGCTGTGTGTAATTACACTGTGTGTAATAGACTGTGTGCTATACATTGAGTCTCCTTTGTTTGCTTTATGGGTTGCTTGTCCCTTCCTTTTCTCCTCCAGTTGGTGCATTATTTCTGGGGTTGGAGGCTATTCTGTCTTGGGTAATGGTGCTCGCATCGATTTGTCTTTTTGGGGGTGTTGCAGTGAAACCAATCCTGAGTACCAGCTGGATGAGTGCTAGTCTTTCAGTGGACACAGGGGAAATGAAGAGGAGGAACTGGCACTCTCTCTTTCTCTCCCTGTATGCGTGTGTGTGTGTGTGTGTGTGTCAGCAAGGCAGAGAGATAATGAGTGCATGAGTGTGAGACTGAAAGAACTGAAGAATACATACAAGAAAAGAAAACAAACAGGGTAGATGAACAGAGAGAGAGAAAAAGAAAGAGAGAGAGAGAGAAAGAGAAGGCAGTAAGTGTGTTGGCAGTGTGCCAGTGGCGTCACCGAGGGACACAGAGGACTCAGATTCACCTGGGGATTTATGAAGCTCCCTTTCCATAGGTGGTGCAGGAGAAATATAAGAAGCCTGTGTGTGTGTGTGTGTGTGTGTGAGAGAGAGAGAGAGAGAGAGAGAGAGAGAGTGTGTGTGTGTGTGTGTATGTGTCAGAGAGTGTGTGTGTGTGTGTGAGGGGGGGGGGGCAGTGGACCCACAATGGGAGCGTTCATCCCCGCAATGCCCCTCGTCATCGTCAGCGGCATTCTGGCAACTTCCAAACACAGCTATTAGTCATGCCACTCGACAAACACAGCATTTTAAACCTGTTTTTCTGCCGTGCAATTCCAGTAACATAGATTACAGACAGGCCAAAAACAGGATGGAGAGAGAGAGAGAGAGACATTTAGAAAAAAATAAAAACTAGTAAGAGAAATGGAGAAGAGAGAGAGAGATAGAGGACGGCAAATGAATGGAAAGGGAATAAAGAGAAGGGAGATACATAATGGAATATATGAAAAGAGGATGAGAGAGAGGAAGAGAGAAAGGCAGAGGGAGGGGAGAGGGAAGGAGAAATTAAAAGGACTGCTGAGTGCATGTCAATTCGTTCCAGCCAGACATCCTCCAGACATCGTCCTCCTTGCTCCATCGTCCTCCTTGCTCTCCCCTGCTCCTAAGGGTGGCAGCAGTGGTGGCAGCGGGCGGCGGTGTTGTTTTGCAGGGACTAGGGGCAGACAGATTTATCTCATCCATCCCACCCCATAAATGATCCCGGACGAGCCCCCTTTGTCCCAGTCAAATGAAAACAATGAGTGATTTCCACAGTAAGTGAATTACGGCTTATCTTAAAAGCGTTGATGGTGGCTTTCAGTCTGAATCACGACCACCCCGCCACCACTCTCTCACTCTCTCTCTCTGCACTCAGGGCTGTGAGCTCAGATCTGCGGCGGGCGTAGACATCAGACATCAGCCCAGACTCGAGATGTGTCAAACCTCAGAGCCTCTGAGAAAAGTCCCCAGTGTTGTTCAGTCACAGTGGTTGATCGGGACACGGGTTTAGAGTTATAGTTTTGTTGAAAAAAAGGTCTAGAATTGAAGAGAACATCCATAATTGGGGTATGTATTACAATAGTTCTAGAGAGTTCTAGTTCAGAGGGAAAAGAAAAAAGGGATATCATTCTATGTAATTGAATGCAAGGGATTGATTTTCAATTTGGCTGATGTCGTTGCTTGGATGTGTCTTGCATGTGGCATGTGCTGATTTTTGAACAGGTGTATATAATCATACATTAACATGAGCTACTACAGTATGTATGTAGACAACCATCCACTTAGAAGCCTGTAAGCCTTTTGTGTGATGGCAGTCAGTCATTGTAGATCATTCCAGTTGTATTAAGGCTCCCACGGGAGACATCTCTGCACACACACAATACCTCGGAGGAGTTGCAGTGAACGGACAGCCAGAGTAGCGACTCCACTGGGCTATTGGAATTCAGAGAGGATTGCTTTCCCCTGCTCCCATGAGCCGATTGTCTGAGACCATCTATAATAACCAATTCAATTTTCTCTGCATTTACCGGCATGGGCTATCGTTAGCTCCCAAAGCAGCAAAGCCTTAAGATAGCAGGAAAAATCGACATGAGAAAAACTCTGCTGACCTTCAGTGTACTTCTCTGTTGCCAATAGTAAACAATAGGATTAAAACCTGTAGTGTGCTTTTTGATGAGGGGGTAAAATGAGAAGATGCCAGAGAAAGATTGAAGAGATAGACATACTATTTCCTCATTTCCAGACTATGCCTCATGCAAGGTAGATGAACCAGCAGAGGTTAAAAAAGCTCAGACTGAGAGCATTAATATTTATTGTCAGATAATGAAGGGGGGCTGTTTCATGTAACACTTATGATAAGGGAGAAAGCATATTCAGAACAGCACCTTAAAAACCAGATCTGTCTGGCCACTATTGTTTGATCTGCGGCGCCATTTAAACAAGCCTTGCATCTTGTTTCTTGCCTCGTACCTTAATTGGTTTTGACCTCCTGAGGGAGACTTCGCCTTTGCTGGCATCTAGAAGCTCATTAATATTCATAGAGTGCCGAACGACAGGAACCAGTCTGAGGCCTCCAATTAGCCCTGTGTATCGATCATGTTTTATGAATAAATGCGCTGCGTATTAACGGCTGAGGCTGCAGTGGACTGGAGGTGCCATTGACCACATAGATGGATAAAATAGAGTGAAAATCGAAGACGAGAGCGAATAAAGGGTCATTCTTTCATATGACACTAACTTTCCATGCATGTTTGGTGCTGCTTAGTGAGGTTTGGGAGTGCTGCGGAGTTAACTTGCCATGCATGTTTGGTGCTGCTTAGTGAGGTTTGGCAGTGCTGCGGAGTTAACTTGCCATGCATGTTTGGTGCTGCTAGTGAGGTTTGGGAGTGCTGCGGAGTATATCGAGGGCTAAGCTCTTGCCTGGTGTTGTTTTTAGCTGATCTCTGTCGACACGGTGCAACTGCAAACACCCCAACTCATTAGGTGGTATCACCTCTGCATGGTATATGTGCCTGAGCACTGCTACAAATCGTTTTGTTTCTCCCTCTGCCGTCGAGAGACATTTGTCCTTGTCTGAATAGTGGCGGTTCTTGTCTAACGCAGATGCATTGGGCACAAGGCTCCGTGGCCTTGGGATAGCATCACAGACAGTCTCAGCATTTCACCACTGCTCGCGATGCTTTCTTATTGTGCTTCTGGTGCGCAGTTTTGGTGCTCTCCGCTTTCACTCCCAGTCTCCTGGGTTTAATTGGCTCGATCGAAGCATTCTCAGTCTGAGCAGCTGGGTGTAATGCATGAAAGGGTAATAATCCTGCCTTCTCTGTGTCAGGAATACTCTCATTTACACAGCACATGTTTCACCAGGTATCCGTGAGAGGGATCGACCCACTCCTCGTTTGTTGGTTTTATAGAGCATCTTATAGGGAATGGGAGGAAATGTATGGTTCTCCTTGCAGTATGTCTGGCACATATGGACTACATGTCTCATTAGTATGTCAAGAGACCACCTCTTTCTCTTCAGGCTTAAGTTGTTTCTTTATTTTTGTCCATGTGTCTACCGTACTTTTTGTTTATTTCTTTTAATTCCGTTTTTCAATCGTCATATTTCCATTGTCTTTCTTTCTTTTTTCTTCCTTCCTTCATTCCTTCTTTCTTTTTTCTTTCCTTTTTTCTTTCTGCCTCCATCTCCTGTACTCCTGAGGCGTGTGTACAGGCAAAAAAGCGTCAGAGCCTCTTTTTTAGTCACTCTTGATCACACATCCGCTCGCTAATAAGCTCCGCTCGCTCGGCGACCTCACCCCCAGCACACCACAGACACTAAACTTAATCCCACTTTATTGCTTTCGTAAGGCGTCGAGGAGAGCAGAGCCAGACAGTCTGAGGTACAGACGGGAGACGGCTCAAAAAAAACCTGCTCACATAAATAGTGATGAAAGTGAGGCTCTGCGGATGGATTAGGGGATCTGTAAATGTTTGGTATGAATTCATACCAAGCAAGTAGATTGGTGAAATGATTTACAGATAGACTGATGGCCTGGGTGATAGGCAAATTGAGAGGTGATTGGTACGATACTTACTTGGTACCTGTTGTGCAGTTAAGTTGATTCAAATTATACCATTTCTGTCATTTTGAAATTGGACAAGCATTTCCTGACATGCTCAGATGCAGAAGTGAATGTTTTTTTTAGTTTCTCTTTTCAAAGAGCATACATCTAAAGATAATGAGAAAGGGAGAGTCATTATAGATAAAAGCTTTATTGTGGTGTTCAGCAAAGCCCTCTGGGTTAGCGACATACCACAGAAAATAACACAAAGTTGCTAGGTTACGGGGACGCTGGCGAGACACGCCGCTCCGTCTGGCATCATGTTTTTGTTTGTTTTTATGTAATGTTCGTAATTTTATGTAATGTCATGTTTATTTTTTGTATTGGTTTGTCTAGTTAAATGTTTACCCTATTTATTTATGCTATTTTTGATAGTTTTCGTGTTATTCTTAGTCCTTTTTACTCCTAAGTCAGCTGATGTCGTTGAGATTTGTCCATTGGGAGCTTGCTATGGCTAGCTTTTGCCCTAGCTGGGCATCGGACATCCTTCCATCTATCCGTGAGCGGTGCAGCACTTCACTGTCTGGTCGAGGGGATCTCTCGGGACAGCTGGACCTAGGCTACTCTGCGAAAGATCTGCCGTGGCCGCCGAGCTGTTGCTGACCTGCGAGCTGCCATGCCAACTGCAGACTAACTGGGCCTCTGACATCCTTCCATCCATCCGTGAACAGTGCACTTCACTGTCTGGTTGAGTGGATCTCTCGGGACAGCCGGACCTAGGCTCTACTCTGCGAAAGATCTACCGTGCCCGCCGAGCTGTTGCTGACCTGCGAGCTGCCTTGCCAACTGCAAACTAACGTTAACGGTGAAGAGCTGCATTCTCACGGAGCAACAAAGTCGCTGTTAAGTCCACCGAATTGCGGATCTACACGATCGCTCAGTACTTTGGACTGTGCTTCCATCATCTCCAGACTGCAGTCTAGCAGGCCTAGCTTCTAACGTTAACGTTATCTCCAGACTGCCAGTGAATTCACCGGGTTGGTCAGTTGCTAAAGAACTTTGTTGGCATTGCATCGGTTGTAAAGACACAGCTCTGTGCGCAGTTTTCACGGATCATCATTGCCCTTGGACATTTTCAGCTGGTTTGGAAATTGGACTAATTTTAACATCACTTTTTCCCCTTTTAAAATATATTTTATTTTTTTTATTTGTTTATTTCTTTTGTTGTCTGTCTTGTATGTCTTGTGTCACGGGTACGCTGGCGACTACGCCGCTCTGTCCGGCATTTTTTGTATTTGTTATTTTTTAAATGTATTTGTCTTGTCTTGATGTCATGGGTACGCTGGCGACTACACCGCTCCATCCGGCATCTTTTGTCTTGTTGTTTTGTGTCTTGTTTGTGGAGCGCTTTGGATTGCACTATGTGCATGTTAAATGCGCTTTAAAAATAAATCTGACTTGACTTGACTTGACAAAAGCAGCAAGTGGACAGAAGAGGTCCCTTTGCCACGGTGAGTTTGGAGGACACCTTCAACAGGCAGCCATCTTTCATCATATTTTGAAAATTATTTTTGAACAGTTCCCACAACCTTGGGATGAGTTTGGAGGGCTGCGGCGTAATACTCTTGGTAATTTAAAGTAAATGTGAAGGTGCTCTTTGGTAGAAAAAATATATGTATAAGTATGGATAGTCCAAGGCACTCTTCAAAAAAAGGTTAAAAAAGCTTTAATAGGTAGGCTTAATCATCATGCTAAAATTGCCACAAAGTTGTGCCAAAGTTGTGCCAAAGTTCCCACAACCTGCCTCCTGTGTCTCATAAATAAGGGCCGGTATGAATACCTCCTCTAGAGCTGGAAGGATATAAACCACCACATCCAATAACATTAGGCATTGGAATAATGTTGCTCACAGCACAAATGGTGTGATTCTGCTGGTGTGTGAAGCTCCAGTGCTACCCACATGGCTGTTGAACAGTGGAGCCTCACATGGTGGTTTTCTCTTGGGTTATGTACTATCAGAGCAGTGGGCCTGTTGCTCCCCCCTTGGCTTCAAATGGCCTCCATTCCATCCTAGTTTGCGGGGTACTGCAGCAGTTGATAAATGTAAATTAGTAAGATGACACAGTGTGGCTTAAGCAGAATATATTCCCCTCTGGTGATGACTATTGCCTTTCTCCTCTCATCTTCCCTGCCTGCATTGCCAGAGAAAGAGGAAGAGAGTGAAAGAGAGAGGGGGGAGTAGAAAGAGAGAAAGAGAGGGAAGTAGAGAGAAAGAGAGATACAGAGACA
Source organism: Alosa pseudoharengus (assembly GCF_046254945.1). Classification (NCBI taxonomy): domain Eukaryota; kingdom Metazoa; phylum Chordata; class Actinopteri; order Clupeiformes; family Clupeidae; genus Alosa; species Alosa pseudoharengus. The sequence goes on along the minus strand of NW_027468859.1, from coordinate 20,126,383 downwards.
GGGGGAATGAGAGAAGGGAAGGGAGAGAGAAGGAAAGAGACTGACAATAAGGAAAGCAAATCTGGTCCGGTGACTCGTTACGCCACGTGTTAATAAGCGTCTTGACATCTGAGCCATCCAGTGGCGGACCGTGCGTTCAGTGGTTAGGCCTTCAATGATGACTATTTTTTGACAAAAATAATAATAGGGGGGCGTTACGGCGGAGATTTTTTTTTTTTACATTTCAGCGTTAAAATGTGTGCAATTTCCCAGCATTTCATGGTGGGGGAAATAGTTTTCTCTCTCTTACGCGAGTTTGTAGCACTAGAATCTTCGTTACACAAACAATTAATGCTCCGATTGCTTATTGGTTAACAGATCACCCTCAGCAGCAAAGTAGGCTGCTAGGCTATTTATTTACCACCCATATTCACAAGTACATTATAAACTGCTGTCTGCTGCTGCCAGTAAAGACGTGCAATTTAATCCATGTCATATTGAAAGTGAACACCAAGTGTACTCAAGTATGGGTTTGTGCAGACTACTTTAAAATATTTAGGCTATCGGTTGCCCAATTTATGTTCATGATGACTCGCACGCACATATAGCACTGCAACCGGTCTACAATGATGTGTCAAAACCATTAAGTAGTTTAATCTGACATCAGCAAACTTGCTTCAGACTGTGGCTCTCCTATTTGTAGATCTAACGTTAACGTTACAGTGCAACTGCTAGGTACCACTGCTCTGATTACTCACGTGAAAGTCGTGAAACTACAGTAGGCTAGTTTCGCGGTAGGCCTACACTATGAGAAAATGTCTCAACAGAAAATTATATTAAAAAAAAATGTCACAGCACACCACCATGCTATTAATAAACATAAAAGTCACCAGATGTATTGCCGTATATCTATGTGTATTGCCCTATGCTGCTACTGCTTGTTGGCTATTTTAGAATGTCTGATAGCCTGGTCTGATGGTCTGATTTCACCAATAATTTCCACAAAACTGAGAGAGATAAAAAGTCAGACTAAACTAGCAGGGCAGGGAACCAAAGACAAATGACAGTTTTCACATAGATGTCGATCCAGACATCTTCACCAAAGCCACCAACTCCTCAAGCTAGCATACAGTAGAGTAACCAAGCAGACACTGCAGCCTGCAAGCAGCACAAAAACAGTTTTTATATAGAAAAGGGCCAGATAACAAGCATCTATAGTACTACAAGTCTATGTTATCAAATAAACATGAAACAAAACTAACCAATTCCTGCATAGGTTACCAGCTACAGAGCTAGCTGACGTTATGTGCATCTTGCTAACATGTAGTCCAGCTGACACTGTAACGTTACATTAGCCTATATTATTTTGCTTAATGAAGGCGTATCAATATATATTTTTTAAACAAAAACGGTCAATTTACTGTTCATAACTATAACCAGTCATGTCAGTGTGACATGTACTTTTCCAGTGAAATTTGTCTGTCTGACTGACAGAAGTTGCTCACGAAGTTCATCACGTAAAACAGACAGCGTCAAAATTCGTGATGAACGGTTCCGGGTATAGAGTGGTGAAGTCCCGCCCCTTCTACTTCCGGTCAATGGGACCTTTCTTTCAAAAAATTATGAACGGGAGTTAATGGAGAGATAACAATTATTTTTTGGTCCAGTTTGAATTGTGCCACAAATTTCACATATGATGTGTGTGAATTTAAAAGATCATTTTTCACGTCAAGAAAGGACTGTTGTTCGATAGACTTCAAAAGTTATGTTGGTTTTGTGCGAATCCACTCAGTGGAGTACATCTCTCGTCTCGAACGATGTACGTCACCAACGTAATGAAACGATAAGAGCTGTTATGCTAGTTAACGGTTGCATCTTGCTGCCTGCTATGTCACTTAACAGAATGTAATGTACAGTCTATGGACGAATACAACTTACCTGATGTGTTTAATCCTCTGACTCATGGTATTTTCTTCGGCAAGGACAGCCCAATTAAGACCTGTTGCTGGTATGCTTGTACAATCTAGTGTGGCTGTGAATGAGCTAACGTCACTAGCGCGACTGATGGGTTTGTAGTCGTTGGAATTACGATCTTTCACAATGTTGTAATTCAATAGTTACGAAACAAACTGCAAATGTCTTTACATGAAAAATTGTCTTTAAAATTGACAAACATCATATGGGTAATTCAAGGCACAAGTCAACCGGGACCAGAAAATAATTTCTTTTTCGCCATAGACTGCCGTTCAATTTTTTTTTAAGATAGGTCCCATGGAGGCAAACGGAAGGGGCGGGACTTCACCACTCTATTCTTTTGGAACATTGCAGGCCCAGCTGCAGTCAGACCTGCCTACCTCGCCATAACAGGTCGATTTGATTGGCTAATCAGTCAGATGTAGCCATCAATCAAGCCGAATCCAAACATATGATTTCTAATGGTTGCTTAGGTACCGAAAACGCAGTGATTCCTTGTGAAGGCCTGATGCGGGACTTAACAAGAGAAGACGTGCGATTGGATAAAAATGTATCGCACCCCCTCACTATTTGTTCACACAATCTGCCAATCAAATCACATATCGGACAGCGGTGGGATATCCGTAGTCAAGAACGATCGGGGAAGGAGAAGCAGAAGCAAATAATAAATGCTAAAGTACAATGTTATTAAAGACACTATTATTTTTCATTCGTTTGAAAATAGTTAGGCCTTCAGAGAAGGCTTTGAAGGCCCTGACGGTCCGCCACTGGAGCCATCTGCCTAATTCAATCCCTGCCGTCTGTATTGATCGTGCTCCCGAGGGCATTTCCTTTTAGCCAGGGCTAAATTGAAACCCTGCAGGCAAGATGTGGCAACATGACGTGCCATGGCCACAGATAGAGCCTCTCGCCTGTTGTGTTGCTATCAATGGCTATTTCTTGACAATGGGACTTAATTGTGTGATTTCAGATGAGATGCTGTGGCCACCATAGTTTCCACCTGCCTCGTCTTTTAGTTTTTTGTACTGATTTTCACTTTGAGCTCCCTACATTTTTTAATAACAAGAATGGCAGCAATGGGCTTACAGAGACTGCTGTGTTATTGAGTATGTGCGTGACTGTTATTTTGATAGCTTGTTATTTTGAGTCACGCTCGGATTTCTGTGATGACCAGAATCCTGATGTGTGTATTTCAGGGGTAAATAGAAGGAGCCTGGCACATGCAGCAGACTCAGAGTGATGTTTTTGTAATTCGTAAAGTAGATTGGGTACACTGATGTCTGGGTACAGCTTGCATTGCGTCCATGTGATTGTATGAATTAATTCAAATAAAACCTTTGGCCAAACATGAATGTGGATTGTTCTTGTTCTATGAGGAGTTAAGTTTGAGTTTTACTTTTGAGTACTTCCACCTTCTTTCTACTCTCCTACTTTTCTGTTACTTTGTCTATTCCCACTACATGGCCTGGCCCTTCTGTGACCTCTCATAGGAGTTACTGGGAGAAGTTGTGTATGTTTTTTCGCCGTTGGTGATATTTCTTATCCTCACTCATTTCAAACATCACAGACACTTACACTCTGCCTCCTGGATAGAGAGAAGTGCTTATGGGCTGTGACCAAGTGCCCTAGGGCAAAAGCACACACACACACACACACACACACACACACACACACACACACACACACACACACAAACATACACGCACACACACACACAAACACACACACACACACAAACACACACACACACACACACACACACAAACACACACACACACACACACAAACATACACACACACACACACACACACACACACACACACACACACACACACAAACACACACACACACACACACATACACACACACACACAAACATACACACACACACACACAAACACACACAAACTCTCTTTTCTCTCTTATGGTTTGGTCTTTCTCCTAGATGCTTTTCCCTCTTTCTAACGTTTGTCACGTCGTTTCAAGGTTTCCTCTTGTTGTCTCTTCTCTTGGCGTGTTTCCTCACACTAGTCTCTCATTATCTACCTTCTCTCTCCTTCCCTATCTCTCTCTCCTTTCCTATCTCTCTCTCTCCTTCCCTATCTCTCTCTCTCTCCTGCCTGTGCTTTCATTCGTTTCTCCGCTCCCCTGTTATTTCTCCTCCTCCTCTTCTCTCTCTCTCTCTCTCTTTCTCACTCTGTCTTTCCTGCCTGTTTTCACTCGTCTCTCTACTTCCCTGTCATGTCTCCTCCTCCTCTTCTCCCTCTCTCTCTCCCTCCCTCTCTCTCCTCCCTCACTAGGGGGGCTCAGACTTGTGATGTGTGGTGGAGCGTGTAGCTCTGGCTACCTCTCTCCCTCTCACAAGACCAACAGTAGTGATGAGCTTCTCCATTTAGCTAGCCACTGTGGACAAGGCCGGGCGCTAACGCTCCACCTCACTGGGCGAACTCCACATTAATTGTATGATCCACAGAAGGGAACGATCTCCCCCTTGTATCACAGACAGAGGGACCAGACCCAAGGGCGTAGGTTTAGTCTCAGCTTTGGTATGGACATAAACTGGTTGTCCTTGGGATGTACACTTTATATAAGGCACGTTTGAATTAATGCGACTTAAATGAATACAACACAACAAAAATAATACGAACGAGTTTGCTAAAATATTGGTAGGGACAATTTTGTCATCCCAAAATATTGGTAGGGACATGATCATATGGTCCATATGCAAACCTACGTCCTGGACCAGAGCAGAGCAAAGGCCTTGCCTTCTCAGACAACCACACGTGGTGGAGGATCCAAGACGTTGTTCACCCTAATGTCGTGCCCAGTTTTTTTGTGCCTCTGCGTCAAGAGGAGGTCCCTCAACAGATGTATGTAGATCTATAGCAGTCCTTTGTGAGAGAGAGAAAAAGAGAAATGGGAGCAAGTCTGTGAACAGCTGTAAGGAAAGATGCTTTGACCCATTTCCCGCTCCAGGCGACACTTCTTTGGTCTTAAGGTCCTAAAGCCACACATGGTAATAGATAATGAAGTGTGGTGATGTGGCTTGCCACTTCTACATTTCGACAAGGAGCTAGTTTACACTTATTGCTATGTTGCTTGTAGTTTGTGGGGTTCATTTGGATTGTCTCATTCAGCGCAAATCCATTTGAAGACAAAATGATTCTATGACTCTTTTACTAAGCAATCTTATAACGTTCTCTTAATACACAAGTTTGACAGAATGTTTGTATTTTTTTTTTGCGAGCACTTTGGAGCAACTGAATACTTTGGAGCTGTGTGTCCTCAAGAAACCAGCTAAAAATACACGTAGGCCATGTTTATATTTTAGGCAAGAGAAAAAAGCGAAGCCTGTTTTTACCCCAAGACAGCCGCGTCGTAATTGTCGCAGCTCCCTGGAATCCTGGAGCTTTAAAGCGTGTTCCGAAGTCCTCATTGTTTCACACCTAGGGCATTATATAACAAAGATGAGTAAGATTTAAGCAAAACACCCACTCAGAAGTGACTTTCAAAGAGTTACGAACCATTCAAGTGGCGACTAAGTCATTAAATTTTAACACCTTATCTTGCTATTTCTTATCATAGCGCATATTAGCACCTGTGTTAAGAGTGCTTGTTATAACAAACTGGGAATCGAAACAGAAATATCCTATTCCCCCAACAACAAGGCAGGTTGAACAACCTTTCAATCCCCAAACATAATAGGTTGAGTTTTGAGCGTGAACATCTTCAGCCTTTGGGCTTATTCTGTACCTTTTGAACCATAATACAGTATATGTTAATATTAATTAATACATTCTGTATACATATAATGTATATGTATGAGTAGGGAAATTTGGTCTGCATTTATCCCAATTCGTGAATTAGTGAAACACACAGTGAACACACAGTGAGGTGAAGCACACACTAATCCCGGCTCAGTGAGCTGCCTGCTACAACAGCGGTGCTCGGGGAGCAGTGAGGGGTTGGTGCCTTGCTCAAGGGCACTTCAGCCGTTCCTACTGGTCGGGGTTCGAACCGGCAACCCTCTGGTTACAAGTCCGAAGCGCTAACCAGTAGGCCTAACTATGACTCACCCTTTCCTTTACATTAACTTTAAATGCATGTGGACAGTGTTAGTGATGGTTCTTGGATATGTATGAAGCATATGTGGAGCATAAGTAATTGGTATGCATAGCATCAAGGATATAATTTTATTTATAGATCTGAAGCTAATAAAATAATGATGTATTTGTTGACTATACAATATGTGTATTCCCTTACTGAATAGGAAGAAGCTCTTGTATTGATTCTTTTCCCCCTCTGGTGGACATGTCTCGGAGAAAAAGCATGATTTGGCTAGCTGGCCTCATTCATTCATTTCAATAGCAGATAATGGGGAAGAAATGGCATTGGAATTTAGTCTGGAGGGATTTCCATTTTGGAACATCTCTCAGTAGCATCCCTCAGAGAAGGCAACTCGACCTTAATGGGTCTTAATATAGATGCTTGCCCAGAAATAGAACCTACCATAGGAGTGAGCATATTTTCTGGATGTTTGACAAAAGCTCAACTTCTAATGTGGCTTCAGTCTGTATGTGTGTGTGTGAGTGTGTGTGTGAGAGAGGGGGGGGGGGGGTAGAGGTTTACATTGGGGGAAAGAAAATGAATTCTCCTCAGTCTCAAAAACACCACTGGTTTTTGTGGACTTCCAGAGGCAGCTGATAAATGTGCATTTTCTCAGGTCCTTAAGCAGGATATATACAAATCGTGTGGTTATTGGTTTTTTATAGACCCATTGCTTTGGTTATTGCTTTCTCCCAGTCTGAAATACCCTCCCTGTCATTCTCCATCTGCTGTGGAGGAGAAGCTCTGGCTGCATATGTCCCTGTCCTTCATATGTGTATATAAGCGCTCTCTTTAATGTGCTTCACTGCTCATCCCATAAGCATTTTGTAGGTCAAATACCAACTCTTAAGGATTTTTATGAAATATATTAGAGATGTAATACTGTGCAGTGCTGGAAAAAAGTTGCCTGACTGAGAGTGGGCTATTACATTCAGCTATGTAACTTTCTTTCTTTTACTCATTTTGCATCTCTCTCTCTCTCTCTCTCTTTCTCTGTCTCCAGTTTTCAGGGTTGTATCTGCTGTCGTTCTTCATCATTGTGCTCGGCCTTGTCCTCTATGCCTCCTCCTCCACGTACGTCGCCCAGGACCCACGCGTTTACAAACAGTTCCGTAACGCCGGCAACCCCGTCATAGACACGCCCACGTCCGGCCCCCTGGAACCCTCCGTGACTTATACCAGCTTAGGACAGGAGATCGAGGAGGAACCGCGCATACGAGTCGCCTGAATCTTACGGGGGACAAGGAGGCGCATCGGCATTGGGGTTTGCGCCCCCAAGTCAATCATCCAACTTCCTGCCCCATCCAACTGACCATAGAGAAAGACTGAAAGAGTGCAAGAGAATGATTAAGAGAAAAAAAGAAAGGAGTGCCGATGCTTGTGGAGATATGAAAGAAAGGAGAACAAGTAGCAAGACAAGCAAACGTACACTGTGATCACAAACTGTGAAAAAAAGGTAGCGGTGATGATTTCTGTAATTTTCTCATGTCCTGATTCTGAAGGCTTATTGTGTAAAGAATGCTCAGCACCTCTCCCTTGACACACCTGACTGTTTGACAATATGTGTTTGATGGATTCCATGTTGATTGTTCACCCAAATGCTCAAATATCACCCCAACTTCTTTGTTTTTTTTTGTTACATGAGCACGAAAACAAACAAAAAACAACCCCTTACATGTTTATTGTATTTGTGTGTTTTAAAGCTCTGACATCACTGAGTTTACATAGATCTCATGTCTATGTGTATGTTTTATTGTCGTATGTTTTTAACTTATAAATAACTAATATACAGACTCCGCAGAGAGTCAGTGCCTTTCACAGCGCACCACGAGAGGAAGACGGTCGGCACGCCTCATTTTTGATTGGGTTTGTCACACGTTTCTGGCTAAATCACTGTTACGACACGTGCTTGCTTGTCCACATTCCTGCAACCCGCCTGCCGATATTCCAAATCTAGAAAAAAAGTTTGGCTTGTTGGTTGGTTGATTGGTTGGCATTACAGTTGATCGTTGGATATTTCCTTGTTATAAAATGCATCTTCTGCATCCTCTCATATAGGGAATGGCAGTGGAGAGATTAGAGGCTTTCATTTGATGAGCATTCATCTGTTAGTATTGGTGATTGTAAACTCAAAAATGAGTTTTGATGCACTTGTCAAGAATTCGATTTTTTTTTAATTTTCTGTTTATTTTTTTATGTATTATCTTCTATGCTTGCGTATTAGGCATTTTAATTATTTGAATATTTTAAAAAAAGAAATCCAAAAAAAGATTTAAAAATTGTGTTTTACATTCATCCGTACACATTTACTGTGTTTGATTTGATGTTTAAATGTTGAATTTCTAGAAATTTCTGACTTGCTGAAAAAATAAAATACCTTTGTCCTCAAACTGAAAACATTTCAATTTTAAAGCAATCATGTTTTATACATACTGTATATCATTACATGGACTAACTTACCAAAGCCCTTGCTTGGGGGGTTATCTGATGAAGAGTTTTATTCGTTTACTGGCTAGGGATTTGTTTAGGCTCTGTAATGCAATGTGCTTGAAGCATTATGTATCTGAATGTAAGTAAATTGTCTGGCTTAGTAGTTGCTTGAATCCAAAATCCAATCTTCTGTCGATCCACCTGTACGTCCTGAGCATATTAGGCACGGGTCACATTGCCGACTGGAAATATAAAACCAACCTAATGGAAGCATAGTGTAATTCAGGCATATCTATTCATGGTATGTATCAAACATGTACCATTTTTCGCTACTTGTGAAGAAAAAAAAAAGAACACATTAATTTCTTTGCATAAGTATACATTGCAACTTTGTACAAGTTGATTTGTAAACATAACTTAAACCATAACTACATTTTCTTTACTTTAAAATAAGAATACTTGAAGTAAATATTTGTTTGCAAGTTAATTTATATTCAAAAGGGAATAATTAACATACCCTCAGTAAGTATGTATTGATGCCAGCCAATTAGGCTTCAGTGAGGCTTTGAAAAAGACCCTACATCTTAGCACAAGCTATTTAGAAAGGGACTTCAAATTGCCCAAATCAAAACTAGTATCAACAGCTCATAGCAATGATTATATTCAAGAAATTTTGTAAAATACTGTATTTCTATGCTGTAAAGTAACTGTACATTGCTCAAGTATTTGAATTTGCTGTATTTTGAACATGTTTTATTATTTTATTTCAATATAGCCTACTGTTCTGTTTTTCTTGTCACTGTTGTATAGTTGATAGTTGATTGCACTGCAGAAAAAATAAGTTTGTTTAAAACATGTCAGATACAGAGAGAGGGTCTGGATGATGAGCTCATTTAAATTATACTCATAATTATTAATGAGTAGGCCTACTATTCTGATAATGAAAAGAAAAAGTAAGCCAAACTAAAAATCAGGATCTATGATTGCAGGATCACAGTGAAATAAAGATATAATAGATTATGACTGTTAAAACAATTATGTTTGAGAGATTGAAAGAATCAGAGAAGTGAAATGTGTCAATAACATTATGATTTTGTAAATTAATTTTCATTTACTGTGATACACAAGAACTATGGTGATGATAAAGTATGAAATATAGCTGGAAAAAAGTTGTGTGACCCCTGTGGTGATTTTTGGTATTTATCGGTAAAAATAAACAAAACAAAACAAAAACTCATTTCAATTTTTATTCAAATAACAAAGCAATCTTCTTAACATTTTCATTCACTAACAGGTATACTCCCTTGTGAATTTAAGATTAGTGAACAGAACTTTGCATGATGAATAGCTTAATGATAGAAAGAAATCCTAACCTAACCACCAAAAGAAAGAAAAGTTTGTTATTTGAATGCAGTAAGTTGTTGCAACACAGTTTTCCCAAATCATTTTACAATATCCCCAACTATTACAGGTGAAGATCGTTTGGACATTCAACATTCATTGGAATAACAGTTTCTGTAGTTAGAGTTTGTTATTGGTTCAATAATACCAAAGATTTAGAGTTTGTAGTTCCTTCAACGAAAACAAACTGTCCAGGCTGAAGTAATGAGGGACTATTCTATTCCCCATCCGAAATATGTGCCATTCTGTGTTCTGTGTTCTGCATCATTGCTGCTCTACTGAACCTGTGAAGTATGGGGAATATAGGATCCTAGTTTGGGACATTTGCACTAGAGAGACACGTTGTAAGTGTTGGACATAGAGGAATAAATCAAAAACAATTTGGCTTATACAGAGACAAATGTGCTGTTGGGAATGTCTGAGTCTCCTAACCTTAATGCAGTTGAGGATGTTAGAATTATGAGTGATCTTATTATTTTGGTCATAAATCTCAAAACCAAAGACCTAATGTAAAACTGCAGATCTGATAAGGAACTTGCAGTTTTAATTGAGGTTACGGTTTCACATACATACATGACAAACAAGTTTTTAAAATAGATCAAACATCACTGTTTGTTTATCTTACCAAAGTTTATCTTGTCAACGTTGATGATCAACCCATAAATTATTATTAATCACAATCGCAAAAATGCAGCTCAAGTGGGTAAAAAAAAACCCTAGAGAATGTAATTCCGAGGAATTACAAGCGCATGCAAATAAATGGGAGGGATAGTGGGATGAAAATAAGGACAGGTGAATCGAGAGAGTAGTAGAAAAACAATTTGGGCCATTAGGCCTACTTCTCACCAAGGAGTTGACTGGAGAGACACACAGCGAAAGGGAACTTAGCTTATGGCCACCTTACACCAAACAACTTTGACAAGATTTGGGAAAGATTCTTGAAAGATTGTAGTCTTTTAACTTATGCCCCCCCCCCATTCAAGCATTACTCAAAATACTACAATCTTTCAAGAATCTTTCCCAAATCTTGTCAAAGTTGTTTGGTGTAAGGAGGCCATAATGCACCCCTATTCAAGCTTTACTCAAAAGACTCCAATCTTTCATGAATCTTTCCCAAATCTTGCCAAAGTTGTTTGGCGTAAGAAGGTCATTAGATGAGCTGCACCTGTTCGTGTACACAGCTGCATTAGTTTAATTAGCCAATGATGATGTGACGAAGAATCTTGGCCCACAGAAATCCCATTATAGGAGACAGCGAAAGAGAGTTGTGCAGTTAAATAGGAAAGGACTTTTAAAAATACAAATAGTTTAAAAAGTAATTGAAATTGGGAGAGATACAAAAGTAAAAGAAAGTGAATAATAATGAAGTAGTGAGACTGTCCACATTGTCACAGTGCTGTCATAAAAACGATACATTTTCTATAACAGTGAGGTTCCTAAATTTTTTTTTAGAAATATTATCACCTCTGTCTGCTTTTGTCTGCCTATTTTATGTGCATATTTGTTGTCTGTGGTGTGGATATTGTATTGTGTGCCACCATCCAAAAGTGAATTGTTCACTTTATGTAGGCCTAACAGATTGAACTCAACAAATGTTAAAAAAAATGTCAAGCTCCTTTCAATGTTCTTAAGTGATATTTGGTTTAAATATTCTGCCAAATGTGAAAGAGTTTATTTATTTTATTCCAAATAAACAATTCGCTTGAAATATTTGTAATCATTGGTGATAAATGCATTGGTTGACCTGGCCATATGCAGACCTTCCATGGACTTCTGACATCCTAGACACTTTCACCACATTGAAATGTCCTGTATGGTTCTTAGTGAAGAAACCTGTACCGTTTATCAGGTAGGCAAGAGGGAGTGACACTCCCCACATCAAATATCGAATGGTATTTCCCAAATAATTAAATAGTGTCTCCTATCTCGTCTCCACGTGGCTGTGGGCGATCATGGCGCTTCTTGATGTGAGCTGGGAAAACGAGTTGCAGGAACAATTTTCTCTGTTGTCCGCCACCTCAGTTGAGGTTGAGAATAAGTGCGAGACACACATTACACAGTTATGTGGCACTACAGACACGTATTTGATATACCTGTGCGATGAAGTCCTCATTCTCATTTTACGAGAGCTAGACCCAATGTCTTTGCTGAGGATTGGAACCACCTGTAGGTCGCTATTTCGAGTAAGTTCCTGCAACTCGTTATGGACGAAACACTTCCAGGTATGTACATCACAGTTGCGCACCATTACCACAGCACACGGTTTAGTCATTTCTGGATGTTGTGTTGGTTCAAAGTCGTCTGTTATCTCACCTCACAGGCCTCCTTCAAAGTCACATTACCCACAGCCACATGTTCAATCTCCGCCAAAAACGCTTTCTGTCTCCTCTTCATGTGGAGAGCGCTCTTCAGAAACCTTCACTGTAACCGGTCTCTCCAGGAGAAACTGTTCGCGGAGATCCCCAACCCTCCACAGAAGTATTGGATTCAGTGGCTTGTCTTCGAAGAAAATGTGCCTCTGCCCTCGGTTAGACTACCCAGCATTGAAATTGAATCATTATGGGGTGTTGATCGAGACGTGCTGGAGACCAAAGTTAAGGGTATGCCAGCTGCAAAGCCTTTTGATTTTCGTTGTGGCAATTCATGATTTTTAAATACAACGTTCTAAATAGTTTACTACTTATCTGACTGATTTACTCAAGGAGGTGGTAATTTGTACATAAAACATCTTGCATACTAGACTTTTTAAAGGGCAAGTAGGGCCTCTTCAAGTTGTTAGTGACTTGTATAGCCTACATAACTTTTTGCATAGACCTTTAAGGACAAGTACGGCCTCCTTTCAGAGGCAGTAATAAAAATACGTATGAAGGTGAATTTTTCTGTGTCCCTTTTCTCAGAGAAGTCTGATGAAGGTGACATTGTCAGGTTTGAATGGAAAGAGTTGTATAATCTGGCTGTTGCACATCATGGAAGTGTTGAATTGGTGTTTCAGCACGTTCTCAACCAACACAGCAGAAATGGTAAGACTCCTTGACTTGTTTTGGCCTTTAACTACTGGGAAATGATTTAGTGCTTCTTCAAGAGCCCTTTTCACGGACTGCAAATACCTATAGCTTTTGAAGAAGGTGAATTGTATGTTTGTTGTTATTGATGCTCTGGTAAAATGCCCTTTTTACACCCATCTTTAATTTGCTAGTTAAGTCCTGTTCTTCCTGTTGCTGTTGGTGGCAGCCGTGTCCTACTGGTTAGTGCTTCGTACTTGTAACCGGAGGGTTGCCGGTTCGAACCCCGACCAGTAGGCACGGCTGAAGTGCCCTTGAGCAAGGCACCTAACCCCTCACTGCTCCCTGAGCGCCGCTGTTGTTGCAGGCAGCTCACTATGCCTTAGTGTGTGCTTCACCTCACTGTGTGCTGAGTGTGTTTCACTAATTCACGGATTGGGATAAATGCAGAGACCAAATTTCCCTCACAGGATCAAGAGTGTATATATACTTACTTATACTGTTCTATGCCACTCGTGATCACAGGAAAAGAATATTGGATTGAATGGTTTTCTAACTCACTGTGAAAGAGTTCAGCTTGTTCCATCTTTTTTTGTTGTTGCATCTGTGGTGTCTGAGAGACTGATGTGTTGGCTTTTCTGTCTTGTGCTTGTTGGCATCAGCTTGAAGGCCTTGTGTGAACTTTGTCCCTTTTGCTTTTTTTTATTTTTTTTTATAACTTTGACAAAAAAAATGTCAGTAGCCTTCTGAAGGAAAAAAAAAAGGTTATCCAATTTTTTGCACTACTGAACCACTTCAAAGTGGTTTTGATCGCCCAGCGACTCTTTGAGGGGAGGAATTCTGAGGCGTGCTTTGGACACAAGGACCATTTCCTCTGAGGATTAGGCCTTGGATCCCCCTGTGGCTGTCCAGCTGAACTTTAGACCCCCTGTAAAATGGGGGCCCTTCACCGTAAATAAATTCCTCAATTTTTTAGCATGGCAAGTGGCATGATTCCAAAAAAATACTGAGGAGAAATTTGCATTGCAGTTCTGTATTCAGAACCATACTTCCTACGTGTCATTCAACCCGCAGTTTTAAGCGAAGTTTAAATTCAGTTTTGTTTATTCACCTTGTTATAATTTCATGTCACATTTTCTGAGATGGGACGTCGTCTTTCTCTGAACGCCGTGGGCCATCTGACTGGCTGACTCCTATAGAATCATGCAGCCGTGTCATGGAACCTGCAGTACAGCCTCAGATTAATCTGTTATGCTCTGCAGATTCGTTTCTGTTGCAGGATGGTGCAGAATTAATTGACTTGGGCTTTTGCTGTGGGTGCTTGTTACCTAGATGGATATCAATCCATAGATATTGTGCAGACTGGAATAATAACACTGAGGGGTGAACTGGCACTTTTTGATTAGATTAGATTGGTTGGTATCTTGTCACACATCATGGTGGATATGAGTGACTAAATGGCACAGTGGCTAAGTTGTACTAAAATAAAAGATAAAAGTTGTCAAATATTTCTCACGGATTTTCTCCGCATTACCTGTTTCTGAACATGCTATAGCATTAGTGTAATTTTGCAGTGTTGTCTGCTAGTGTTGTCACGATACCAAAATTAATGTTTCGATACCGATACCAAGTCAAGAATTGCAATTTCGATACTTCGATACTTTTTAAAAAATGTATTTGATTTGGGGGCCCCACCACCTTATCATCATCAGTAATATTGAATATACTGTAGTGTGATCATTCACACCAGTGGCCATGCCAGATTCTGCTTGAGTCTCTCCACACAAACACACATGGAAAATGATGGCTTATGTCATATTTTATATATTCTGCATAATTAGTAAATATATTTAGCAATTTGAAAACTATTCTAAAACTATTTTAAACTATTACACTTAGGCATATCTTTAATGTGGTGTGTCTAATTGTGTGCACATTGGTGATGTGTAAGTGTAATTGAGTGCCTGTCACTTAAAGAGATACGTGAGAGTAATTGACCTTGTCTCACGGTTTTAGTCTAGTGAATAAAAGTTGCACATAGCGCATAAGGATATGTGGATGCAATTAATTATGTTTTGTATGTCATTAGATAAAATAAATGTTAAAAAAATGTACAAAGTCGAAGAAAATCTTTCTGGGATCATAGAACTGATAAGTGTCTTGCAATGTTCATTAATGATTTTAGAGCACTATTGTCAAACATGACCTGAGCTAGCAGGATAGTTAGCAAGGATCTCTCTTCAGATGTAAAAGTTTGCCATGGTTGCTTAGCCTATTTCTAAATTACATTGAACCCAAATAGTAGGCCTAAATGACCAAAATCCCACAGCCTAGGTAGGTTAGCAACACAAACTTGAGAACCAAGTGAGCAAATCAACTTGATATTAGCCTATTATTATGTGTTACCATAGCATCACTTGAACTAGCAGCCATGTCTCGCTGTTTATAGCAAGACAGCTGCGCTTAGGAGAAAAGACGCACAGCCATAGGTTAGGGGAGGAGGCGCTAGAAGCATGCCTTGTGCACACGCATGTTACTTCAAAAGAACACGGGTCATTCTCAAAAGTATCGATACTAATAAAATTAGGCATCGTGACATTTTTAATTTCAGGGTATTGCGATACTTTTGTAGTGTCGGTGCACCGTGCAACACTATTGTCTGCATATGTAGTCGGTCCTCTGATTAACATGGAAATGTAGTGAAACTGACTGGTTCCCACTGTGTTACCAGCTTAGTGCAGTACAAGTCAGACCAGGGGGACACGGAGGGCTGGGACACTGTGGGTGGTCAGTTTCAGTTTGTGTCTCATGAGGAGCATAAGCAGCAGAAGGGGTGGGGGGGGCATTGTATGCGACAGCTCAAGGGTGTCTACACTATGAGAAGTGCCTTAAAACTAGACTTTCTCTGAGCCATTCCTTTTTATATCCATCTTCCTTCACTCCTGCCACTTTATTTTCTGTATTCCACATTGCTTTTTGGAGTTGCCACATAAAGCTATCCCAGTTGGCTGGCATTTGCCATTAGATAAGTGATTCACATTTATTATGACCGCCACGCAGCGAAGTTTTTTTTTTTTTTTTTTTTTTTTTTTTCCCCCCCCCCATGTCCAAATTTCCGTCAAGGATTCCCGGGACACTGAAAGACCGGGGTAGACGAAACTTGGTGGGCATGTAACCCCATATGGATAGCATGGAACCATCGTTTTTCGTTTTGATCTGTAGCCCCCCCCCCCCCCCCGCTGGACTGCACCCCCCGAAAGGAGGGTAGGGCAGACACAGTTTTCTGTGAATATCTCGAGAACCGTAAGGTTTAGGAGGACCATTTTTTTGTATGTTGATCTCAAGGGGTCAACCCATTCCATAACCACTCATTTCACTCACCACTCACACCTAGTTAAACACAAAAAAGTAAAAATGAAGTGTTGTAATCGCAGGTATCTGTGACCTAACATAGTCAAAACTGCACGAAATTGGAAGTGTAGGATCATTGACACCCTCTGAATGCACGCCAAGTTTCGTGGAATTCCGTTCATGGGGGGCCACACAATAAATTAATTTATGTTACTATACACCAACTGGCCTGTAGGTGGCCGGAGACAGTTTTTTTGTGAATATCTCGAGAACCGTAGGGCCTAGGAGGTCCACCTTTTTTTTGTATGTTGGTCTTAAGGGGGCATGTCAACCCATCCCATTACCACTTATTTCATGTATAGCGCCACCTAGTTAAAAATTAAAAAGCAAAAAATTAGGTGTTTTCATCACAATATCTCTGGCTGACATGGTCAAAACTGCATGAAATTGAAAGTGTAGGATCATTGACACCCTCCGAATGCATGCCAAGTTTTGTGAACTTTCGTTCATGGGGGGCCTTACAATAAAATAATTTGTGTGTACATTTAGTGACCGTACACCAACAAGAATTCCCGCGACACTGAAAGACCGGGCTACATGAAACTTGGTGGGCATGTAACCCCACATGGATAGCATGGAACCATAGTTTTTTGTTTTGATCTGTAGCCCCCCTGCTGTACTGGACCCCCTGAAAGGAGGGTAGGGCAGACACAGTTTTCTGTGAATATCTTGAGAACCGTAGGGCCTAGGATGACCACTTTTTTCCGTAGGTTTGCCTCCAGGGGTCATGTTAACCCATTCCATGTGCACACATGTGCATAAACAGATACACACGCACACACATACATTCACAGTAATCATACGTATGACACATACTCACACAGTAGACATATGTACGCATGCATGCACATGCACAAACACACATACGCAGGCAAACACACAAGCACGCACACACACACACCCACACACATAAACATAAACGAATTTCTCAGAATTATGAACAGGCAAGATGGGGGTGGGGTTGTATAAATGGAATTTTACATGTGAAATCTATGAACTAATCATGTTTTGGTACTTGTTGTCTAGCAGATACCAGTGAGAATTGAGGGTGGATAATGCAATTTAGTGAGACTGTTAGAATCATATAGGCCTTTCAGCGTGATTTATTTTTGTGGAAAAAATTTGCTGGACTGGGCGGCGGTCATATTTTGTACTGGGTATTTTGTTTTATATAGCGCCTTTCTAGAAACTCAAGGTCTCTTTACAAGAAGGTGTGTGTGTGTGTCCAGCACTTCCTGCAGCCACAGTGAAGAAGAATAATGTCCATGGTATTGTGTGAGTGGTCTCTTCCCAGCAGACTACTCGGAGCTGGAAAAAATATTAGACCAGTCTTCTAAAAATATTTTTTACGCTCTGCAAACGGAGCACTGCAGTTGCGTCCGCAAACGGAGCGCTGCAGTTGCGGACCCGGTGTAGCCTCCCTGTACTGCTCATGGTAATGTGTGAGCGGTCTCTTTCCCCCCCCCCTCCATTAGACCACTCGGAGCTGGAGTCGTTGTACGGGCAGTACATGCAGTGCCGCTTCCAGTGGCTCTTCACCTACTGGCTGTTCCGGCAGCCGCCGCCGTTCAACCGGCAGCTCCGCTCCATCTACCTGCAGTGGCGGCAGCACAGCAAGCGCAAGGTGTCCACCTGGGGGGAGACGCTGTGCGACGTGCGCTACCTGGCCTCGCTCCACAGCATCACCAGCGACTACTGGAGGGGCAAGCTGGCCGGCGGGGACGAGACCGTCGGTGAGTGGACGAGTAGGAGGGGAGGTCACTGGACCCAACACTCTACTGGGGCACAGTCCAATCTAGTGGTGATGATGATACTAATTATAATTTGCTGCCAAATGGTCAAAAGGCCCATGCTGAAGGGTGAATTGGCGCTTTTTGGTTAGATTAGATTGGTTAGTCACAGCAGTATTTATTTTATATATATATAATTTTTTTTTTTTTTCTTTTATAGATATTGTTTATTCAGATAGGATGGTGAAGTGACTGACAGGAAGTGAGTGGGAAAGGGAGATGAGGTGGGATTAGGAAATGGTCCGGGTCCCTGTGGGAATCTATTTTCTTTTTCTTTTTAAACCAAAATTGAATGCCCTGTTGTGAACCCCAATCCAACCATTTGAAGGAAACTAATACTGTAATATTGTTTTGTTTTTGCTTTTATTGTTATGATTGATTTGGATCCCCCTCAAGGAATGACTTTACATAATGTTCTGACTGCATTTGTTGTTTCCCCATATTTTTCCATATCATTCACAAGAATCTCATATCTAATTCCAGATTGCTTATTTCATTTTTATTTTAATCAAGACATGTCACGTGATTGCAGTTTCATTACATCTGCATCATGCTAAGAATGGCTCCATTATACATACCATCTCTGGAGGCCCATAATTTGAATTGCTTTAAAATGGTGCCCCCTCCAGGGATTGCCTGGTTCACACATCTTTTATTGCTTCATATTGCACCACGGGTTTCTGAGAATCTTCACAACCTGATTTGATACGGTTGTTTAAGTAAACTCTCGGAAGGACGTTTCAACAGATCGGCTACAAAGGGGAATTTGTCATTACGCTTCAGCACATGGTCTGATGGTTATGAAATGCGCTCTGTTTCCCCATTTAAACGCTGCTCTGATCCCCCTCCCCACCCCTCAGGAATCCAGACTGTGGAGAACTACTTCTCTATGTGCAAGTCACTGGTGGCGTGGATCCTAGGCAGAGACTGGGGGAGACTGAAACGCAAAAAGGTATTGACATCCCCTTCTCTCCTCAATAATGCATTATTGTCTGTCTGTCCCTTTGGAGTTGAATTTTGTGCAGTAGTGTTGGACTTGTGCCTTTGACTAAATGTAAACACGGATGGAGTTAACAGGCTAAAGAGTACAAGGAGGGACAAGACATAACAAAGAACTGACTAGACAGGATTCCCTGATGAGACTCTTTCCGCATCCACAGGCACACACACACAGGCACACACGCGGAACCACATCTGCGCATCCGCCTATGCGGTCTCCTCTCTTGGCATTTAAACATTATGCCAGTGTGAATCGGGCAACGTTAAGCGCCGTTTGGTTCATTAGCTTGTTGCGGCTGATTTCGCAGGTCATGGCTGCGGCTGGGTAATGAGCGGCTGAGCGCTGCCCATCTAATGGCTGTGTAAATGGATTATGAGCATATCGGTGCGTGTCCCACTCAATTAGCACCGCACGTGCCCTCGTTTATTATGCCAGTCTATGGCACCCACGGGCAAGGCCGTGTTCCACGCGCTATTCTGTGGGAGTAGCGATGGAGTTAATGATGCTTTGGGCCTCATGTTTACTGCGCTTCTGTGGAGTGAGCTATTGCAGTGCTGTGTTGGGAGAGGCATTACTTGTGCTTCATAGTTTTATCACTGGATTTTTGTTTTTTTTAGCTTTTTTGTTTGTATTTATTTATTTTGTTCGTTCATAGTGTTTAGTAGCTTTACATATATGTCGGTTGAGTTTTGTTTTGAGTTCGGATGTGTGTGATTATAAAGTTTGAGCTTTTTTAGCATTTTTTTTTATTTTTTTTATTTATTTATTTTGTTTGTTCATTTTTGTTTAGTAGTTATACGAATATGTCAGTTGAGTTTTGTTTTGAGTTCGGTTGGTGTGATTCTAAAGTTTGAGTGCGTCTACACTTAATTATTCCTCATGGGGGAACAACTTTGGCAGTATACCAAAGACACAAAGCCAACAGCACTCCTTCAAAATGTCAAATGACCTACAGTAGGTATGAAGTACAAACTAGTGCCTTTGAAAGCGTACTATTGAGCTGTGTGTGTGTGCGCAGGTGTACGAGGACACCCTGGCGGGGGTGTACCTGCTGCTGCGGCGGGAGATGCGTGAGGCGCTGGTGGAGCATGAGCGTTTCTGGCATGTGGCCAAGATGCAGATGAGCCGCGTGTGCGTGCTGGAGGAGACGGCCGCCAACTACGTCAACTGGAAGATGATCGAGACGCTGCCCTACTACAAGTGAGTCGGACACTCGCAGCCAAGTGTGTGTGTGTTCTCTTGTGGGTAGATTGGGACAGTTGTTGAAAAGGGTGGAGTTTATAGTCTGGTTTGTTTTGATGTATCTTAGTGTGTGTGTGTGTGTGTGTGTGTGTGTGTGATTTGATGTTCAGCAACCCTCTTATCTTTACGAGAAGAGAAATGATCAAGAGCAGCCGTCTGGTTCATAATTATTTTATTCCATTGTATTGTTGCGCCCCGAGTACGCTGGGCTACCCTTTCCCGTTTTTCTCCTCGGCTTTATGAAAATGCTCAATCAAGCTGCCTGAAACTTTTATGAGCTCAGCGTTCAAGGCAGGCCTCGGCCCGTTCTTTTTTTTCTTGCGTGTAAAGGAAGCTTTTGGAAAGGGTCGCTCTGAAGTCAATCTACTGGTCGCCCCTCTGACACACGCCTAGCAGGACTTTGAAGTTGCTCACTTTCACACCTAACGCTCCTCAGGCTTCAAACGCGCAACCTTGAGTGTTTCGAGGAGAATGAGGAGTAGCTTTTGTGCCTTTTTTTTAAGAGGGTTGTTATTCTAGGAAATATTGATTTGGAGGCAGCATCAGGTTACTTATGAAACTAGAGCTAGTTCTAGTTTAAATGGAATGTTTCTTAACTTCAAATTTATATTGCCCAGTTATTAAATTGGCTTTGGTTAGACCTATAACTTTACCCATCATTCAAATTGGGGCCCAAGGTCTGTAATTCTATATCTTTGATGTTGGATAATATGCGAAGAACAGACTGTGAGTGTACATATATCTTTTCAAATTTTCCTCACTCAGAGGAAAATGTATTATGTCCAGTCTCTAAGACGTGAAAAAGCCTTCCTCTTGTCTAAGCCCAAGTCCAGTTTAACCGGAGACCCATCTGAGTTCAGGACTTGGTATTCTTTCAAACAAACTCGCGTCATACAGTACGTACGTCACCACCCATTTGGAGGTGCAAACAATCAGATTTTTGGTTCCTTACTATATTATCTCAAAACGACCTTAAACGCCCAGAAATACCCGTATGTTTGTGTGAAAGAATAGCTGTTTACCTTTACTCATCATTGCCTCCTCCTCCGTTCAGGCTGTACCTGGTCTCGGGGAACACTATCTACCTGGACCACGTGAAGGGCTTCTTGCGCAGGAAGAGGCTGATTCACAACTGGCTCTACCTGGAAGAGAACATCTGGGCCAGGCAGCTCCTCCCAGACCAGCTCTTTTATCTGCTGGAGTTCGATACAAAGATCACCCAGGGTAAGGATCATGGTGTGCTTCTGTTTTGGATGTTTTGATTGTTTTTTCCTTTTGAGTAAATAAGGACACCAAGGGTATGGTTGACATTATTGTTAGCATTGCTATCCTTAATGTAGCCCTACCAACTTTCTATAACTGTTTACTGTTCATTTGCACTATTGTATTGTTATATTTGGAAGTAGCTTTGGACAAAAACATGCTAAATTACATAAACATAAATAATTCTGGAGTTGTCACCATTGTGCAGTAAAGTGGCACAGAGGCCTCTGTGGCACTTTGGTTTTTATGAAATTACAGCAGTTCCATTGTTCAGAAACGCCAGTGTTGTCTTGGTGGCTGGTGCTAATTAGTGTTGAGTGATGTCCTCCCTCCTGTCCGTGTAATCCCAGAGGGCTCTGTGGCGATGCCAGAGACGGCTCATGCTGACACGGGCGAAAGGCAGAGTCCCATAGGCACAGTAGACAGACTTTCAGTTGTCCTCATGTGACAGCGGTGCTGTGGAGGAGGAGAGAATATACAGATTCGGCCTTGGTGCTGTGGGGAATGCCAGTGTATGCTGTAAAACACTGTGCGTTGGGCTCTAATGTTCTTCAGATAGTCAGCAACTTTGCTACTTTGTGAACAGCAGTGTGTGCCACTCGGGCAGAAGAACAGGTTTCCCTATCCAAAGACAATGTAAGGCCATGGAGGATCTACAGTATGTATTTAGCTGTGTTCACCACCATTACGGCTCCCACACACAGTTGCATTCCATCGACGCATGCCAGGTGGTGTTCCTGGCGGTAGCTATGCAAATGACTTAAGGTATAACCGTAATTTGATTGGCTGGTGCCGTTCGTCAGTGCAGAAAAAGTTGAACTTCCTAACCGGAGCGACGGGAGCAATGCAACACAACGGACCCACAATTCAGTTCGGCAACGGATGACGTAAGCCCATGTAAAGTAGACGGGATGCGTCTCCAGCACTGCAACGCATGCAATTGTGTGTGGGAGCCGTTAGGATTGCCCAACGTGTCCTTGTTTTCATGCTATCTTGCATTTGGGTTTGTGCTGCAAGATTGATTTTTGAGGTGAGGCAGTTTTGTTCCCGTTCAGTCTGCCCTGAGGGTGATGAAACCGGTGTCCTGTGATCAGGAGCTCGCTGAGCGAGCCTGGTGTCCACTTCCAGAGTCTGCACGTCTGGGCCGGGTAACCACCACCTCCTGTGTCCGCAGTCTTGAAAAGCCATTAATCACTCGTCCCCTGGCGAGACGACGGGCCGTCAGCGCAGCGTGAGACGCCTGATTAGGATTTATCAGATTTGCTTCCTTCTTGACTCTCTGACCCTCCCCTCTTTAATGGCCACCCCTTTATCAGACACCCTCAACACAGGGCTCATTCATCATATTTAGCTCCTTCAACAAAAAAAAGCTCCTGAAAATAGCCCATGGAGTTGGTGTTCTGTACCAATGGCTGTACTGTGCTGCATTCACACAGGGAGAGTTGTATCCTTGGGTCCCATCTGTGTTTGCCAGGGTGGTTTGTTAAAGGGAGGTAGCGTGCAGCTAGTGCTGTAAGGTAACAGATATGTTGAAGCTGCTCATTGACGCTGTATTATTCATTAGGGGCAGTGATGCGCTGTGCTGAGTCAGCTACTATGAAATGGCTGGCTGGTTGCAGGCTAAAGTGATCTTCTAGTGATCTAGCACTGATCAAGTGGTCCTTTCATTGGTTTTGCATATGGTATTATCCCTATGGTATGTCCTGATTATGGATCATGGTTGCAATGTGTCGCTCAAGTCAACTTCCATACTGAGATTAGTGATTACTTCCATAACTTTTGTGATGACTGTTTTAGATCAAGACTAATAGGTAAACATTCTAATGGGTGGGTCCTATGGCTTTTGGCTCTGTAATTCTTGAGGTAATTTAACTACTGTAGGTCAGATGCATGGAACTCCCTGTGTAGGCTAACGTAAGGCTAATGTTAAACGTAGCTTTCTAGCATTCGTCCGTCCTCTGTGTTTTTTGGCTTCTAGCTTGGCTTAATCCATTTGCTCCTGACATGACTCATAGTTTGGGGTTGGATTTCCAAAGTAAAGGATGCCGTCTGCTGCTGCCCCATCAATCTTGATTACTTAAGTGGCTCACTGCTGTTGTCTCAACGGTCCTGATTATCCTTGCCAGTCCTTGTTAGCCACCAATCAGACATAATGGAGACGGAGAACACCTGCAGAGTGGACGTCCTCCTGGGCAGGTTTGAGAGACTGCATTGTACTGTTGGCTGGAGTCGACGGTCTTTCTCAGAGGAGAACAGATGTGCATTTTTATCTGTAGTGGGTCAGCTAATTGTTTTTAGTTATTGTTGGTTAAGCGCTAGTTGGAGTGATCATGAATATTCCGAAGAGTCACACGTAAACACAGAAATGACAGATAACAGAAATTCTTAGAACGCTTAACAACTCAGTTTTTTTTTTTTTGTAAAATTAGATGAACCCAATGGCCCTTACACAAAATGGAGCATTTAGCCACACTGACTTGAATGTGTGTGTGTGTGGCAGCTGTGTGTGTGGCAGCCATGGCCTACTGGTTAGCACTTCAGACTTGTAACCGGAGGGTTGCCGGTTCAAACCCCGACCAGTAGGCACGGCTGAAGTGCCCTTGAGCAAGGCACCTAACCCCTCACTGCCGCTGTTGTTGCAGGTAGCTCACTGCGCCGTGTGCTTCACCTCACTGTGTGTACACTGTGTGCTGAGTGTGTTTCACTAATTCACGGATTGGGATAAATGCCGAGACCAAATTTCCCTTACGAGTTACTTATACTTGTGTGTGTTGCTATGCAGACAGTCTGCACGGGGACTCTACGCCTGCGCAGCTGGGCCGTCTCATCTGGCTGTACCTGCACTCGGGCCACCAGCTCTACCTGGAGGCGGTGAAGGGGATGGTGCTGGAGTGTGCCCACACCAGTCTGGGCTTCTACCAGTACCAGGCACGGCACCATGCCCACGGCCATGCCCACCAGCGCTGTGCATCCAATGGGGGGCGATAGCTTGGCCCGCAGCCAGTAGCTTTTTAAACGGATTAAGTTTTATATTGCCCTCTATTTAAAGAAATGTGTTTAACTATGTTTTTGTGACATTTTCCAAGTATGTATTAGAGCACTTTTTGGATGTTAGAAGCTTTATTTTTTTTAGACCTGTAAAAAAGAGCATCCATTATAGTATGTTGGCGTTTATCTTGCATGATTGTGCCTTTACAGATATTTTAACACTGCTTGTAAATATTTTGGAATCGTCTGAATGTTACATGTTGAACACCTGATGAGATACTACTAATGCTACTACTGTTTTTTTCTTTTTTTTTTGTAACATTGCTTGTATATATGTATATATTTGCTGTGTTTTTAGTGCCTATACATTGGACAGGTACCATCTTTTCCCAAATGAATCTTGGAGAATTATTATCCCTTTTTCCTCTGTACATCTTTTTTTTATCTTCCCTTTTTAATATACATTTTAAAATCATGACTCACTCATATGGGATTTTTACTATGGCCTTTTTTATGTGACTTTTTTTTTTTTTTTTTTTTTCTTTTTTTCTACAGTGATGGTTGTCCATAAAATTGGATGCATACACTAGATCATGCATCCTCAATATTTGTGACCTCCTCATTCAGGATGACTCAATAAAATCCCATTGAGCTTACTACTTGTTATTGCTCTCTTATTGTCTTGTCTACTAATTTGGGTCATTGCCCATAACTATTTACTCGTTGAAATGTGGTGGTGTAAATTATCATAAGGACTGTTCCCTGCCCCAAGTAACCCTTTTTGTCTTAATTTAAAGAATCTGGCTTCCCATTCATTAGAATATTGAATGGTTCTATTCACTGAAATGATTCTGTGGTCCAAAGATAGACCTAGGTCTCTACAGGTAAGAATGTGTGGTTGGACTTCCAACATTAAAACTGATGTCAACTAGATGTACCGCAGAGCGGTACAACATATGACCGCCGCCCAGTCCAGCACATTTTTTCCACAAAAATAAATCACGCTGAAAGGCCTATATGATTCTAACTGTCTCACTAAATTGCATTATCCACGCTCAATTCTCACTGGTATCTGCTAGACAACAAGTACCAAAACATGATTAGTTCATAGATTTCACATGTAAAATTAATTTTATACAACCCCACCCCAGGGCCGGAGTGGGGCCACTTTTCAGCCCGGGAGTTTCAGGCCCAAGACCGGCCCACTTTTTTTAGTGGTGGTGGAAATTGGATAAATAAGGCAACATTTCAGCTCTTACTATCCTGTAGTTTTTATTATAGGCTAATATTCCACTATTCCACAAGGATAGGTTGATAAGTTAACAAAAACAGGAAGGAAGAAATATAGCATTTGAAATGTATCCCACAATTCCACTAAGAGGCATATTGAACTACTGTATAATTGTTTACATGTTTTTTTCCCTGCATGGGTCATCTATCATGTTGTTGTTTGGTGATTTGCTCCTTTACTACAACCACTTCTGAGCAAACAAGCCATATATGTTGATCATGTAGCCTACTGCTGTCATAGCCTACTGTCCTTTCTTCCATAAAATAACTTTAATTCATATGGTTAACTCTATTATCCTTTCTACTTGTCCCTATAGTCATAGTTAATTTCGGGCTCATTTTCAGCGGGGGACTGGCTGATCTGCTGCTCAGGCTACTTTTGTTTTTAGCCCTATAGGCTACTGCATACACAGATCAAGCTTGAGTTTTGTTATCGATATTTGCATATATTTGCAAAGTCTATGAATAGCCATATTGGATGATACCAAAATGCTAATATTTTAATTCATTTAATATATTACTTGCAAATAGGTTGACAACGTCCAGTAGGTTATTAGCCCAATTACGCCGTTATAATCATGGCTATTTACCAGTTGCCACTTATGTCTGTCCTCTTTGTCTAAAATTGGAAGCATGGCACATTTGGCAGCATTTCCCTCCAATACTTTTCGTCTTTTTTACCTGGCCATCCATCCTCCCTGACGCTTATCACTATGGTAGGGCCGGCCCGGCTGGTATCTGAGAACTTTTTAGGAAAGACGGGCTATATGGACCCAACCAATTAACTCTTCTTGGGAGGGGAGAACAACCCATGCAGAGCCTGCGGTGTTAGGCATAGAATGCGAACGTGTGTAGCCAACTTTAAGAGAAGATAGATTAACATGACAAATGCCAATATTTTTCTCCAATCCCTCGACTGGCCCAAAAGTGAAGCGGCCCACCGGGAATTCTCCCGATTCTCCCGATTACCCACTCCGGGCCTGCCCCACCCCCATCTTGCCTGTTCATAATTCTGAGAAATTCTTGAATTGTGTGCATGTGTGTGTGTACACGTTTATGTGTGTGGGTGTGTGTGTGTGTGCGTGCTTGTGTGTTTGCCTGCGTATGTGTGTTTGTGCATGTGCATGCATGCGTACATATGTCTACTGTGTGAGTATGTGTCATACGTATGATTACTGTGACTGTGTATGTGTGTGCGTGTGTATCTGTTTAGGCACATGTGTGCACATGGAATGGGTTAACATGACCCCTGGAGGCAAACATACGGAAAAAATTGGTCATCCTAGGCCCTACGGTTCTCAAGATATTCACAGAAAACTGTGTCTGCCCTACCCTCCTTTCGGGGGGTCCAGTACAGTGGGGGGGGCTAAAAAAACGATGGTTCCATGCTATCCATGTGGGGTTACATGGCCACCAAGTTTTGTGTACCCCGGTCTTTCAGTGTCTCGGGAATCCTTGTTGGTGTACGGTCACTAAATGTACACATAAATTATTTTATTGTAAGGCCCCCCATGAACAAACGTTCACAAAACTTGGCATGCATTCGGAGGGTGTCATAATGATCCTACACTTTCAATTTCGTGCAGTTTTGACCATGTCAGCCAGAGATATTGTGATGAAAACACCTAATTTTTTGCTTTTTAATTTTTAACTAGGTAGCACTATACATGAAATAAGTGGTAATGGGATGGGTTGACATGCCCCCTTAAGACCAACATACAAAAAAAAGGTGGACCTCCTAGGCCCTACAGTTCTCGAGATATTCACAGAAAACTGTCTCCGGCCACCTACAGGCCAGTTGGTGTAGAGTAACATAAATTAATTTATTGTGTGGCCCCCCATGAACGGAATTCCACCAAACTTGGCGTGCATTCAGAGGGTGTCATACTGATCCTACACTTCCAATTTCGTGCAGTTTTGACAATGTTAGGTCACATGCCTTCGATTACAACACCTCATTTTTACTTTTTTGTGTTTAACTAGGTGGCGCTATACATGAAATGAGTGGTTATGGAATGGGTTGACATGGCCCCTTGAGATCAGCATACAAAAAAAAATGGTCCTCCTAAACCCTACGGTTCTCGAGATATTCACAGAAAACTGTGTCTGCCCTACCCTCCTTTCGGGGGTCCAGTCCAGCAGGGGGGCTACAGATCAAAACGAAAAACGATGGTTCCATGCTATCCATGTGGGGTTACATGCCCACCAAGTTTCGTGTACCCCGGTCTTTCAGTGTCCCGGGAATCCTTGTTGGTGTACGGTCACTAAATGTACACATAAATTATTTTATTGTAAGGCCCCCCATGAACAAACGTTCACAAAACTTGGCATGCATTCGGAGGGTGTCATAATGATACGTACGTTCTGGAGCCCAGTGCGGTATCTAGCTTTGTAATATCTATGCCGAAGGAATACAGAAGGAAGGTAGAGCAGAAGCTGCAGGAGAACAGCATGAAGGAGGTCAGGGCATTATCACAGCCTGTGAGAAGAAGAGTGCCATAGTGGAGGGGGATGTGGTGAGCGCAAACCAGCTCAACCAGGGGTCCGTTGCACAAAAGCAGAATTAAGAAATCCAGGATAAGTTACTGAGCTGCGCTCAATGAATCCAAAACAAGAGCGTACATGCTTAATTGGTTGCACAAAGTCAAAGACCAAGCCAGGATGAGCAGACACGGATTCATCAAGCCAGGTGAAACCTATCCTGGATAAGTGCGCGCTCACGGCTCCCTCAAATAGACCCCGCCACCGATCACAGATTCACTGATTCACCATGGCAACTAGCGGCTTCATTGCTTCTTCTACGGTGTGAAGTAGGTAGCGATAGCCTTTTCACAACAGCAACAAACAGCAACACCTCTGTTAAGGAGAATATTGCAACTAGTTCCGCGACCACCACGTGCGAAATGGTTAGGCACTCCCGTGATGTCACATTGTCGCATGACAGGTCGGGAATGGCGAGTATGGAAAAGTTAATTAATGATCACAAACGTTTAAATAATGACAATGGGTCTAGGTATATGTGATAATGTGTAGTGGGCAGTGGAATAATTATTGGTTTCCGTTTGTGGTGACTGCTGACTGAAATAAGGGATGAGATTAAATAGATCCTGGAATTTAGCCTAGTCTGGAGCAGGCTAGCTCCAAAGAATAAATCGCCATGGTAACTTATACCATAACATATCCTGCTGCCCCCTATCCCGCTTTTGTGCAACTGGATCACGGATAAATTGAGCCAGGATAACCAAGATATCCCTGCTTAATCCCTTATCATAGTTTGGTGCAATAGGCCCCAGTTCTACAACAGGTTTGATTGCCCTGCTCCTGCTGCAATGGCCTTTCCCCACACCTCACCCCCCACCTACTCCAAGCCTACAGCCACCATGCACCCCCCCCCCCCCCCCCAATAATCAACAAAGGGACCCCTTTCCACCCATCATGGCGTATCAGGTCAGAGGAGAGCTGAGCAGACTTCACCCCAGGAAAGCAGCCAGCCCAAACTGAGTGTCCCAGACTGCTCAAAGCCTGTGCTGTGGAACTGGGGGAGCCCCTGCAGCATGTCTTCAACCTGAGCCTCCGACTGGGGAAGATCCCAGCACTGTGGAAGACATCATGTCTCATACCAGTTCCTAAGAAGCCACATAACACCCCAGTGAGCTAAATTACTTTAGACCAGTCGCTCTAACATCACATGCTACTTCACATCCGCAGACCCCAGGTCAGCCACTCACTCGACCGGCTCCTTTAATATTCAAAATATGTGATCTAATGAGAAAGATAACTATTCGGGGGAACTTGTCTTGCTTTGCATACAATTCATAACTAGAAATACACTACAGAACTTGTCAAACCAGGGGCCTATTGCACAAAACTAGATAAGGGATTAAGCCGGGATATCTTGGTTATCCTGGCTCAATTTATCCGTGATCCAGTTGCACAAAAGCGGGATAGGGGGCAGCAGGATATGTTATGGTATAAGTTACAATGGCGATTTATTCTTTGGAGCTAGCCTGCTCCAGACCAGGCTAAGTTGCAGGATCTATTTAATCTCATCCCTTATCTCAGTCAGCAGTCACCACAAACGGAAACCAATAATTATTCCACTGCCCACTACACATTGTTATCACATATACCTAGACCCATTGTCATTATTTAAACGTTTGTGATCATTAATTAACTTTTACATACTCGCCATTCCCGACCTGTCATGCGACAATGAGACATCACGGGAGTGCCTAACCATTTCGCACGTGGTGGTCGCGGAACTAGTTGCAATATTCTCCTAAACAGAGGTGTTGCTGTTTGTTGCTGTTGTGAAAAGGCTATCGCTACCTACTTCACACCGTAGAAGAAGCAATGAAGCCGCTAGTTGCCATGGTGAATCAGTGAATCTGTGATCGGTGGCGGGGTCTTTTTGAGGGAGCCGTGAGCGCGCACTTATGGTTATGGTTATGGTTATGGTTATGGATTTAGCAGACGCCTTTGTCCAAAGCGACATATAAATACAAAACAACATAATAATATTTAAAAAAATGAACAGGGAACAGATTAAAATCTAGGTCAAATATAGTAAGGAGAATAGTTGTAGTACACAATAATATCAATTCAATCAATAGCCTAATAAAAAAGCAATGTAAAAAAGGGGAAAGGCAATAATAAAACAATAATGTCAATTCAATCAATAATATAAAAACAATAACATGCTAAGACTACATTAAGGAGAATATCAATAATAAACAATAATGTCAAATTAATTAACAGCCCAATTAAAATAAAACAACATTATATAAACCATAACACATAAGCGCTTAAACATCTAAGTATATGTTGAATAGGAATGTCTTTAGACCCCTCTTAAACGACCCAAAACTACCACAGGAACGGAGAGCACTGGGCAGTTCATTCCACCAACATGGAACCACTGAAGAAAAGAGTCTGGAATTAGACCCAGTTTTTATGACTGGTCGACACAACATATACGCTCACCAGAAGACCGCAGTGGGCGGTTGGGGATGTAAGGCTTGATTATTGAATTAAAATAACTAGGAGCAGATCTAGTTAGTGTCCTATAGGCCAAAGTGAGAGATTTAAATTTAATTCTGGCTACTATAGGGAGCCAATGGAGAGTAACTAGGAGAGGAGTTACATGTGTCCTCTTTGGCTGATTGAAGACCAGGCGTGCTCCAGCATTTTGAATCAGCTGTAATGATCTTGTTACACAAGCGGGTAAGCCAGCTAATAGTGAATTACAATAGTCCAGCTTAGAGATGACCATGGTCTGAACAAGAAGTTGTGTGGAATCTTGTGTCAGATAAGGTCTGATCTTCCTAATGTTGTAAAGCATAAACCGGCATGATTTTGCAATAGAAGCTATATGCTCAGAGAAGTTAAGTCGGTCATCAATTACAACGCCCAAGTTTCGTGCCGATCTAGTTGGGGTCAGTGAAGTTGAGTCAAGCTGGATGTTAATCTGTTGGGGAATAGCTGTTTTAGCTGGAAACACCAAAAACTCTGTTTTTGAGAGATTAAGCTGAAGGTGCCGATCTTTCATCCAGGCTGAAATATCCTTAAGGCATGCAGAAATCCGGTGGGAAACACTAGAGTCATCAGGTGGGAAAGACAGGTAAAGTTGAGTGTCGTCTGCATAACAGTGATAGTCAAATCCATGGGAGCGAATGGTATCACCTAAGGAAGTGGTGTAAATAGAGAAAAGCAAGGGTCCTAATACTGATCCCTGAGGCACACCTGTGGTGAGGGCATGAGACTTAGATACCTGTCCCTGCCAAGACACGTTGAAAGAACGCCCTTTAAGGTAAGATTCAAACCAGTCAAGAGCTTTTCCAGAAATTCCCAGTTCAGATAGTATAGATAGGAGAATGTCATGGTTAACAGTATCAAAGGCTGCAGATAAATCTAGTAGAATTAATACTGATGACTGAGCAGAGGACTTAGCTACTCTCAATGCTTCAGTCACAGACAGAAGAGCAGTTTCAGTAGAATGACCACTCTTGAAACCAGACTGCATAGGGTCTAGTAGATTATTCTGATGAAGAAAGTCACAAACTTGCTTGAAGACCACTTTCTCCAAAACCTTTGACAAGAAAGGAAGAAGGGAGACAGGTCTGTAGTTCTTCACCTCAGTTGGATTAAGTGTACTTTTCTTTAGCAGAGGTGTAACCCTAGCCTGTTTAAAAGAATAAGGAACTATTCCAGAACTGAGAGAAGCATTAAATACATGTGTGACTGCTGGTAGAACAGCGGGTGAGATAGACTGTAGAAGAGTGGACGGGACAGGATCTAATGGGCATGTTGTTGGACGACATCGCTGAAGCAATTGAGAGACTGCTTCCTCATCAAGAGGAGAGAAAGAGTCAAATGATGGGGTCATACTAACACAAGGCAAAGCCCTCCTTATAGGAGCAAGGATAGGATACTTACTTATCCAGGATAGGTTTCACCAGAGCCCTTCTAAGGAGAGCCTCCCCACTCTATTAATCCCATACAAACCGAATTTGGCTGCAGTTCACCAGAGTTCACCTAGATGGCGATCGCGGGCCAAAATACATGGGGTCCTATGGAGCTACATGGCTACATTTGTTGTTTTCACCTATTTAACAACTGAAACCCTCAGATTTTATTTTATTTTTTGCAAAATGGATATGGATTTTCAATCAAAAGTGAAATAATCCGGGAGTCATGTCCTTTCGTTTTCTTACAGGTTGGGTCGTTGTTGCCCATAACACGCTAGCATTGATGCTATGCTATGCTATGATCATGCTAATGAATGACGTCATTGACACGTTTGAAGGGCTTTTTAGAACAATTAAGTGACTTTAAAAAATATAATACTCAACCAAGTGTATTGTCTTTGCCTCCCCTTTCGAATACAATATTCAAATTACTTGAAAAAAAATGATATCCCGAGAAAAGTGGATTTTGAGGGGTACAGCTCCATAGACCTCCATTCATTCTGGACTCGCCCGTGAGCGCCCCTAGATGCAGTACCACACCGGAAGAGTTCCGAGAGTGAAGGTTCTCCCCTTATTAGACATTCTCTGGTTTCACCTGGCTTGATGAATCCGTGTCTGCTCATCCTGGCTTGGTCTTTGTGCAACCAATTAAGCCTGTACGCTCTTGTTTTGGATTCATTGAGCGCAGCTCAGTAACTTATCCCGGATGTCTTAATTCTGCTTTTGTGCAACGGACCCCAGGTGCATTGAGAAAACTGGATTTACAAATGACTTCACACAGCAGATATTTAGAAAAATATTTTTATTTACCATCTGTACAAATAAAAGGGCCAAAAACTGTTTTACAAAATGGAAAAATACTTGTTAATACTTTATGAAATTCGTATATAAATAGAACTTTGGTATTTGTAAAATCTAGCTGAAAAAAAACTCACCAAAAACAAATTACAATCTATAAACAAATGTAAGAAAAAAAAAAAGTGTCCAACATTTAAAGTAAGCCAGCCAGTGGCTTAAAGTCAGTCCACAGTGCAGCGAGAATCGGCCATAGCAACCTGATGCTGAACCCCCCACCCCTTTCTACCATTTAGTCATGTTCTATATTCTATGTTCTATATTCTTCCAGCTCTGAGACCTGACCACAGCCAGCATAAACCTGAGTGCTTATGCAATCTTTGTGGCTATGGCTCCAAGTTTCATGCCATTTTCTTTACTTGGGGTTACCAGCGGTGGATGTGCCAGCTCCCCAGAAATATATAATATAAACCTTGAAACAGGTAGTACAACGGAGTAAACTCCGATGACTACTCAACTGAAGCAGAAGCTTAGCAGGGCTTGAACCTTATAGACCTGAGTGCGCTCCACTCAGAGGTTAATACCTGATTTCTGTAAGCGTTAACACAGTACATTTCTCCTCATATAAAAACAAATGTGAAACACACAGCCCATAATAACAGCCATGTCAGTTTGGGAAGTCTGTCTCTCTGCTGCATAGATTTGTGAAAGGCACCAAAAAAGCTAACCCCATCTCATCTGACGTTCGCTGGTAAATGTGAAAGTTGCATAGCACGGTGCAATTATGTGTGTGAGACGCTTTGTGTTTTGAAGTCCCTTTTTTCCCACCATTACATCAGTCCAAATCCAGTTAATTCTTTACAATCAGTTTGACACTAGAAATACAGCACAGGTTTACAATAACATGCACAGTAACGTTAGTTTTTTTTTTTCTCTTCAAAAACATATTGAGACCGTCATTTGTTTTGGATAACATTCATCAAAACATGCAAAAGAAGCCAGTGAAGGGCCATTCCTATTGCTATGTAAATACAACAGCAAACTACCTTGGTAAGTCTTGAAAACACAAATAAAACATCCAAATGCATGACATTCATCACATTTGCAAAACAACAATTAAATATAGCTGCAAGCAGCAATGCGGGGGCCTAGCAGAGCGCTATAGAGCAGAGTGCAGAGCAAGCACTCAGCAGCAAGAGGACAAATTACACCAACGTCTTTGTGCGTTCTCACAATCAGCTACCATGTCCCTCTACCAAGTTTGGACTTCATACACCAAAGTGTTGCTGAGATGTGAGCTCACTTTCTTTATTACAGCCCCCCTAGAGGCCAAATAAGACCACTTTCCTTCATGTCCTCACAATCAGCTAATATGTCCCTGTACCAAGTTTGGACTTTATACACCAAAGTGTTGCTAAGATACGAGCTCACTTCCTGTATTACAGCACCCCCAATAGAGGCCAAATGATGCCAATTTCCTAGTGTGTCATCATAATCAGGTAACAGGTCCTTATACCAAGTTTGGACTTTGTACACCAAAGCGTTGCTGAGATACAAGCTCACTTCCTGTATTACAGCGCCCCCTATAGAGGCCACATGATGCCAATTTCCTACTGTGTCCTCACAATCAGGTACCAAGTCCCTGTACCAAATTAGGACTTCATACATCAAAGTGCTGCTAAGATAGGAGCTCACTTCCTGTATTGCAGCGCCCCCTATAGAGGCCAAATGATTCCAATTTCCTAGTGTGTCATCATAATCAGGTAACAGGTCCTTATACCAAGTTTGGAGTTTGTACACCAAAGCGTTGCTGAGATACAAGCTCATTTCCTGTATTACAGCGCCCCCTATAGAGGCCACATGATGCCAATTTCCTAGTGCGTCCTCACAATCAGATACCAAGTCCCTGTACCAAGTTTGGACTTCATACATTAAAGCATAGCCGAGATGTTAGCCCACTTCCTGTTTGGTGTCTTCATCGCCATATTTGATTGGCTGTCACGGGCAAACAAAAATGAAATTAAAAAATCTGACAAGTATCGTTTGTGCGGCTCGGTCTGAAGATCATCTCCGACAAGTTCTGTGAAAATCGGATGAAATTTGTAACCGCTGAAACTTTTCGTAGAGTTTGGACTAAATCCAATATGGCGGAGGTCCAATATGGCGGAAAGTGATAGGTTAGGGGTCGATGAACTCTGTATGGTCCAAGGATTCAGACACTACCTCAATTGTGAAAATCAGACAAAAGAGTCAAGGATCACGCGCATGAACGCATGTCCAGCATTGAACTGGTGGTGGCGCTAGTGTGTTCAATGTATATGCACGAAAATTGGTGTGAGTGATTGGGACAGTGTCCTGACTAATGGTCTCGAGTTTTGTTATATTAACTCAAAGCGTCACCTAGATGTTTGTCCACTCCCTGTTTGGCGGCTTCGTCACAATATTTGATTGGCTGTCACGGGCAAATAAAAATGAAATTGAAAAATCTGACCAGTATCGTTTGTGCGGCCCGGACAGAAGATCATCTCTAACAAGTTTCGTGAAAATCGGAGGAAATTTGTAACCGCTGAAACTTTTCGTAGAGTTTGGACTAAATCCAATATGGCGGAGGTCCAGTATGGCCGAAAGTGACGTAATAGGGGTCAATCAACTCAAGTCAGTCCAGGGATTCCAACGGTGCTTAATTTGTGAAAATCGAACACACCGTTCAATTGTTACATGCGTAAATGTGAGTCCAGATTCGACCTATTGGTGGCGCTAGAGTGTTCGGCATAGAGCTTTGTAAATTCGTGAGAGTGATCATGGGACGGTCCTGAATCAGGGCGCTAAATTTCATAATAATAATGACTTGCAAATACCTTTCAACCCAGCTTTTCAACTTTCAGCCAAACTTTGACCTGTTGGTGGCGCTAGACGGCTGGGTTTAGAGGTCCGTAAATGAGTGTGAGTGGTCAGTGGAGTGTCCCGAAACTTTCGACGAAAAAATCTGAACTTTTTAGCCAGGCGTTCTATGGGCTGCCATAGACTCCAATGGCAGAAGTGTAATAATAATAATAATAATAATAATAGGAAAAACTACTAACTCAATGGGTGCCTTCGCAGCTTCGCTGCTAGGCCCCCAATAATGATGCAAAAGGTTGTCATGACCGAATCTCTTAAAAAAATTCCTATTTCACTGACGGACACAAATATATTGAGGGCTGTAATGGCTTTGCCCGAACAATTATCACAATAATTCCAGATGTTTTTTGCTGAAATGCCGTGCGACTTCTGATGTGGAGTAAATTTAAGGTAAGTACAAAAAAAGTAAACGTAAAAACCTTGACAGTTAAAATGATCTCTGTAGTAGAACACCAATACAGGTGCAGATAATACTGTCTATTTAAAATACCTGAGGAAACAAAAAATCATACATATTGATACATATCAATATTTGCATTTCTAGCCGACATGGTTGTCGTTACAAACCAAAAATTATACATCCAGTTACAGAGGATGGTGCAATGACCTTATGACTGATACATTTCTATTTAGATTATCTCTGTGAGGTCAATGTAACAAATGCATCTAAAAGAATTATTCTGTTATTTTTTCCTCATAGACTTATTTCCTCGTCAGATGTCTTTGGAATAAAAAAAATGGATATAGACTATCCAAAGTATTATTATCATTTTTGTAACCAAAGCTATTTGTATCACTAAAACATTTCCTGATTATTGGTACTAACACTATCAGAAATATTTAATTTTTTTTACAAAAGACCTGGTGTTCAGTGGGGTTGTTGGCTTACTGCTAATATCACAGAGCATGGTCACAACCCCTGTCTGAACTGACTGAAGATTTTTGCTTTCCTGTCGCTTTCCCTTTTATGCTTACACAACTATCCAATATCTCATAAACCCCAGTGGCCAGCCAGCCTCACACACTCTCTCTCACACACACGGGTCAGTGATGGAACACTGGAGTATAGAAGCATGTAGAAAGGAAATGGTGATTTGGTGAGAGGAGAGACATGTTTCCACGTCGACCCGCGACTGTCAACACAAGCGGAGAGAACCTAATGGAGGGGAAACCATGGCGACAGTGTTCCTCGGTGGATGACCAATAGTGAGATGGGAGGGAGATAAGAGGACTTTGAGGCACTTTACAGAACAGCACTGGTACATGCATTTCATGTATTTGTTTCCCTACTGGCCAGTGAGACTGCATTAAGAAGGGCTTTTAAAAGACTACATTTCCCACAATTTAATTTCTGGGTGGGATCAAAACGCTGTCGACCAATATATATATATAATCCTCAATTGTCAATAAATACAAGTCCAATGTAAAACAGAAACACTTATAAAAACAGAGGCAGAAATACTGTACAATGCAATTATCCTTAAAAAAAAATAAAATAAAAAAAAATAAAAAAGAACTCACATTCCCAAAGCAGGAAATGAAAGGGTGACATATTAACCCTTTCTGCTCCAGATTCCAAGTGGTAAAGCTGAAGCTTGACGTCCCTTGTGAAATTAAAAAGTAATAATAAAAAAAAAAAACTTGTTCACAGCCTAGTCCAACATTCAGTAGTCGGGAGAAAAGGTCCACCTGTCAGAGCCTACAGTGGACATGAAGGAGTTCCTCTCTCTGCTTTCTCTCTCACTCTCTCGGGGTGTGCCTTTTTATTCCCTTCTTTGTACTGGGTATCTTTGTACTCAAATCCACACACATATACACAAAGAAAATGACCAAAATAAGACAAAACAGAAACAAATCAAACAAAAATAACACCCTGAGGATAAGGGGAGAGTGGGTGTAGACGGAGGAGCACAGGAGATGAAGATGAGGAGGAGGATGATGATGAGAGTGAAATTTGGAGGGGTGGGGGGTGGGGGGGTGGTCACTGCGTGACGCAGTTGTCGCCCATGTCCTGGGCGTAGCGGTCGGAGATGAGCGTGCGCAGCTCGTCAATGTCCTGCCGCAGCTGACACACCTCGCGCAGTTTCGCCCGCAGGCCGTCCTCCTCCGGAGACTCAATCTCCTCGCCGGACAGACCCATCGCTGGAGGAGAGAGACAGTAAAGAGAGGTAGGGGAAGAGTGGCAGAAAGACAAGATGTAGAGCAGAGGAGGCGGAGAGAAAACAGACAGAGAGAGAGAGAGAGTGGTAAGGAGGGAGGGAGAGAGAGAGAGAGAGAGTGGTAAGGAGGGAGAGAGGGGGTCATTAGTATCTTACTTCCAACAGGTATTACCATTGTCTGCATTTTCTGGATGTTGCAGTAAGAAATTACCATTGTGTCTATGGCATTGCTGACACATTAGCACTATATAAGGATCATGATGCAAAAACGTTTACTAAGGCTAAGCCTGTCAAAGCCCGTCAAGCCAGATTAAGTTCAAGGGGATTCAGTGTGTGTGTGTGTGTGTGTGTGTGTGTGTGTGTGTGTGTGTGTGTGTGTGTGTGTGTGTGTGTGTGTTGGTCAGACTCTTGTTTCTAATTTTCTTCATATGAGAGACATGTGTGACGGGGTGAAAGTGCTCGATTTGAACCTTCTCAACTTATGTCCAGAAAGGTGTGTGTGTGTGTGTGTGTGTGTGTGTGTGTGTATGTATGTGTGTGAGAGACTGTGCAGCAGAGGTCCATTTTCTTTGCAAGAGTGCGGCAGAGATGTGAAAGAGAGGGGAGTGGTGGATGGCGAGAGCAGAGGAAGAAGACAAACCTGCCCAATGGACACATGACTTTCAGACAGGCCTGAAGTGTACAAAACCAACAGTCCGGGAACCCAACTGAACCCCCTAGAACAATCTCCTTATTCCCACAACCAGAGCTAAAGAGGCCTAGTCTAGTCTCCCCATCTCAAAGCACCAACAAATGGGGCGTGCCACCACAAAATGAGTTCAGTTTGACAAAATAAAAAAATGGGTTTATTGGATATTCATAATCCACAGACGTAGGGTTTAAAACTCATAAAACTCTTGAGCCATTCGTATAACTTGTGAGGTAGCCTAAAATGTTTGATCAACTTCTGAAGACGACAAGGACAACAATAGCCTAATGCTTAATGCATAGCCTAATGTTTTTTTTTATAAACAGGCTGCCAACTCCAAAACAAATTGAATCGGACGAATCGGGTGCACCGTGAGGAATCTGGTCAGCAACTGTTTAGGTGGCTGTTTCTTCTCCTAAATATCTTGGCTAAAATAGAACATTTCTTCAGAATAATTACCAGTGGATAGCCTATTGAATTCTTGAAGAGGCCAAAAGCAAAAACACGAATTTATCAGACCGAAGAAACAGAAACTTTCCTGTTCTCACGTACAGCAAACGTCTGAACGAGAAAGAAAAACGTCAACTTTATCAAAACTTTAATGCGCACTTGCGCAGCCTACACATTTGGCCTTCAAAATCATTTTCCTAGTCATTTTGCACTAAGATATGTCAATGAGTGATAGATAGGAGGTTAAGGAATGTATGTGTTGAAATTAGAAAATACATATTTTAGTAAATTTTCGACCCTATATGCATTCAAATCACCATGTCTCGAAATGGCTTTCCGCGACACTGGACTCATTTCGTTGTGGCACGCCCCAAACGCCATTACCAAGCGAGCAAGACACTTAAACAAACAAACAAAAAAAATAATATAAAAACAAAGAGGAAACCATGACAATGCAATGAAGAAAAGAAGGATGAGGATTCTGTTGTGTTAAGTGTTCAACATGCAGACGAGCACACTGAAGTCTCAATAGGATATTGTTGTTTACAGAGTGAATTAGTCACTGCTATTGATTGGCAGTTAATCTGAGGCACCGAATGTGCATTATGCACGGTGCAATGAACTCAAATGAACCTCCGAGCTCACTGAGTCGTGTGTGTGTGTGTGTGTGTGTGTGTGTGTGTGTGTGTGTGTGTGTGTGTGGGGAGGTGCGTTCGCTCCAGGGAGCCCAGGAGAGTATGTTTCTGCTTCTCTGTAACATTATACTGTTAAACATCTTGGCTGTTATTCCAGGCTTGAGCGCCACAACTGTGGTGTATCAGAATGTATTCCCTATTGGGCAAGTGCAATGTTTTATTACGCTTTTATTAAAACCTAATTAAAATACCATTCTTAAAGTCTCAGTAGTGACACAAACGGGTATTGTAATATTTTTAATTACAAGGTAATGCAATACCTTTCTAGTATTGATGCGTTGTGCGACACTAGTGTGTGTGTGTGTGTGTGTGTGTGCGCGTGTGTCTCTACTCACATTTGATTCCTAAGAGCAGAGTGAGGTTGGGTTCCTTGCCCTGGGCGCGGTGCGTGAGGATGTTGCAAAGCGCCTTGAGGTCCAGTAGGCAGAGGGACATCTCCTTCAACAGGGGGCCGGACTCCTGCGCCGGCGTCCCCGAACTTGACCGCAACACACAGTCCTCGCCCAACTGCCTCTGGTTCTGCTCAGAGAGAGGGAGAGAGAGAGAGAGAGAGAGAGAAAGAGAGAGAGCGAGGGAGGGAGAAGGAAGGAGAGAGAGAGAGAGAGGGAGAGAGAGACCAGACACAGATAATGCAGTTATGTTTTTTTTTTATTAAATGACATCTAAATCAGAGGATGAGTCTCTTGGAACTAAGATCTATGACCTTGGTCCTTCTGAGCTACAGGTATGCGCAGGAGGACCGACACCAGGCACAGGTCAGAAATCCG
The DNA here is from genome assembly GCF_046254945.1 of Alosa pseudoharengus. NCBI lineage: Eukaryota > Metazoa > Chordata > Actinopteri > Clupeiformes > Clupeidae > Alosa > Alosa pseudoharengus. The sequence continues at coordinate 20,085,583 of NW_027468859.1, read as the reverse complement.
ATTAGAAGGACGGATGAAAAAGAGAGAAGGAGTGAAAAAGAGAAAAAGAAATGGACAGGAACTTGAGAGAGAAAAGAATGCAGCAAAAAGGGGAGAAGTAAAGTGAAGAGCGTAGCTTCTAGAAGAGTGAACAAGCTCACAGCACAATAACACACTGTGTACCGACTCCTGAGCTTTCCCGAGGAACCACTGTTGGTGTCTATGGTGACAGCTGTTCGGGAGACAGCCCTGCCTTTAACGCCATGGCCAAACATGGCACCACGCAGAAGGCGCAGATGGCAGTTGAGGCTGCCCGCGCATCCCAAACTTAGCAGTGTGGATGTGGGCAAACAGACAAATCTATTAAAAGCCGGCTTAATCAACTAGCCCCTGGGCCCTACACTTGCAGGCCTCATGCACAATTCAAACCCGCCTCATTAGCAAGATGCTAACGGCGCATAAAAACAGTAAGCAACACTTGGCATGAATTTTTCAGCCGGCCTGCGATGGGCTCCTGCAGGTTAGGGAGGAACGCTGTTGAATAATACCTTTGAATAGAGCAGCGTATTGAGAGGTTTCAGGGTGAGCTTTGGCAGTGTGTTAAACTATGCATGCTATGTGGAAAAGGTGAGATTGTGTGTGTGTGTGTGTGTGTGTGTGTGTGTGTGTGTGTGTGTGTGTGTGTGTGCGCATATGTGTGTGGACTGTGCTGTTGCTAGGTCAGAGATCATTTTCAGGGGCCCAAAAACGTTTCAGAAGGATGTGTGCATAAATCAAGAGGGGTCCTAAGGAGAGAGCTGTTCCATCAGGCGAGAAACACAGCAGTCCATTAGCAGGCGAGGCGAGGTGAGGGGGAGGAGAGGGGAGGGGGAGGAGAGGGGAGGGGGAGGAGAGGGGAGGGGGAGGGGGAGGAGAGGGGAGGGGGGTGCTTTTGAATAAAACAAAATACACCTGAGAGGAATCCTTCAGACTAAATTTGACAACCACCAACAGAGACGTGAAGGGGCTTTCACTGGGCTAGACGAAGGACACTGTGTGTGTGTGTGTGTGTGTGTGTGTGTGTGTGTGTGTGTGTGTGTGTGTGTGTGTGTGCGTGCATTAACAACCACTCAACTTGGTAATGAACCTCAAGTTGTTAGGAGGTGTTTTGGAAACTTCTTCACAGTGAGCTGCAGAGTGTGTCCTTAACATATGGCTGCAGAGTCCAGCGTTAATCATCTACAGAAACTAACTCTGACAATTCTGACTTGGGATCAGGTTTCCATCACTGATACGTTAAAACTACCAATCAGTAGGAAACTAACATTGCAATTCTGACTTGGGATCAAGTTTTCATCACTGATACGTTAAAACTACCAATCAATAGTCTAAAACGACCAATCAGTAGGACATCTCACTCAGTCACAGGGCTATGATGAGTCACCGTCGTTTCTCTAGTAACAGAGGACCTCTGTCGCCTTCTGTTACCCCGGCACACCATCCTGTACAGCAGCAGGGCAGTGGTTGCTGCCCCACTGTCCCAGGATGAGGGGCGGAGGGCCCATGGGAGAGCTGGCATGACGGGAGTGGGCCCTGCCCTGCATAAATCAGGAGGCCGCTTCGCTAGCGGACATGGTGTGGGAGGAGCAGGGGGAGGGGGAGGAGGGGGGGGTATCGCCAGGAGAGGAGAGTTGAAGGGCAGGTGACAACTGGCGACAAAAGGAAATGAGGGTGTGAGTGAGTAAGAGAATGTGACGGTGAGAATTGTGTGTGTGTGTGTGTGTGTGTGTGTGTGTGTGTGTGTGTGTGTGGCATACGTGTGAGGTGACTTCCCAGTGATGGCCACTCTGGGTCTCCTTCTACTTGTTAGCCAGGTACTGTCATCTCCATCAGTGTGTAATCTTTTGATGAGTGTTTGAGTGTGTGTGTGTGTGTGTGTGTGTGTGTGTGTGTGTGTATGTGTATATGCGTCACACACACACACGAGAGAGAGGTGGTGAAAGAGTTGAGGCGTGACCACCATGGAGCCAGAGGGAGAGAGAGAGTGTGTGTGTGTGAGAGTGTGTGTGTGTATGAAATGGCACATGTGAATTGGTGAATGTGACACTTTTTGTCACATCAATTCAATTGTCAAAGGGACAATGTGTGTGTGTGGTTGAGAGTGTGTGTGTGTGTGTGAGAGAGAGAGAGAATGATGATGTGTGTCTTATCCCTTAGCAAAGGAGCCACATGCATTGTAATGGCCCTTGAGAGGAAGAGGGGGAGAGATTAACCAGAAAGGGTTAAAGCGGAGCTAGTAATCAAGGATCTTTGGATTAACCCTTAAAAGGTGTATGTTTTTGAAGATTCCGTTCCGCAACAATTGAAGGTTCTAAAATTCTATGTTGAATTCAATGAACCCAGTTATTCTTTAGAACGTTCATTTCCCAACATCCCCGTCACACCAGAAGTCCGAAGTCAAACAGAGGAGTAGAGTAAGAGAGAGATGAGCAGCCAAAGAGCCAGCAAAAGAAAGGAGACAGAGAGAAAGATAAAGAGATGCAGAGATGGAGGGAGAGAGAGAGAGAGAGAGCGTGCAATCTTTACCTCCTGCAGGGTTTTGTTGAGGGTCTGCACGTCCTCCTCTTTGTCCAGAAGCTGCTCTCGCAGTGCCTGAGACACACCCTTCTCCTGCTGCAAGTGCTGCTCCACCGCCTGAGAGAGGGAGAGAGAGGGAGAAGAGGAGGGAGGGAGAAGAGGAGGGAGGGAGAGAACGGAATGGCATACCGGTTATTTCAAGCATCTTCCCTTCTGATTCCAGTCCAGTGCTTCTAGCTATTAATTAAACACATACATATATACACACACACACAGTAAATACACCAACATAACACCTACCCCCCCCCCACACACACACACCCACGCACAAACACTTACCGCAAGCTCTAACGTGAGCTTCTCAATCTGCTTCTTCTGATTGTCAATCAGCTGAAATAGACAACAGAACACACACATGAACACACACAAGGCCTCAACACTGTCGTCCCAGAGTATAAGAGTGTGTGCTGTGTGCACAAACATAACATGCAATAAAGAATGTGTGTATGTGTGTGTAAGTGTGTTTCTGTGTTATTACTACAATGTAGGGCAGAGAAAGCCAACAGACTCTGTACTCTACAGGCCTCCCTCTGTGCGCACACATACACACACGCACACACACACACACACACACACAGACACTCTGTGTAAGGAGCACACACACACACACAGGCTGTATTTTTAACTCCAGTAGCACACACACTTTGTCTGGTGTCCTCTGCTGCTTTCTGGTTCTGATGCGCTTCACTTGCACCACTCTGACTGTGCTCCTGCAGGTCGGGCTTAATGTGTGTGTTTTAGTCTGTGTTCATGCACGTGTATGTGTGTGTGTGTGTCTGAACTCAACTTGCTCAATGTGTACGTGTGAACATCTTGCTGGTGTGTGTGTGTGTGTGTGTGTGTGTGTGTGTGTGTGTCATTCTGCAAAAGTATGAGTGTGTGTGTTACTGAACTCAACTTGCTCAATGTGTACATGTGGACATTTTGCTGGTGTGTGTGTGTGTGTGTGTGTGTGTGTGTGTGTGTGTGTGTGTGTGTGTGTGTGTGTGTGTGTCTGTGTGTCATTCTGCAAAAAGTATGAGTGTGTGTGTTACTGAACTCAACTTGCTCAATGTGTACATGTGGACATTTTGCTGGTGTGTGTGTGTGTGTGTGTGTGTGTGTCTGTGTGTGTATGTGTGTGTGTGTGTGTGTGTGTGTGTGTGTGTGTGTGTGTGTGTGTGTGTGTGTGTGTGTGTGTGTGTGTGTGTATGTGTGTGTGTGTGTGTGTGTGTGTGTGTGTGTGTGTGTGTGTGTGTGTGTGTGTGTCTGTGTGTCATTCTGCAAAAAGTATGAGTGTGTGTGTTACTGAACTCAACTTGCTCAATGTGTACATGTGGACATTTTGCTGGTGTGTGTGTGTGTGTGTGTGTGTCTGTGTGTGTATGTGTGTGTGTGTGTGTGTGTGTGTGTGTGTGTGTGTGTGTGTGTGTGTGTGTGTGTGTGTGTGTGTGTGTGTGTGTGTGTGTGTGTGTGTGTGTGTGTGTATGTGTGTATGTGTGTGTGTGTGTGTGTGTATGTGTGTGTGTGTGTGTGTATGCGTGTACACACTCACCACACTGCTGTGTGTGTGCTGCTCCTGCAGCTTGGCGTTCTCCCTCTCCAGCTGTTTCAGGTCCATCATTGGTAAGCGTATGCCATCCTCCAGACACTGCTCCACCTTTTCCTGCAGGCTGTGAGTGTGTGTGTGTGTGTGTGAGTGTGTGTGAGTGTGTGTGTGTGTGTGTGTGTGTGTGTGTGAGCAAGCGGCAGAGAGAGAGACAGAGAGAAACAGACAAACCCTATTATTAACAGCAATTAATCATATAAGTCATATAAGATATTAACTGCATCATATATCATATAATCATAAGTCATATAAGATATTAACACACATTATCACATCAGGTAGCTCCTAAAACACTGCTGATATTTACTTCAAAAGGAGGTTATGTTTTAAGCCCAGTTGCTTTGTATGTTTGTCTCTAAGCAGGAACAGACAAAACTACTGGCCTGAATTTCCATAAAACCTGGTGGAGCACAGACAGAAAGAGAAGCCAATTTATTTTGAAGTGGAACTGACTCACGGGGTGGCTTGGTGAATTTAGCGCAATTAAATGCCAAGACGCGCTATGTGACCTTGGCGGGGGTCTGCACTCTCCCCTCAAGTGCCCTTTTCAGTCACCCTTGTAAAAAGGTTTCATATTTGCACATGCCCCCTGTTCTGCCCCTCTGCCCCCTCCACCCCCACCCCGAGGAAGGGCACATTGCTCTCTTGCTTTTCTTGTTCCGTCTTGGAGAGCAGAGACTCAGGGCGGTGCCCGCTCGCGCCAACCTCTCCCCTCTCCGAGTCCCAAAAGCACCACGGGCAGCTCTGCCAACTCGGCGCTTTTCATGCCAGCTCGAGCGAGAGGCCCTGACGCCGCCAGCCGGCTGTCAAAACCCCACACTGCAGGGCCTCCCCGAGCCCTCACTGCACATCAGCAAGGAGAGGTCCTCTCCTCCGAGCGCCTCGTCCTGATTGTGTTTGTAAATCCTGGAGTGCTTGCAGGGCCGCTCTGTGTTGCATGAACCTCTTCTACACTTGAACTTGGCCAAAAGAGCCTATCTTGTATTGTTGTTTGTTGTGTTCATGCTCTTTAGTTTTCTGGCTACGGATTGATTCTGTTTCGGAAAGTTGTATTGCTTGGCGTTACTTTGAGTATTTATCAAAAAAGGACAGTTATATTGGATGCTATATTACAAGTTAATGTGCTGTTTTATTGGTTCGTTATGGTTGTGCAACACAGTCACCTCAACAAGCATGCTAACGAAGCAGACAGGAAATGAAGGGGAGAGAGGAAATATGTAATACATAAAGAGAGAGAAAGAGAGAAAGAAAGATAAAGAGAGATAGGGAGAGAGAAAAATATAGGTACATAGACAGGGGCAGAGACAGAGAAAAAAATAAAAGAGAGAGAAAGAGAGAGTGCGAGAGAGAGAGATTTCTGGTGTGGTCAAATCCCCAGCGTATGGAGCTGGATACTCTCCTAAGGGAAGTGAACCCCATTGCAATTAGCCAGCTAGCAGAAGCTGAAACTAAAGTCTGTGGTTTAATTTGGGATAAATGCAACTATCCCCTCATTAATTATGAGTATAATTAATGAGTGTGCTTTGGTGAGTTGGTGTTTGCTTATTAACCCAATGCTGACCCCTCAGGACTGCAGTAGCCACCAGGACCTGATCCCTGCAGGCTCCTTTCCCTCCCTCCGTCTCTCTCTCCACCTCCTCCTCTCTCTTCATCCTTCCATCAATAAACCCATTCTGGATCCTCCCAGCACTCCCATCCTCCTCTCCTTACTTCTGCACCCACCAGCGCTCTCTCTTTATTTCTCTCTCTCCCAGCTACACTCAATCCCTCTATCACTCTATTTCATTTCACTCCCCCTCCTCTTTACTGAAGTTCTCTCTCTCTCTCCTTCTGTATCTCCACCTGTTCTCTTCATTCCTCTTTCCATCTCTCCCACACCCCATCTTCCTCCCTCTCTGTCTCTCCCCACCTCCATCCCTCGAACTCTCTTTCTCTCCATCCCTCCACCCACCCCCTCTCTCTTCCTCTCTGTGCTCTGTGAGGCTCTAACACTGGTCTTATTAGATTTATTTTGTAGTATTTTTAAATACAGAATATTGTTTTAATTAAGATGTTTTAAGACTCTCTCTCTCGCTCTCCCTCTCCCTCCCTCCCCCTCCTCCTCCTCCACCCCCTCCCTCCCTCCCTAGTCCTCACCTCTGTACGGTGGCCACCAGTTCGAGCTCGCGGCCGCCCTGCACGGTCATCTGCTCGTCTTTCTCGCGCAGGAGCGCCTGGCTCTCCTCCACGCTCCTCTCCAGCTCACTCACGCGCTCCTGCAGTGCCTCTGCCTTCCCACGCACCTCCTCCAGCTGAGAGAGAGGGAGGGAGGGAGAGAGAGAGACAGACAGAGGAAGGGAGAGATAGATAGAGACAGAGAGGGAGGGAGGGAGAGAGAGATAGAGGAGAGAGAGAGAGGGAGAGATAGATAGAGAGAGGGAGGGGGAGAGATAGAGGGAGGGGGAGATATAGAGATAGAGATAGACAGAGAGGGAGGAGGAGGGAGAGAGGCAGAGAGAAAGATGGAGGGAGAAAGACAGAGATGGAAGGAGAGACATGGAGGGGGTGTGGAAGAGAGGGGGAAAAGATGAGTGAACAAAGGAGAAATTAACAGAAAGGAAGAGGTTAAATGATTATAAATAAATAAATAAATAAATATCGTAAACGTGCTAATTACCAACCATTTCGTTCGAAAATTCTTAAAACAACAATGTTTTTTAATACTTTAAAATAACATTTGCTAAATGAACTAAATGAATTTTTATTTTTAAAGGCCAGTTATTTCATGGATCCAGAATACTGTGCATCCTGATAAGGTTACCTTGGCCTTTGGAATTAAAATAGCCCCACATCATCACATACTCTTCACCATACCTAGAGATTGGCATGGGTGTTATTTCAGTTAGCCTATTAGCTGGTTTGATGCTCATTGAGCTCAACGCAAATCAATCCAGCTAATAGGCTAACTGAAATAACACCCATGCCAATCTCTAGGTATGGTGAAGGGTATGTGATGATGTGGGGCTATTTTAATTCCAAAGGCCAAGGTAACTTTATCAGGATGCACAGTATTCTGGATCCATGAAATAACTGGCCTTTAAAAATAAAAATCTGCCTGTCTCTATGGGAATTTAACATAGGGGTGTCAATACTTATGACCCCTGTATTTTAAGGAAGAACATTTATTTATTTATGATACATTATTCATTCACTAAGAAAATTGGTGTCCTTAAAGGTTAGATGTTTTCTCATTTTTCACTTAAGGCATTAAGATCAATTTCCAAAAGATGATTTTATATTCCTCTTTTCAGTCAACTTTAGCATGGGTGCCAACACTTTTGGCCATCACTGTATTCCCAAGCTTTCTCAGGCACATGAATGGTTAGCCCGAGAATTCTCGTCGGCAAATCAAAATTCCACTGGAGCTCCAAGCGGATTTGTACACGCAGCCTTACAACACTGTTTACAGCTCTTCGAGTCATGGTAAAATGTAATTTTTGGTACATAGCTAATTTAGATAAACTTATGGTGTGGGTGCTTCCGTTTCTTTAGGAATCCGCCGTCTTGGTTTGTATAGAAATTAATATTAAGTGACACATACACGTAAGAGGTTGGACATGCGTGACGGTTGGTAATATGTGACGTTATGTGATATTTTTTAATCCAGACATATTTACACCCCATTACAGTTATTACAGAGCCAATTTGGCTTCTACTGACCCCTGCTGGCAAAGTCTACACACACACACGTAATTTCAAGTAAATGGCTCTCCTATTAAATGGTCATTAGAGTATAAAGCAATTAGAAGAACTTGTTGCCACTTATTGTTATGCAACAGCCGTAAACACTGTCTGGTCCACAGATCACTAACTCTCATGCACACGCACACACACACACACACACACAAGCACACGGAAATTGGAGGTGATGGCATGAGAAAGGTTTATGGCTATTTAGTATGAGTAAATCAATATAGGCAGGTCTGTGTCTATGTGTGTGTCTGTGTCTGTGTGTGTTAATGGGCTGTGTGTGTGCTAGGCGTCACCCCATGCAGGTCTGCGGTGTGTGAGTGTGTGTGTGTGTGTGTGTCCTAATACATGTGTAGGCATATAGGCCTATATGAATACATAATGTGGGGAAAGTGTAGGGCTTGTGTGTGTGTGACTATAAGAGTATGGTAGAGGGACAGGGGGAATGAAAAGGGGAGATACACAGAGTGTGCACCGAGGTCCCAATTTGTGTGTGTTTGTGTGTGTGTGTGTGTGTGTGTGTGTATGAAAGAGGGAGATACAGAGTGTGTGCTGATGTTGCTCTAAGGCATGATCTGCCAGGCATGATCCCAGTTTGTGTGTGTGTGTGTGTGTGTGTGTGTGTGTGTGTGTGTGTGTTGGCTCTGCACATTGTCCAGAGAATGCAGTTCTGCCAAATTCAGCTCAAGCGTGAGTGGTGGCATTGCTTTGAGTGTGTGTGCACATACTGTGTATGTGTCCCTACACCTGCTGCGTTTGGCCTACACCATGTTGAGAATGGGCCGGTTTCCCAGGTACTTCTCAAGCATTTGCACAGGCGTGTTTGTCAGTGTGTGTGTGTGTGTGTGTGCGTACATGTTATATTTGCCTACATATGTGTGACATTTACTTGCAGACCTACACATGTGTTTAGTGGTGTGAGTGTGTGTGTGTGTGTGTGTGTGTGTGTGTGTGTGTGTGTGTGTGTATGTGTCCGTATCCCTGCTGGGTTAGGCCTACTGTACACCATGTTGAGAATGGGCAGGTGTCCCAGGTAATTCTCAACCGTGTGCACAGAGAGTGTGTCTATAATGTATGTTGGTAGGCCTGTGTGTTGTGTGTGTCTGTGACTGAGTGAGGAATGAGTGAGTGTGTTCATGGGCTGTGTGTGTGATTTGAGTTGTCCCATGCAGGAGTGTGTATGCGAGGGCAGTGTCTCTGTGTGTGTTTGAATGTGTGAATGCATGTGTGTGTGTGAGTGTGAATGTGTGTGTGTGAATGCATGCGTGTGTGTGTGTGAATGTGAAGGCATTGTGTGTGTGTGTGTGTGTGTGCGTGCGTTTGTGCATGCGCGCCTGCATGTGTGTGTGTGTGTGAATGTGTGTGTGTGAAGGCATTGTGTGTGTGTGTGTGTGTGTGTGCGTGCGTTTGTGCATGCGCGCCTGCATGTGTGTGTGTGTGTGTGTGTGTGTGTGTACCTGCTGGGCTTGGCTCTGCACTTCGTCGAGCGAGGGCAGGTCTGCCAGGTACTTCTCCAGCGTCTCGATGCGCTGTTGCTTCTCCAGATTCTGCTCCTGCTCACGCTGACACTTCTTCTTCAGGCTGCTGATGTAGCGGTCTCGCGTCTTCATCTGGACACACACACACACACACACACACACACACAATAACAATACTATATTAGTGGTATTCAAAATCAATGAGGCACCCTGCTGACGCATGACTGCACTGCAACCTACAGCAACAATCACATAGTGAAATTTGCTGACGACACAACTCTGGTGGGTCTCATCACCAAGGGCGACGAGACTCAATACAGGTTGGAGGTCGACCATCTGACCACGTGGTGCAGGGACAACAACCTCCTGCTGAACGTCAGCAAGACCAAAGAGATTGTTGTTGACTTCCGGAGAGGTCACACCCAACACCTGCCACTGACCATCGACGGTGCTGTGGTGGAGAGAGCGAGCAGCACCAAATTCCTGGGGGTGCACATCAGTGAAGACCTCTCCTGGACCACCAACACAGCATCACTGGCGAAGAGAGCTCAGCGCCGCCTGTACTTCCTGCGGAAACTCAGGCGAGCAAGTGCTCCACCAGCCATCATGACCACATTCTACCGAGGCACCATTGAGAGCATCCTCTCCAGCTGTATCGCTGTGTGGGGCGGAAGCTGCACTGAATACAACAGGAAAGCCCTGCAGCGCATAGTGAACACAGCTGGAAGGATTATTGGTGCTTCACTCCCCTCCCTGAAGGACATTTACACCACCCACCTCACCCGCAAGGCGACCAAAATTGTGAGTGATGCAAGTCACCCCGCTCACAATCTGTTTGATCTACTGCCCTCTGGGAAGAGGTACAGAAGCCTGCGCTCCCGCACTACCAGACTCACCAACAGCTTCATACACCAAGCTGTTAGGATGCTGAACTCTCTCCCTCCTCTCCCCCCTCCACCCTCAGCTACATAACATCCTGGACATTGGACCCACAAATGGCCGCCTGCACCACTCCACTTGCACACTTGTACACTTTGCAACTTGTTGTTGTTGTCCTGGAAACACAACACTTCTGCTGCTCTTACATAACTTGCACCACTATGCCACTTTATTTCTTACTTAGGTCAAACAGAACTACCTCAGCCTCTTATTGGCCTGACTTTGCACTAGTATTTTATTTTATTGACTGTCTATGCACAATTTCAACCAAATTTTGCTGCTCTTATTTTTTCATTATATGTGCCCTCTTATTTACTTATTTACTTACTTTTTTGTTTACTTGAATGTTATGTTTGTCTGTGGACTTAAAATTGTTAAAATATGTCTTGTCTCCACCGTGGGATAGTGAGAAACGTAATTTCGATCTCTTTGTATGTCTGGAACATGTGAAGAAATTGACAATAAAGCTGACTTTGACTTTGACTTTGACTTTGATCTCTAACTGAGGCAGTGTTCAGTACCTGAAACACACACACACACACACACACACACACACACACACACACACCTTCTCCTCCAGCTTCTTGATGTCCTCTGTGTACTTCCGCGTGTTCTGCCGCAGGAACTCGTTGAGGTGGAGCACCTCGAGCTCAGCGGTGGCCAGGCGCCGGCCCATATCCGCCGCGTCCGTTCCCGCCCCGCACAGCGGGCTCAGGCGCTCCAGCGCCGCTACCGAGGACATCGGCGACACGGCCGCCGGCTGCTGCTGCTGGGCCACAGGGCTGCCCTCGCATACACACTCCTGCATGGGGAGAGAGACGCCACACACACACACACACACACACACACACACACACACACAGAGCGGGAGAACAATCAGAGGGTGGCGGTTTGTTGGAATAGTTGGAATAGAGCGAATAGAGGTGAAAGCATTCTGTAGGATTAAATACAACTTTGCAGAGCCTATATTTCTAAGTTATAATTAATTAATAATACAAATATGTGCGCACACACACATACACACACACAAACAAACAAAACGGAAGCCTAAAGGTCAATTCACAGTAACACAAACATTCTTAGGTCTGAACTGGCCTCAGGAGCCCCTCTGCAGCATCCATCTTAAAAAGCCTGACCTCTGTCACAGCAATGGGAGCCCTAGCAGTTTTGTCCGTGCTGGCTTTACCTTGGGTTTGAGGAAGTAGGGCTCCTCACAGCGCCCCCTCTGGTTGTGGAGGACATGCTGCGCTCTCAGCTCATTCTCCCGTATTCTGGCGTGCAGCTGCAGGATCTGCTGCTTTTGTCTGGAAAGAGGCGCCAACGCACGCGCGCACACACACACACAAACACACACACAGAAGCACACACACACACACACAAAGCATGATTATACTGGACTGTCTCAGCAAGGTCACACAACACAAAGCTCAGTTTGAAGGAACTCTCTTCACAACCTCTTATATGCCTTCCTTTTGGGTTTCAAGGCCAGTTACGATCACAAGAACCTAGCAACAGGACAAAAGTGCTGCCCTATGAAAAGACTCGTCCATACCACAGAATGAGATCTCATCAGGCAAACATGCATTGACAAAATTGCAATGTTTCCCATTCTCTTACTCCATAGAAACCCATTAGCTAGCCTATACATATAGTACATACAACTCAACATTTTTGCAGGCAGGGGTTTGCCTCCCATTCATGAGTTCATCAAGAGAACAGCTGGGGACGGAATTTTAAATGATGAGAAATGCTTCAGCTCTTAGCACATGATGCTACTGAGCCACGTTGGGTGATGAACAGTGGTGGTGTGTAGACATAGGCAATGGAAAAGTTTACAGCATCAAAGCTATTACTGCTGAGGTAGTGAGACTAGTTTAGCCTGGCCACAGTGCCACCTGGTGGACAATTTGCGCAGATGCTCCATCACTTCAAAACCTGCCACCTGCATCCTAAAAATCCTTGTTGAATAAATAGGTATTATTTTGAAAAATACCACCTTTGCTTTGCTTGGAAAGAGATACAACACACTTAAGGAAACATTCATTCCAGGCCAGCCATTATGGGGTAAATTAGATACTAAATTACTTTTTTTATTCCCTCAACAAGGCAATGCTTCAGAATGGAGACAAATGGTGAAGTAGTATAGTGAAGGGTTGTTAAGTTGGGCAGATAGAGCTGAGCTGCGCTGAGGCTGACTGTGGGGCGGTGGTGTGTGGGGAGTGGGGGGCGGTGGGGAGTGGAGGGCGGTGGTGTGTGGGGAGTGGGGGGCGGTGGTGTGTGGGGAGTGGGGGGCTGTGGAAGCTGATTGAGTGGCATCTGTAAGAGCTCCTGCAACATTAGCAGGGCTGGAAAGGTCTACCCACAGATCCCACTAAAAGCCAGCATGGCCTTTCATGTGTAATCCTCTAGGGTGGGATGGATGTGTGTGTGTGTGTGTGTGTGTGTGTGTGTGTGTGTGTGTGTGTCTGTGTGTGTGTGTGTGTGTCTGTATGTCCTGACTGGCTGATGTCAGGTGTGTGTCCTTTCATCATGTGTGTTTGTTGTTGTGTTTATGTGTATACACGGGAGACTGTAACACATGCAGAGTTTCATGCAGTTCACTCTGCATGTTTGTAGGCTCTAGTGTACTAACTGGTCTCTCTCCCAGAGGAACACATGCTTCGTCTGCTTCCCCTCACACAGAGCACCGTCCCCTTCCCCTGTGTCTCTCTCTCTCTGTGTGTGCAGCTCTGTGTTTGGAAGCCAGTGTCCAGACGCAGTGGAGAATGCCGCTGTAAAAATGGCTGCTGAAGGTCACCATCACTGCCATGTCACGTGTGCATGTGCACACATACACAGACACGCACGCACACACACACACACACGCCCAAGCACTTTTACTTGTCACACCCACAGATGTACACACACATACAAATACATGGAATCTCAGGCACTTCTCCATAGTCTTTCCCTCATCTACCAAACCACAGCACACACAGACGTGTGCACACACACACACACACACACACACACACACACACACACACACACACACACACACACACACACACACACACACACACACACACACACACACACACACACACACACACACACACACCCACATTTTTATAGACATACAGAATGAACAAGAGGTGAGGGAAAGGGAAGGTGAGTCACAGAGGGGGAGAGAGAGTTCAAGAGGGAAGGAGAGGCTGAGTTGGGAATGGACACTACAGGACACTACAGGGCTTGACAAATCATCAGAATGCATGAGGAAGGGAGGGCAGCAGGAGACTCCCTGGAGGAGAGAGAGAGAGAGAGAGAGAGAGAGAGAAAGAAATAAAGAAAAAAAGAAGAAAGAAAGAAAGAAAGAAAGAAAGAGAGAGAGAGAGAGAGAAAAAAGAAAGAGAGAGAGAAAGAAAAAAAGAAAGAGACAGAAAGAAATGGGAGGCTTTGTGAAAGAGGGGATGGGGGTGATGGAGAAAGAGAAGGATGCGAGAGAGAATGATTGATGGGAGATGGAGTGAGAGGAAGCATGCGGGAGGACGTGAAGAGGGTTCTCACCTGTCAATCTCCAGCTCTCTCTGCCTGAGCAGCCCTTCTTTGATCTTCACCAGCGTGTTGACAGGCAACGCAGCACCCCCTAGCATCTGAAAACACAAAGACCAGCCAACCAGAGTCAATAGACCCTTTCAACAAGGTAAACACAAACAATGCTTGAACATTCTATTTGGGCCCCAATCTACTTCCTCTGCATTAAGATAACATTATGGAATGTTAAAAAGGAAGTCTTGTGGTGCCAACTATGATGCTGATAATGGAACTCTCTTGAAAGGGTCCATACAACACAGTACAATACAGTACAGATGTGCGGTCTTCAATGCATCACACCAACACACATGAACACAGCACTTTCCCCATTCCAAAAACGCACTTGCACATCAAGTCACCGTGTAACTGGAAACTTTGACGATGGGAAACGGGAGATTAAAATGATCTGTGAAGGAAGTAAGAAATTTCTTCCGTCCGATCCTTATCATTATCCATTACCATCATTATGACGGTAAAAAATAGCAGAGCAGATTTTAGAGTATTGATACTGTTCTTGAAATCTCCGTCCAAATCCATCACACCAGGAATCTGTATAGCAGGGCAACTGAGGGGATCGTAATTGGGTCAGTGGCTAAAACACAGGTGTCTATTCTCAGAAGAATGCCCCCTTATCTAGGAGTTTCCGCTGGACTCTTATGTCTGCATAACTTAGATTTTTTTTAGTGTGTTTGTGTGTGTGTGAGAGAGAGAGAGTGTGGTTGTGTGAGTGATTGTATATATGTGTGTGTGTGTGTGTGTGTGTGAGAGTGATTGTGATTGTGTGTGTGTGCATGTGAGAGAGAGAGAGAGATAGAGAGAGTGTGTGTGTGTGTGAGTGTGGGTGCATGTGGTACTGAGAACCTAATCTCATATGCCTTGTTAGTTGGAAGGTGCCGGAAGCTTGGTGTGTGGAGCTGTCAATGAGGTCATGCCTTCGCCTATGAGGTTGACCTCTCATTGTTTCTAACCACACACACACACACACACACACACACACACACAGCTCTGGAGGACTAATGGTAGTTAGTTTAGTTAGCCAGTGGGATTGTTATTGTCTTGCAAATAGATATGCAGCCAGCACTGTCTAGAGTGGAGACACACACACATACAGAGTTTTATTTGTCCTTCTTCTAACTTGTCCCTCTTTAAAATAGCTGAGAGCTTTCCAGAGAAGTCAGCCAAGTTGCTCAGAGTTCAGCAGCCAAAAACTCTGGGGCGATGATTGATGTCAAGACCGAGGGCACAAACAATACACAAACAATATGGAAACACACACACACACACGCAAATGTTTTTTGCCTTCATATAAACGTGACCAGTGGAATGCCTCTCCTACAAACTTTAGTGCTGGGCTTTCACACACACACACACAAAAACAACCGTAATGACAGGAACCAGGCGCTCTAGACCCCAGCAGGTCACAAAGCCCACTTCACATACCTGACGGGGTTTTGTGTGTGTGTGTGTGTGTGTGTGGGTGTGTGTGTGTACGTGTTTGGGTTGGTGGCTATTTTTACCTCTGCAGTCACCAGTGTAGCTCTGCAGTCTGACTGTGCACAACAGGAGAGCCACATCTCCATCTGAGCCCCGTGGCGTCGGCAGTAAAGCCCATAAGAGGTCCGGATGCTGGCCAGACTCAGGTCAAAACAGGCCACGGGGATTAATGTTATTTACTAGTATAAGTGTATATGTATATATACTCTTTTGATCCCGTGAGGGAAATTTGGTCTCTGCATTTATCCCAATCCGTGAATTAGTGAAACACACTCAGCACACAGTGAACACACAGTGAGGTGAAGCACACACTAATCCCGGCGCAGTGAGCTGCCTGCTACAAGAGCGGCGCTCAGGGAGCAGTGAGGAGTTAGGTGCCTTGCTCAAGGGCACTTCAGCCATTCCTACTGGTCGGGGTTCGAACCGGCAACCCTCCAGTTACAAGTCCGAAGCGCTAACCAGTAGGCCACGGCTGCCCCCTACTACGACTCTTAATGGCTCTCCCATCACTAGATGCATATGATACATTACAACAATCTAGTCTATATAGGGGCAGAAATAGGTGTGTAAAACATATGGACAAAGGGGTTGTGTGTGTGTGTGTGTGTGTGAATGAATGAGTATATGTATGTATGTATGTATGTATGTATGTATGTATGAGAGTGTGTGCCTGTGTGCGCGTGTGTGAATGAGTGAGTGAGTGTATGTATGTGTGTGTGTGTGTGTGTGTGTGTGTGTGTGCGTGCGTGCGTGCCTGTGTGTGTGCGTGCGTGCGTGCATACTTGTCCATACATGTGTGTGTGTGTGTGTGTGTGTGTGTGTGTGTGTGTGTGTGTGTGTGTGTGTGTGCCTGTGTGTGTGTGTGTGTGTCCATACGTGTGTGTGTGTGTGTGTGTGTGTGTGTGTGCGTGCGTGCGTGCGTGCGTCCATACGTGTGTGTGTGTGTGTGTGTGTGTGTGTGTCCATACATGTGTGTGTGTGTGTGTGTGTGTGTGTGTGTGTGTGTGTGTGTGTGTGTGTCCATACATGTGTGTGAGATCACCCTCTCACTGGCACTCTCCTTGCAGCGACTGGAGTGAAACACTGTTCTGTTCTGGGCACTATTGAAGATTCTGACTAACAGGCCTCCGCAGCTCTTACATCAGAGGCTGTTTCGTAAGCTAGTGCACAGCTAACCAGCTTTAGCTCCACGATCATACAGAGGAGCACAGTGCACCGGACAACTGCCTCATCAGGCCTGCTGGCAAGCCCAGAGGGGAAAAACACAGTGTGCTACACTTCAAAGAGGCAGCAACAAGCTAAGTAAAGACTGGGGGATATGACTCAGAAAAAAGAGAACAGAGAGAAAGAGGAGAGAGAGAGAGAGAAGAGAACAGAAAGATGGCTGGGATAGAGAGAGAAGGGAGAGAGAGAGAGACAGCAGGGTGCAAGAAAGACGACAAGGACTTTGTGTCTCCACGTATGCCAGGGATCCAGATTAATCCTCCAGTGCAAAGAGAGAGGGGACATAGCTGCCATTCCCGTCCAGTTAATGGACACTCTCGCTGCGGCCTTTTAACACCTGAAAAATACTTCAACCACATGTATGGGACCCTGCTGGGACGGTATTACTGAAGTCTCTCAGTCACACACACTAACACACACACACTAACACACACACACACACACACACCTCCAATTGATACACAGACATGGGGACATTTCCAGAACGGCCTTTAAATACCTAGAAAATTCCGCCAACAACATACTTGACCCTGCTCTACTTTCTGTTGGTAAAGCCCACACACACACACTCCCATCCTGCCCATCACACACACACTCCCTCCCTGCCCATCACACACACTCCCTCCCAGCCCATCACACACACACATACACACACTCCCTCCCAGCCCATCACACACACACACACACACTCCCTCCCTGCCCATCACACACACACACACACTCCCTCCCTGCCCATCACACACACACACACACACACTCCCTCCCTGCCCATCACACACACACACACACTCCCTCCCTGCCCATCACACACACACACTCCCTCCCTGTCCATCACACACAAACCTGAATATTTACAGATGTGGCTTTTAAACTACTTCATCTGCATTTTTGACCCAGCACTACGGTTATTGCTGAAGCCTCTCCATCACACCACACACACACACACAGACACACACACACACACACACTTTGCCTGTTTCCCCAGAGACGAGAGGTTCCCATCCTCCTCTCATCCCTTGTTATTGCTCCAATGCTTTGTATAAATATCCAGGAGCCCTCCACGGCATTAACAAACATGGCCGCCCAGACCACTTCACCGCTAAAGAGCAGCTGGCCACTCTACAGGTGCTTACGCATGCAAATGTTACTGGCCACTCACGCCTGAGCCTGACAACCACAACCAGGGTCACGGCTAAACTTAGCGCCAGTCGTAAAATGCTCACCTGGAAGAGATTTGTGCGTGCCCGAAACTAGCATTACATTAGACCAGATTTTAAAACCACAAGAGACTGATATTCCTGCATATTATCGGCACCTGGGATCCGAAAACGGCCAGTGCAAAGAGATGCTGTCTTAAAATTATTTTTTACTCATCTTAAAACCACATTAAAGCTGCAGTTGGCAAGATTTTTCTGATGATATTCACTGAAACCAACACTATGCTCCGACAGAACAACATAAATCAGCCGGTTTTAGAAAAAAACCCCGCACCTCTACCTCCACCTAGAGCCTGTTATTTGTTTTGCAAAAATCCACAGCTCCCGGTTCTTCTGGTCCAATTGGAGCAGGGCTGTGTGAGATCTGACTGTCAATCACAGTCTGGTGCGCACTGACGAGCGCAAACTTAATGAGAGTTATTATTATTAAGATCTAATGTGGTCTGTGGTGCTCAATCTGAAGCAACAATTTTCTCAGTGTCCCTCGACAACAGATGATGACCAGAATCTGGATGGATGACAAAGTGAACCATGTTATGCTATATTTCAGCAATATTGGCATCTCTTCTTTCGACATATTTATCAAAGCAGCTAGCTGAATTATTCAGAGGTCTAAACGAATAAAAGACTATCTCCATGTTGAAAGCCTCCTTGTTACTGCTGATGTGTATGAGTACCATTTAGTGCGAGTGTGTGTGTGTGTGTGTGTGTATGTGGCTAGCATGGTGACAAGGCCCTGCCGTACTTTTCTTTTTTAGACGTTCATCTGTCCTCAGGACACACACGGCTTCAGATGCCATCCATGCCAGTGTCAGTATGTATGGGTGTGTCCATAGAGCAGAAACACACACACACACACACACACACGGAGAGTACCGAACAGTTGTTGTACATGCCGGTCCCATACATCATATAGTGCTGATGGATGCAACGGCAGAAATGTCAACTCTTTTAATTTAGATGCTAAAACCACCCCCAGAGATAATCTGTGTGGTTGTAACACTGTCTCTCTCTCTCTCTCTCTCACACACACACGCACACACGCACGCACGCACGCTCGCATGGGCACACACACAAGATTTTTCTCTGTCACTGCCTCTTCTGCCACTTTCACAATCACAGACTTAAAAGCATAAATTGTAACACACACACACACACACACACACACACACACACACACACACACACACACACACACTTCTCTTTGACTCTTTCTAACCATCACCATCAGTGTCACCCATTTGACAGGCAGCAGGTCACTTGTCTTGTTAAGTGATCGCTGCATGAGCTGGTGCTTAAATACTCCCTCACTGAAGTCTCCAGTGGCTCGCTGCTAATCCCAGTGAATGGCCTGTCTGCATATGAAGAATCTGCTCCTCTTAGTCTTGTATTACACACACACATAGCCACTGGAGACAGAGAATAATCTTGTAAGAGCAAGCTGAAGTGTGTGCCTGCTACACTGAGTCTTTTATTACTCTCTCTCTCTCTCACACACACACACACACACACACACACACACACACACACACACACACACACACACACACACTTTAGCCAGGGATTCTTGTAAGAGCAAGCTGTGTTAACATGACAGGGCCACAGTCAGGGTGAGGTTTGCGTTGTCACCTTCAGGCTGTCAGCACGCTACAGCAAGATGTTATGGTTGCTAAGGCTGCTGTGGCTAACAGGTAGGTGTGTTTATGGCTACAGAGAGGGCAAAGCACAACAGCTGCGGCTCCACACTTAACCAGGAATAACAGTGCACACAAGGCTAACGGCTAACCAGCTAATGGCTAACCACGCCACACAGATGTAGCAGAGATACAGAAAGAGGATAACATTTAAGATACCGTGCAGAGGAGACCTTAGCTAGGAATTACCATAATTTCCCAACGATTAATTTAATATGGTATTTAATATGGTATTAATATGGTTTTGTTTCTTTTAACTTGCATAATACACTGTCCTGCAGCTTATACACAATGCGGCTAATACACAGGAAATTACTTGTACTACTGCATCTGTTTATATTTTGTGTCTGACTTCATACCTACACCTGACCAATAACTGGATCAGTGGGATTTATCTGTGTGTTTAGCTCTTTCTATCAGAAATGGTGGTATAGATAGAAAGTATAGGTTAGGCTTACAAAATGTGTTGCTGGCAAAGCCATGCAGTGTGTAGATCCAGGTGCTGCAGCTGGAGATGTGCCTCTCCATGCTCTGTGTGTGTGTGTGAGTGTGTGTGTGTGTGTGTGTGTGTGTGTGTGTGTGTGTGTGTGTGTGTGTGTGTGAGAAAGAGTGAGTGCCTGCAGTGTGTAGGTCCAGGTGCTGCTGGAGATGTGCCTCTCCATGCTCTGTGTGTGTGTGTGTGAGTGTTGTGAGAGAGAGAGAGAGAGAGAGAGAGAGAGAGAGAGAGAGAGAGAGAGAGAGAGAGAGAGAGTGCCTGCAGTGTGTTGGTCCAGGTGATTCTGGAGCTGTGTGAGGCGTGTGCAGAGAGGGTTACTGGGTAACCTATTAAAACAGCAGAGCCATAATGAGCATTCGTTTGTGGCTTAAAATAACATGGCCAGGTTAATGACCAACACACCACAGGGCACTTTGCGTAGGAAGGGTGATACGGTGCAGAAAATAATGCACCTGACCTCTGTGTGTGTGTGTGTGTGTGTGTGTGTGTCTGACTGGGGAAATGAAGTAGCGATAGAACAGAGAGGGGATGAGGGAGAGAGGAAATTTTTGTCATTGTCCCTCTCCATGCTCTGTGTGTGTGTGTGTGTGTGTGTGTGTGTGTGTGTGTGTGTGTGTGTGTGTGTGTGTGTGTGTGTGTGTGTGTGTGAGAGAGTGCCTGTGTGAGATTCTGTCCCGCTTGGTGTGACAGCTTTCAGCCCCACACACACACACACACAACAACTCGCTAATCTCCTGGCACTTCTCAGAATCCCATCACACCTGCCTGCCCCCCCCCCCCCCCTCCCTCCCTCTCTCTCTCCCTCCCTCCCTCTCACTTCAATCTCCTTGGCTGAAACTAGGGTTGCCCATATATTCCTGCCTGATAAATGATGAATGCAGCACTCATCTATATTGCAGGATTCTTCTCAAAATTCCAGAACTCTGTTGCTAGCTGCAAAAGCACAGTGTCACCCAGCTAGGAGCTTTACCACCGATCGGTGGCATCAGAAAAAATATCACTGTTTTGGTTGATTTCTTTTGCATGTTTACAGAGGTTAAACACTGTTTAACTTAAGATTATTCAACACACACACACACACACACACACATGAAAAGGAGACACAGAAAATACAAAATATGGGAAGAAAGAGAGGGATGAGGTGAGTGGTCCGACCTTCATTTTTCTAAAAACATCTGGTGGATTAGTGCTGTGGATGGACAGGTGAGGTTTGAAGGGACGAGGCACCGTGGACATTGAGGTGTGTGTGTGTGTGTGTGTTTGCATGTGCATTTGAGGGCCAGCCAGCTATGGCTCTCAGCTCGACACAGCTACACACAAACACACACTCACAACAACTATGCACATTAACAGCCTATAAACCAGGCACATCTACCCAAAGGTCAAGCTTAACAGTGCTCCTCATACAGTAACAAACAAACCTCAAACACACACAAACACAAACGCACAAGCAAATTATACTCTCACAAACACTCGTTTTGTTGAGCAGATGAGAGGCAATGAGTGCCTTGGTGTGTGAGTGTGTGTGTGTGCGCGCGCCCATGAGAGCATGTGTGTGGTATGGCGGTAATTCATAGTTGTCTGAGTGGCGATACATTAATGGAATGGCCTGTCTGGACACAGATATCAAAGGCAGACTGGAACAGAGGCACATGTTGGGTGCTGGCACACATAGAAAGCTGAGGCTCAAAGGCTTTCAAACATCCTGCTCCATGACACGTGAAAGCCATTCATTACCCTGCTATAGCACTGTCCACACACACACACACACACACACACACACACACACACACACACACACACACACACACACACACACACACACACACACACACACACACACACACACACACACACACACACACACACACACACAGGATTTCCCCTCGAGTGTGATGGGTCAGGTGGATGACCTAACCATACAATCGACCAAATATTGTTCCATTTCTGGAAATAAGTTAGGCTACACGTTGAGACAACAGGGCTTTTTCTCCCCAGTCAACATAACATGAAGCAGTGTCTGCTATCTGCCACATACACTACCATCCATCCCCATTATTACCACTCTTAATAAATGATTGATTAATTGTTCATTACACTTTAGTTAGTATCAAGACAGTATATAACTTATCTTAGTAAGATTTCCTTCTCCTCTATGTGCTCAGATAAACACAGATAAACACACACACTTCTCTCCTGGCATCTAGTGTATTTATGGGTTTGCATAACTGAGTCAGTGAGAGTGGAGGTGATGAGCTTTGAAAAGAGTGTGTTTATGTGTGTGTGTGTGTGTGTTTGTTTTTGTTGGCACAGAGACACACAATGTTTATAGCAGAGGGGCTCGACAGAGCTCACTCAGGTGCCCTTCCTGTCTCCTTCTCTCTCCAGATCTTTTCCCCATCCCTCCTTCTTCTCTTTCCATCACTGTACTCTAATGCTGTCCATCCTTTTTTCCCCTCTTGTCTTCTTCGTCACTCTCTCTCTCTCCCGCTCTTTCTCTCTCTCTCTCTCTAACTAGACCTTCTGCTGAGTAACACTGTTCTTCTTTGTAAATATATCCCCATTGTAACAGGTGTTCGAAACACACTTAACATCTTCCCTCATTCTTCTGCTCTGTGTGTGTGTGTGTGTGTGTGTGTGTGTGTGTGTGTGCATTTGTCTGTTTATCTCTGCCTGGGCTGCAGCCCCTTATAAGGAAGAGGATGATGAGACCCCAAACTTGCAGCTTTCTTCCTCCCCTGCTGCCAAAAAGTCGAGAGAGAAAGAGAGAGAGAGGAGCAGGAAGGAGGGAGACTTTCCCAGAGCGCCTGGGGTTTTCCAGACCTACTGCCCTCCAGACAAACACACAAGCAACTGTCCACCAGCACAAACACACATTCACTGACGCCAGTTGGAAAGAATCACTGATGATGACCAAACAAACACATATTAGTTACACGTTTGTGTTGGCACTTAGTCATATACAGTTGCAAACAAAGCCTACTGCTTAGTTTTTGTCATAATATATCAAACATCCATCTATACACACACACAAACCTACATTGGCAGTGGCACTAATATCAACAGAATATTCAGGTCACTACCAAAGACAAACCACTCACTGAATCTATGAGCTATTCTTGATCTGGCATCCACCACTCTCACCAACCTTTCATATCAGAAAACACACCCACACAGGCCTTCGTTGGAGTTCCTTTACACCTACCAGTGGACCCAACACCTGATTTAGACAGGTCCGGTAAGTAAGCCCTGAGGAACCCCTCAGGCTGTACAGGATTCCAAAAGTGTTAAGGGTCTAAATTAAGACGTAAAGAGTGTCTAAAAAGGACATGAGAACCACAAAAACAAGAAGTAAACAGTACTGTCAACACTTTGCTGGTGTTTCCACTCTCTTCAAGCACTGTCTTACAGCACTGTCTAATTTCCAATGCCTATAAGGCTTGTGCTTCCAGCTGGGATGCTTCTTGGTGAAAGGGATAGAAGGATGTTGTGTTTGCATAACTGCTTCCACTGGACGACTACAGTCCTGTCCAGCTTAGTGGCTTTTTTGTCAGGTAAAGATCTCCTCTGACAAGCTATGTGCTATGTATCCAGCTAAACAAAACACACGCACACACTCCGACCATCCACAAATCATGGGAGGGAGAGAGAAAATGAGGGGATAGTCCCCTCCCATTTATTCTTCACTCATTCTTTTCCTCCCTCTTTAACCAACTCCCTCCCTCCTTTTTTTGCCTCTCTCCACCCCTCTCTCTGATATTTCCCCCCTAACCACCACACAGACTTCACAAGGCTTCCAGAAACCCTGACCAACCAGTTGCGACCAGACCCAGATACAGAGTGCTTCTAGTGGACTCCTGTGAGCCAAATCCTGACGTTCCACACTTCTGTTCCTGGAACCCCCTCAGTCGGCCTAACTCCAACGCCTCTCCGCACAACAGCCAGGTAAGATGGCAGAGGGCACACTGGAAAGCAGCAGGGCACCTGTGGGTACTGTAACAGCAACGGTTGATCAGAACATTCTAGAGTGGAGGCTTTTGATGTGTGGGACAGGGGCAGTTAAGAGTGGGGTTAGAACTCTAGTGCTTTTGGAAAAAGTTAGTTCCAGTAAAATGGACGGCAATTGTGTAACAGTGCTTAATGGCGTAACCAACTCTATTTTTGTGTCGACACTTGGATAGAATGTAATCTATGCAATGGAATATGCCTGATAATTCACAAGTGAGCATCAGCAACATCATCATTATGTAGTGCCAAATATATGTGCGAATGACGGGGGATTACAATTAAGTTCAGATATCAAATGGTAACCAAAGGCACTTCGGTGTAACAGATGTCTAACTGATCCTCGGCATATCCCAAACACACTATCCCCATGTGAAACACAAGTCAGAGATTACAGTTCTGTCTGACTCTAAAAGGCCAAACAAACACTCAACCACCCACACATACGGAGGGACACATACGGTGCATTTGCATTCTCGGTACACTTGAGTGTGTTCTCTTTGCATGCAGTCAAATGAGTTTTGCGGTCAGTACAAAGGATGCCCTGTGAGACAAGTAAAAGGTTAGAACACATCACTGCTGGAGGCAACAGCAGACCATCACGGGACACTCAAACACACATTCATTCACATTCACACACTTCCCCCCCTCACAAACTTGCGCTCTAACACAGCCGGTCCTTATCAAAGCTTAGAGGAGAGCTGCCTTCACTTTGATTGAAAGTTGATGAGACAAAACACTCATTCGATTCAGTGTAGTCTCTAAAGTGCGTATTGATCAAAGACATGCGCAGCTGGCTACACAGTTCTCCTTAGGCACTGGTGGGCATTATGCAAGCTTGGTGGGCAAATATTCCCGCAGTGCAATGACTGAATATCCCTGCCGCCTTCTTAGCCACAGAGAATAATGGAGGTACTGAATATTTCTCTGGAGGTAAATAACTCTCGATGTTATATTCACGGAACCAGGACTACAATCCTTTAAAATATCTATGCGTTTACAACTATGCACAGGAGTATGTACAATTGACAACAAAAGGGCTTTTTACTACCCCATGAAGGTCAACAGGCTTAGACAAGGAGATGATCAAAGACGCCAGCAGTACACCAGCTGATGCCAACGTCAATTAGAGCTGATGAATTTCTGGCATAGTTTTCACTTCATCTTTAACTCCACGGAGCAGGTAGTGGGATTTCCGAAGGGCTGGGCGACTCTTAGCCAGCTGTTCCAGCCTGGCTGGCAGGCGGGCATAGGTGCCCTCTAATGCCCTTGCTTTCAGGGTCAAACGGCCCGACTGCGGACACCCACGCTGTCCATCGCTGCGGCTACCCGCCGCATTGCTTGTGTATGCCCTCATGGAAAGTTGGGCACGGGGGGAGGTGGCCGGTCAGAATCCGTGCTTAGCTTTAGAACAAGTTATTTGCTCAGGATGTTTGCCAACGATGAGGGGAGAGGGGGACAGAGAGAGTTTGAGAGAGAGAGAGAGAGAGAGAGTTTAAGAGAGAGAGATAGGGAGAGAGATAGAGAGAGGGAGGAAGGGAGACCGAGAAAAACATCCAAAGCCTTCCAAGTGTGCAAACACACACAGTTGGGAGTTTGGGAATTTTCTGCGCCAGATTTTTCCTCAGGATTTCCTTCTTCGGTTCGATCCAGTCTTAATTTGACATCGCTCATTTTTTTCCTCCCCCTGTACTCTTCTCTTTTTTTCCCCTCCCTCTCTTGGCAACCCTGGGGATGTTCTCTCTATGATGGAGTGTTGCTGAATTTAGCTGGCCAACAGCCTCGGGAGCACTAAAAACGCATTTCTGCTCGTTCTCTGTCTGTGTGTGTGTGTGTGTGTGTGTGTGTGTGTGTACAAGCGTGCGTGCGTGCAATGCGCTGGTTGGGTTCCGACATCCTCCCCTAAACTGGCCATGTAGGGGCTGGATCTAGCGTGCAAGCCCCCTTCCGCCAAAAAAGTAGTAAGCGAGCAAATTGACCCACTTATCGGTGTCCTAAGGGGGTTAGTGGAAGGGCGCTGTTAATCCCTTCCCCCGTCCAAACACACACACACACACACACACACACACACACACACACACACACACACACACACACACACACATACACACACACACACACACACACACTCCTCTGTGAAAGTAGTTCCTGGTCAGTCCAGAGTTTGCGGCTTGCGGGTGCTGACAAACAAAATCACCAGTCATAATTTGCTGCAGTCATGGTACGCCAGTCGGCTGCTACCCGAGCGGCGTGGCAGACGGGCGCCACTCTCGAGTCCGAGGCCGTTTGTCAGTCACTCGACGCGGCCCCTGGGGGACCATGGAGATTCACTGCCAGAGTAAGACATGGGGAAGGCATGGCAGGATTTTATAGGAGTAGCTAAGTGCATACACAGAGTAGATCAAGACCTGCTTTACAGAACACACTAACTAGAGCAGTGTTTCTCAAAATGTGGTCCGGGGACCACTGGTGGTCCGCAAGCTATCCCAAGTGGTCAGCGAGCAGACGTGGTAAAATATAATATAGATGAGTTGTTTGCGATATTGAACCAACTTGTATGCAAATCCAAACAGTTCTGCAACACTGCCTATGTAAGCTATGCCAGTTTAAATCATATGAATAATCTGACACAATAAGCAAGGTGGTTCAGTGAGTAGGGTCTATTGTGTTATATACTGTTAAAGTAAGTCTACTCTTTTTTTTTTTTTTAGCAAGGTGGTCTGTGAGTTTTTTTTTTTTATTGGTTAAGTGGTCCTTGGTCTGAAAAAGTTTGAGAAACACTGATTTCTAGAGTAATCACAGGTTGCCGTCAAGCCTTTTCCTCTCTCTTCAACCCAACAGGCAGGTTGTGATTAAATCACATAAAAACTTGCAAAGTGCAGCTTTCTTGCCCCCCCTCTCTCTCCTGCTCGCTCGGAGTGTGCCAATTCATATGCCCTGTGCGGCAGCTTTTTAATAAAACTGGGATGGAGACTGGACATATGATGGCATAAAAGCCCACTTCCCGTGGCGACGAATCGGATCATGGCCAGTCTCTCTTTTGAGACGCATCAAAGATTATTATGGGCTGGAGCCATCTCCTTCTTGGCACAGCTCAGGGACAGCTTGGAGCTGGTGACAGACGAATTAGCAGGTTTTACAGCAGAGCAGTCACCACCCCTCACATAAACACACACAAACACACACACACACACAGACAGAGAGACATAAACACACGCACACACACAAACACACAAAAAGACATTCTCTCTCCCTCTCTTATCCCTCGCTTCTCTCCTCCGCTGTGGGGGGTGACAGGAGGGCTGGCTGGGGTTGAAAGGGAGTTTGACCTCTCTGAGATAGGCAAAGGTCATCCCTAAGAATAACCGCTGGCGCGTCGGCGGAGGCGCCTGATAAGCGGCTGTCAGCAGGCTCATCTGAGTGTGTGTGTGTGTGATGGCGCCATGTCCCTCGCCCTGTACTACTGCTAAAAAACAGCCATGGGAACACCATAGTGGGTCCATCAGTCTGCCTCCAAGGCTTAAGGCCAGGAGTGACTCACCTGTCACTCAAACTAAAGGCATTATAACATCTTTAATTGTTGTCTTAATCTTCATCTTTAATTGTACAAGGGTAAGAAGACACGCAGAACCCCGAACAGGTCTTCTCTTTCCCACCCTGGATATCAAGCAGCAAATAAACGCCAAAGCAGAAGTAATGATAAAACAATCACAGCAAGAAATGTTACCAAACAACCAAGACCGTATAAATAAACTCATAACATCAGGGATTTTGATCATTTTTCAATCCTGCTGAGAACCTGCCGTAGCGCTAGTTTCACTTCCAGCTAAAAACAAGATTGCTGAAGTCTCAGTAAACAAACTCTCGATTTACAAGGCAAAAGTACTGAATGTTCACTGCTGAGCTTTCAGCTAGTCTCTCGGTCTGCTCACAGCCCTCCTCTGAATCACACACAAAATCAAACAATTCAGAGTGCAGTAAAAAGAGTCAAAAAAAAAAAAAAGAAAAATACACACAGGCCCAGCCTTAGTGCTTGAAAAAAAAAAAAAGGTTTGCTTTTCAGACACACTTCAACACTGCGAGTTCACGGTTGCTGCTGATGAAGGGTTGAGCGAAAATCAGAACGGTGGTGGGGGGGGGGGTCCTCCCACCTCTCATAGGCCAAATTCCTTTCATCAGTTGCATATGTCACTTTGACTGTCTGCCCTTGAGGTGACGAGCTTCACAGAAACACGTTGGCAATGGGGCACGACCACCAGCAACTTCTCCAGTTCACCTATTGACAGTGAAACACATCTAGAATCACAGGGTCCAAGCCTGCATTGATCAGACTAAATCACAGGTTCAAAGCCTGCACTGATGAGACTGAATCACAGGTTCAAAGCCTGCACTGATGAGACTGAATCGCAGGGTCCAAGCCTGCACTGATGAGACTGAATCACAGGGTCCAAGCCTGCACTGATGAGAATGCATGGCTCTGTGTGCACTGTGTGGGTGGTGAATGATGAGCGGGTTTATAACAGGGGTCTCAAACTCCCGGCCCGCGACCTATGTCAAAATAATAATGTAATCTGGCCCTTGAGGGTATTTTTAATTGCAACAAACAACGGTACTGATTAAAGTAGACGATAGATCCAAGTACGGTGACAATTCTCAGTTGTACTCTCCTCCACTATTTGCTAGACATCCAGAGCTTGATTCAAACCTAAAATCGCTGCACAAAGTTTTCAGGAAATACTTGTATTAAGCTACACGCGGGAAACACGAAGACGTGCATTTGTAATGACGCGGAAGCGATGCAGGCCATAGTTTTGCACAAATTGAAGCAGAAATAGGCCTACACCAAATGTTCACGTGTGATGAAGTCTTGGGTAGGCTATGTTATTCACCTTTTCTGATTCTGAAGGAGAATATTCTTTTTGGAGATTATGATCGATCGTCTATTGACAGTTAGTCACGGTGCGTCTGTGAATGGAGGTGTGTCTTTGCGTGTATAGCCTACGACGGTGTCCACCAAGCATACCATGCTTATTTCGACCCTCTGCCCAACATAGCTTGGAGGTTGCAGTGGTAATCGTGATGATAGTGGTAATGGACGTGGTACAGACAGCAGGGGTAGTAGAAATAGGGCTCTGAAGAACTACAAAGTCAACCGCGATAGGAACTGATTTGACCAGGATACTTTATTGTAGGCCTTGTGGTTATGGGCTAGTAATAGTTTACTATTGTTGGTATACATCTTATATGTTTTCCTGTTATGTGGGTAATATGACAAAAAAGGAAGTAATATGTTCATCCAGTATTTACTGAAAGGTGCATAATTTGAGGGGCTTGCCATCCAGTGGCAAATTAGATGGGTAAATTTACCCCCTTCATAAACTTTTGTTTATACACAAAGATTTTTACATTTACAGTAGGACTTTATCTCTGACCACTTTCAAGCCATGGCCTTTTGACATTTTGATATAAAAATCCAATGGTGTTGCTTTCTTAACCCTGACACCTAGTTTGTAAGGTTTAAAATAGTTTATTTTCATTTGGTGTGAAACACACACACATAGGCCTACCTGTTTTTATGCTTTTTTGTTTGTTTTTATAATTTGTATTAACATTTATTTAATCATTATTTTATTTATAAGCTAAGGTTGCTAGCACAGGTGTCTAAAAATAGATAAAAAAGACTTTCAGCACTTTCTGTTTGTAGTTTTGTGTTTAAAAATACATTTGAAAACAATATTGCATTTTAGGAAATAGCCGTTCTTTTTTTGTATTATTCTTTAACACTGACGTGGCCCTCCAATCAGATGACATTGGCAGAAGTGGCCCCCAGCTCATTTGAGTTTGAGACCCCTGGTTTATAAAGAACAGCAATGACGAGGGAAACTGTCAACGGCTTGAGAGGATATTTTGTGTGTTATTCTTGTTTGTTTGTTTTTGTTTGTGTGATTCTTCTCCACTTATACACCTTCTCTGCTGCTCCTTCCACCAGCTCTACCCACGGAGCGACTGGTCACCTCCTGTCCACCACTAGTCCCATCCTGTCCGATTGACCTCACGCCATCACGCCGCCTCCAGTCACTTCCTCTCCACCAAAACACTAGTTGGCGCTCCTCCCACTTAGCCCTCTTTTCTTTTATTCTCTTCACATCTCTCCATCTTTCCCTCTCTCTCTCTCTCTCCCGCTCTACTAATATCAAGTCACAACAGCCCCCCCTCCTCCCTGCACCCCCCATCACAGAGAAAACTTTGCCTGCCCCCATCTCACCACAACCCCCCTCACCCCACCCCTTTCACTGGCCAGCTGCCCATCTCCACCAATCAGGCATGGAGAAAGTGAGTCACATGACGCGCAACGCCATCCGCCGGGCGTCCACCATGGAGATCCCCCCGCACGCCAAGCGCAACATGCAGGAGCTCTTCGTCAACTTCTGTCTCATCCTCATCTGCCTTCTCCTCATCTACATTATCGTCCTATTGATGTGAGAGGGGGGGTGGGGGCGGGACAGGGGGCTCCCAACTGGCCAATGGGGGACTGGGATTACCAGAACTGTGAAAGGGGTTGGCCAATTGAATTGGATGATTGAGAAGGGTGCTGGAGTTAGATGATGATGCAACATGGCTGCTTCTTGTAGTTGGTAGCACCTAAGCTGTATTTTAGCACTTGTAGTTACTTATGTAGCTAATATACACGGCTTTTGTTCTAGTTCTTGCAGCTATTTTTTTTTTTTTGTCAACAAAAATTGCCTCTATGTTAATGTTGATAGGAATGTTCTATGTGCTAACATGAACTGAAGACACATGTGTTCACTGCTACAGCTAAAGCTTGTACACAGTTGACAGACAGGAGAGAACTGGGTTCAGTGTGTTCTGTGTTCAGCACTACACTTGGACAGCAGTGGTAGTTGAGGACCTCTGGCTCCAATGTAGCATCTAATCTCACACACACACACACACACACACACACACACACACACACACACACACACACACACACACACACACACACACACACACACACACACACACACACACACACACACACACACACACACACACACACACACACACGCCGAAATGGGCAGCTGAATACACGTGTGTGTGTTTTGATTACAGTCACTTCACCACTGCTTACTTGCTGCATGTCACCACTGAGGCACTCTGTGTATGGGACTCTAATGTCACTCTACCATACTGCATTCACAGACACACACTCAAAAGCTGTGCAATAAACCTAAACTACTTTGACCACCTAGTTGTTGTATTATGTTGTGTGTGTGTGTGCGATTGTGTGGTTTTACCTACAGACACTTTGGATTGTTTTTGTGTGTGTGTGTGTGTTCACAAGTTCACTTCCTCTCGATACTAACCGTTTCATGAATAAACCAGCCACAGCAGACTAACATGCTTCCAAGTGCACCAATGTTCACCGACAGCCTTCACATAAACCTGTGTCAACTGATACACTCTTTGACCAAACAGTCCTCAGTTGACGAGGGTCAACTGACCCAAGAAACATAATTCTTTGATTTTAAGAGAATACAGGGAAAGTAGAGGGTTCATGTCAGGGCAGTGTGACTGTGCCCTCATTGGTTCCCTGTCTTGTCTGTCACATGTAGCAGCAGCCTATGAACTGCAACAGAGAGGATGGTATTGACCGCCCTTCCGTGAATCGACCAATCACCAACTCTTCCTGCCAGTAGTCTTGACTGTGGAGGCCTGCTTCAAGCTATCTGACCACCACCACTCTTCCACAACACTCCTCCTGCTACTGCTACTGCTGCTGCTACACGAAACCTCGTCTAACCTCGTCTCGCCCGAGATCTCGTCAGCCAGCCATCTTGCAACCATCCCCTGCAACCTTCCTCGGAGCCATGGATCTGGTGAACAACCGTGGGCTGAACCTCATGCTCAACTTCCTGCTCATCGTGGTGGTGCTACTTCTCATGCTAATCTTGGTCAGACTCATGTGACGTGCCCCAGCCAATCAGATCATGACGTAATGTGTGGGGCAGGTAGCGAGATGGGCGGTGAGGAGGTAGATTGGTTATGTAGAGGGTGCAACCTAATCAAGATCATTTCTCTTTCTTTATTCTCCTACTTTCCCCTCAATCATTCGACCACTAACAATTTGTGATATTGGGTCATTCCATCCTAACACTGAATAAATTGGGTATTTAAAAAAAAAAAACATTCTCCAGACCAGATCAAGAACACAAATCTTGCCATGACAGCCATACAATTAATAGTATATTGACATTTCCATGTTATGCATTGGTTAAATTAATTTCCAAATACATCTTAGAATACAAATCATTAAAATCTAGTCACACCTCACTTCTAAGTGGAAGAGTCAGCAATCTTATCCTACAGACGTACTGCCCTCTACTGGTAGACTAAGGAAAGCAAAAGCAAAAGGCCAGAATCCTCCCCTGTATCAGTCTGTAGTGGTGGCAAGGTTTTAGGCCGAGGAGATCATTGTATAGGAAAGGAGGGAGAATGAGAAGCATGCTACACCAAAGATTACACTGGGAGGGCTGTGAATGATGGAAATAGGAAACCTCTCTTAACTATAGCAATTGATGGAATGTGCTAGTTTGACAAATTCTTCTTAGGCACGCATCCTACGAGTGTGAGTGGGTGCTTTGAGTGTATTGGGGGATTTGGATTTGTATAGCGTCTGAGAGAAAGAAACGAAATGAAACTAAACTGTGTGTGAGTGTGATGCGAGAGACACAGTGAAACTCATGCTGTGGTTTTGCTGTCCGAGAGGCTTGCCTAAGGTATGAGCTACTACACCAGGCGCGTAACTGAAGTGTTCCGTTCGCGTAGCGTCTGCTGCAACAATTAGCTGCCACTATAATCAAAGTGGCGCGTACGTTTGAAAAAAAAATAGACCAGTCTTTAAAAATTGATTTTACGTGTCGCGAACGGAACACTTCAGTTAAGCGCCTTGTGTGTACTGTAGCTCTTGCCTAAGACCCCAAATCCATCCCAGGATCCCAAATCCCAAATCTGTGTCTGGAGGGTTGCTTGGTGTCAGTGTGTTCGTCCTCACGCTGCCCTCACACCCTGCTGGGATTATAAAACACGAGTTGCCATCTTGGAGGCTGCACATGATGGACATCCCCTCAAGTCTTTTTCACTTTAGGTGGGAAATTTGGAGAAAAAAATTGATTTCATAATTCCCAAGTTAGGCTGACCACTGAGGATATGCGGTCACTTCATAGTCCATTATGGACTTCCGTCACTGAGTGATTTTTTATATGAGAAGAATAAAATGGGGGTTTTCACTGCACCTCATAACTGTACCTCACTTAACGGATGGGTTTTATGGAATAATAATATTGCATTTTGGAATCAAAATATGATTCCCCCAAGAAGCAGGTGAGAACGAACCTTGCATCTGCCATTTCTATTTACGCTCCGAAAATCAGTTGAACCTAAAAGCAGTTGAACCTATAGTGTGTAAACTTAAAACCAGCTGAATGAGGATTTCCAATCGGGATCTTAACACACACAGACCCTCCCAACTCCTGGATCAGGGAACCTTCCCCTTCTAAAGTCTATTATCGCACAGAGTGTGAGCTTTTGTTTTTTGGTGAATAGAAAAGTCACATAATGGCTAGTATCTAGTTTTGTGTAAGTATATCAGCACTTTATTGTTTTTTTTTAAAGACACAGCTATATATAAAATATATATCTATATATAATTTAAGACTTTCCGGACAGGAAAATATGTGAATATGTATTTATGACACCTGTTTGTAAGACACTGTTGATTATGACACTATAATGCACGTTTGAATACTTTGTGGCATAAATAAAGAAACTACAAAGAAATTATAAATAAATTCAACCCTGAAACGCTCATTTGAAAATGACCTACATTCACTCTCTACTTGTCCTCCAAGTTGTGGATTAAGCAGTTTTGAAGAGGGATGCAGGGAGAGAAAAGAGAACAAGTGAGTAAGGGAGAGAGAGTGGAAGATTGAAAGAGAAAGGGAGTGAGAGAAAGAGAGAAGAGAGAGAGAGAGAAAGGGGGGGGGATATCAAAATGGACTTTTATTACGCTATTTGTTTATCCAGCACCGGCTTTGCAAATAACGATGTCCAAAGACAAGGTAGAATATTTTGCATGACTTATAAAAGTACGATGTATTGCGACATCAGATGCAAGTCAAATTTGTAGTTTCTTATGTCTCATTCCATCGAACTACAGATCCGCTACCCGATCTGGCAAACTTACATAGAGCGGTTATAGCCGATAGAGGGCCGCGAAGCGAATGCAGAATTGCCGTTCACCCTGTTACGAGTTGATGAACCACTGAAACGATTTTGGAAACATTATTTTAAGGTACAAAAAACTCTTTGGTGTTGCTTTAAAACATTGTGTGTGTGTGTGTGTGTGTGTGTGTGTGTGTGTGTGTGTGTGTGTGTGAGAGTGAGTGAGAGAGCATGTGTCAGTTGGTGAGGGGTGAGAGAAATGAACATCCAAATGGCTACCTGAAAAATGAATGAGTTTCTGGACCGTCCTCAGGCTTTGGCCCCAGCCACAGAGTCAGAATCTTCCAAATTTAGCGCAGACACATGCACACAGACACACACACGTGCACGGAATTTCTAGTGTTGCAGTGCTACCTTCTGCCCACTAGGGGGAGACATATGGCCATCGTAAAGAAAGAAGGCATTGCCTCGATCAGCTATGGCCTGAGTTAACCCCATGTGTCCTGAGCTGTGATGTCAGTCATGCGCAGACACAATTGTATGACCACAGATGCACATTCCTTCCAAACCCTAAAAACAAGCACTTTCCATCTTGTGGTCACTGATTACATGGACAGAACACTCCCCATAACACCGACCCGTGTGTACCAACACACACACACACACACACACAAACACACACACACACAATATAAATCATCTCTTTTAACAATATGTAATCTGACATTATCGGGTAGCGTTTTTACTAACTGGCCGGTCCATGATGAGGAGACTGCCAGTTCTGCACGCAGAGCATGTCATTACATTTCCATGTATTCATTTAGCAGACGCTTTTCATTCAAAGCGACTTACATTTGTCATTACAAGGGCCA